>NC_056727.1:637291150-637428650 GCF_019279795.1 Protopterus annectens
TTGACACTCCCCTTTTGAACCAGCAGCAACAGCAGAATTACAGTACTTATCTTGGAAGACTGCATTCCTGCTTGCAATCACTTCAGCTGGAAGGGTTTCTGAATTACAGGCATTAATGGCAGTACAGCCCTTCCTTATCTTCCATCAGGATAGAGTGTCCATGAGAACTAATCCTACCTTTATGCCAAAGGTGGTCTCCAGGGTATCTTTAAACTAAGCAATACACCTACCAACATTCTTCCCCAACCCACAGAACAGGGGGGAAAGATTGCTGCATACCTTGGATGTACACAGACAATTGCGCTACTACCTGGACAGAACCAAGAACAATAGAAAAACTGACCAGCTTTTGGTAGCATATGCAACAGGAATGGAAGGAAAAGCAATTTCAAAACAAACAATCTCAAAATGGATAGGAAATTGCATTAGATTTTGTTACTCTTTTCATGGAAAGGCAACTCCAGAAAACATCAGACCTCATTCCACAAGGGCTACAGCCACTACTACAGCTTTCTTACGAGGAGTGGCTACCAAAGACATTCTAGAGGCTGCTACTTGGAGCTCCGTGCATACATTTGCAAAGCATTATAATCTGCCTTTATACTCCAGATCCCGAGCAGGTTTTGCCACTGCTGTTTTGCAAGGGATCTTAACTACACCATAAACTCTTAGTGCCTCCTCCCCCAGTTTGGCTATGGTATTCTACCAATTTGTAAGGACTGCAGATGCATCCTTGAAGGACATAGTACAGTTTTGTACCTACCATAAATGTAGATGTCCGAGAGGTATGCATCTGCAGTCAGGATTACCCACCCTCCTTCCCCTCTGTGGTACTCCTAGGGTATTTGCCCATCTTGTAGCTAGCTGGGGGAATCTATTATGGTGTATTTGTTTGTATATATGTATATACATGTTTATTTCTATTTGCTCTCTATTCTTTGGAAAAATTTGCATTTATCCAAATTTAGCCTTCCTAGAGGGCACCTGGCATCTGGGGCAAGAAACACTGAGGAAAATGGCGTCGGCTGATGCCTTTATACCCGCTGAACTGCAGCTATGACGTCGGGTGAAGTGCGACATCAGCCGAGGCCAGACCCAGACTTTGGAATCCGGCCGACCGAAGGGCTGCCTGAGGCCAGGACAACCCATTTGTAAGGACTGCAGATGCATACCTCTCGGACATCTACATTTATGGTAGGTACAAAACTGTACTTTCTCTGTTGAAGAGTAGTTTCTGGTATGTTGCTAACCTTTCACAGCCATTTAGAATCAAGGAACAGAAGTGGTGTATGTTCGATCTAAGGCCAACAATGGGTGTTGAAGTTTTTTTAGCTTCCCAGATTGTCTGCCTGGGATTTGCTTTGTAAAGTTGTGTTTTATAGTTTGTTTTTCTTTTCGCATTTTTTATTTTACCCCACTTGATGCAAGAAATTAACTTGAAATCCTTTCTGTATTTGGCAGAAGTAGAGTTTCTTTGAAAAATCATTGTGGCTACAGTTTTCGTACAAGATGCATAGTTTCCATTGTTAAACTCTGAAAAATAGTCATAGTGCACTTTCTCTGTGCCCTGTGGCACATTCAGTGAAAATGTTTAAGTGGTACTATTTTAATTGGTAGAGCTTTTGGCTTATAACTTTGCAACTTGTAGTGAGTTTCTTGTCAGACTGCTTTGTGTGACCTGATAACATGCTACAATGAAGTGTAGGGATTCTGTGGAATATTTCATTCTTTTCTTAGGTTACTGAGGTTTGTGATCAAAATTTTGAGATAACAAATATCTTGCAGGATTGTTGCGATACCTTATAAGTTGGTTCTGCTAATAACCCGGAAGATAGAGGGCCTTGGGCAGAAAGATTGAAAAGTGCTGTAACGTCTCTGTCCTGTTTTAGCATATACTTTCAAAGGTAAGTGAACTACCTTTGCAGCTGCGTTAGAATGAGGAGAACCATTTAGGCTATGATCATGATGTTGAATTTTAATTGCATTTCAGAGTTGTGACGGCCTAAAGAAGTGCGACAAATTCCATCTGGTGAGGTTAGTTCTCTGGTTGTGGACACTTGTCTTGAGTGGCTGGGTTACACATCATACATTGCTGTTTCTAGTCAGTATCATAAAATGGGTCTTTCAGCAAAAGAAGACACACCCTGCATCAAAGTGAATGATCAGAACATGCTCCGACTTTGAGACCTAGATTAAGCTAAGGCCTTTTCATATTAATTTAACATTGTTCTAGCAAGTTAAACTCAAAACACTGTCTATTTTTGTATTGTTTATTGTGTTTTTTTCATTTTTGTGAAGGCTGTGTGATTCATTGAGCCATTTTTCATTGCATTTATTGATTTGTGCTTCTTTTTGCTTTAGGGTGGTGCACACTGTTAGGATAACTGATATGTATAACAGCTGTCCTTGTGTGTATTTGTTTTCTTTCATTGGAAGTGACAGGTTAGTCATTGTTGGAATGCCATTCCTGCCATTGCTTCAAGCTTCAGAAGTGTCCCCCAAGTGAAATTTATGTCCTTTATGACTTGTCTGAAAATGTGTCAGCATTCCTTTTGGACACCCCAGTTTCTAAAGAAACCAAGAGGTCAGAAGTTAATAATCCTCATTGCTCGCTTTTGGCCTCGATAAGTTTGGTTTCCCTTCCTTTGGACTCATCTTCGGGATCAAGCTCACAGTGTGGCTTCTCCAGTTCCCATTATGTCCAGCCATCCTTCCCTTTCTATTCTGTCTGCCAAATCATTGTGGCCCATCACAAACCTTCAGCTAGGAAACTGTATCAAAAGTAAATGGGAAAAATTTGCAAGTTGGGTCCTTATGAATGAATTTGAATTTGAAGTTTTGGACTTTTTAGCTAACTTCCATCAGTCTGGTTCCTCCACCTCAACAATTAAAGTCCATCTAGCTTCAATCTGTAACTTCCATATCGGGTTTGATAGGTCATCCCTTATGTCACACAAACTCTGTAAAGCCCTTTTATAGGGAGCCCTAATGTTAAGACCTCCATTTAAAGAACTCATTCCTCTCTGGAGTCCAACACTAGTTCTTCAGTCCCTTACTTTCTCTTCTTTTGAACTATCAGCTACACTTGACTTAAAGTTTCTGACTTGAATTTTGTTCTTAGTGGCTATTACATTCGCCAGAAGAATATCTGAACTTCAGGCCTTATTCTGCAAACCACCTTATATAAAGGTCTCCCTTAGCACTAATCCATCCTTTTTAGTGAAGGTAGTCTCAGAATCTAGTATCAATCAGATACTTCAGCTACCAGTCTTCTTCCCTAATTTTTCCAATAAGGGGGGATATTCCCTTTTTTATTAGATGTCCACAGACAGCTATGGTTTTGTCTTCACAGAACAAAGGGTTGTAGAAAGTCCGACCAACTGTTTGTTACCTTTTCCTCGCTTTCATTAGGTAACCCAGTCTCAGAGGTTACCCTAGTGAAATGTCTCAAAGAGTGTTATACATTTATCTGTCCGTCAAAGGGGCTCCGCTTTTCATGCTCAGTAAAAGCCCATTCAACTAGAAGGGTGGCAACTTCTGCAGTTTTTCATGCCATTTTTTCTGCCATACCTTTCATGCTCAGTAGAAGCCCATTCAACTAGAGGGGTGGCAACTTTTGCAGTTTTTCATGCCAAATTTTCTGCCCCACCTTTCATGCTCAGTAAAAGCCCATTCAACTAGAGGAGTGGCAACTTCTGCCGTTTTTCTTGCCAGATTTTTTTAGATGACATTTTACAGGCTCTTGGTCTTATCCTCATACCTTTATCACTCATTACAAATTGGAACAAGTCACTAGGGGCCTAGCATCATTCAGTTCGATGGTGCTTAGGAATATTCTTCCGCGAGACCTCCCGAGATTCAGGTAGCTAAGGACACTGTCCCACAGTCAAGGATTATGTAAAGATTGACAACATCAGATAAAGAAGTTATGTCTTACTGTAACATTCCATCTGTGTTGTCGATCTTTTCTAATCATTGACATTCCTTCCCCCATCCTGAGACTCTTAGTGGATCGAATTTTTCCAGAACTGGCTTCATATCCAGGGACACATATCTAGTCTCTTATTCTTATTTGATATTTGTCTGCTGCTATTTAAGGCAAACTCGACCCGAGGTAATTTAGAGAGGAGCATTATGGGTAAAGCCTAGCTGAAGAGTTTGGAATGCACGAGCTGAAATAAACGGCCGAGTCGGTTCCGAGGCTCAGAACCAAGCCCCATAGTCAAGGGTTAGTGAAGATCGACAACACAGATGGAATGTTATGATAAGGACATAACTTTTTTTTTTCCTCCCTAAAGTGACATCCGAATCGAATCTAAACCAATCTGTTGATCTGTCATTGTTCTCCCTCAGATTTTTAAATAAAGGAGAATATGTTCTACACATTAGATGTTCATTGCCAACTCAGATACTATCTCTGTAGAGTAAAAGACTTCAGAAAGTCTGATCGGCTATTCTTTGCCTTTTCAACTAGGTAAAGGGTTCCCTAAAGTTAATCTTTCGAGGTAGTTATCATAGTATGATTAATTTGTATATAGAAAAAGTGGTTTATCCTTACAAGCATAACCCAAAACTCATTCCACAAGAGCAGTGACCACCTCTGCAACGTTTATAAATAGGCTTCTGACTGATTTAATTTGTGCAGCAGCAATTTGGTCAACTGTTCATACCTTTGTGTCTTCTTATAAATTGGATGTACAATCTAGGTCACGTTCTTCCTTTGGTCCTACCATTCTCAGGAATGTCCTTACTTGATACCACTCAGGTAGTAAAAAGCTTGGGAATCTGTCCTAAAGGTTGAACAGGGTAGAAATAGACAGTATTGGATACAAAAGTTAGGTACTTACTATAACAGTAGAGCCATGTTGTCTGACTTTCATCTGTTTCAACTTCCCTACTTCCTTTCAAATTCTCATTGTCAGCTTCTGGCGACTGGATGGACCTCACCTGAGCCTGTCAGTTTCAGTCCCTTTCTGGACTGTTTTCCCTAGTACCTTTAGTTCTAATTGTCTCCTATTTTATAAGTCCTGTAATCTTACAGATTATGTACGTATAGGTATATGTGTGTAACGATATATAACGGCACAGTGGTGCAACGGTAGCGTTGTCGCCTCACGACAAGAGGTTCTCCGGTTCGATTCTCGGCTGGGGTACCCGTGAAGTCTTTATGCAGAATCACCCCTGAAGATTGGAATTCCCCTTGTTGTTTCTGGAAGAATCATATCAACTATGCCTGTTATCCTTTTCCTTCTTTCTCACTCTCTTATTCTGTCTACCAGTGTGCCACTGTTGTCTCCTGCTGTGTGTTTGCCCAACAATTAAACTGCCTATGATTGTAGTGACTTTTTTTGTTCTGGCACCCATTCTGACCATAAAGTTTCAGTCTCAGCATGCCTGTCATTCCCTCAGGTTAAGGATACTGGCTTCTAGTTTAGATTCATTCATATATGGGGCAAGGGTTGAGCTGTTAGAAGTGGTCTCGTCATTTAAGGAGTTTAAGATTATTAAGTATCCCCAGCGCTCTCACCCAGCCTGATAACATATAGACATGCTTGCAGCAGAGTTTAAACTGTTTATTTAAGGTTTTATATTAAGTTACAAGTTTCTAATTAACTGTATTTTTAGTTCACTGATTTCTCTATTTCTTTCCATGTACTTTTGCAAGCCATACAGTTCCACTTAATAAGCAGTGATAGCCCTGAGTTACTGTATTTGTAGTGTATGTAAGAGATGTACCTCTTCTTGAAAAAGGTGCAACTAATAAAACAGTTACTGAAATAGTCTCATTTTGAGGGCATCTTTTTTCTAACGTGAGTGTAAGTATAACTGATTTTTTTTTTTTTTTTTAAAAAGCTTTAAACATTGCTTGAATTTCTGTCCATTACTTCACTGATTATGCGCATGTCTTAGACTGTCGTCATGCACTCTACACAGGCAGGAAGGCCATGTTGACAAAGACCAGGAATGCCAGCATTCATTGTAACTTGGATCACAACACTCAGGATGCCATCTCAGTCATACTGTCCTGCACCGTACTCCACACTATTGTCATTACCAAGTAAAAGCAGCATTTCTTCTTATGGACGTGGTCCTGACCTATTGGTTTCTTAAAATGTTCCTGGAGATGAGTCTGTCACTGATGAGGCCAAAGCATTAGAAGATGCAAGACGTGTGGTATTTACATGCATTGGTACTGGTGTCACACATACTTGAAGTTTGTAATTATTTGTTAATGTCTATTGATTGAAAAGTAACTGTTACACTGTTAACCATGTGGCTGAGAATGAGTTAGACATTTGCTTGTACTGTTCATGGTGCTACATGCAAGTCACAGCGTTTTTAGTGGTTATCTGGACACATGATTAAAGATGTACTGCAGTACAGAATGTTCAGGCGTAAATGCATTCATGGGTCCATCATTTTCACTTACCATATCATTTTTTTCTGACCATGCATTGTACTTGTAATACCGTATCACATTTTTTTCAGATGTTCTTCGTGTTTCACTGTTGCAGTCATTACATTTGGGCTATCTGCTTACAGGTAGCCCTCAGTTGGCCTGATTAACAAAGTCTTGGGTCCTGCATCGGTTGCTGTCCCTTTTTCCATTACGTCAAGGGTATAAAACATGCAGCCGACGCCATTACATCAGTCTTTCTTGCCATGTGGTGCCCGAAGCAGAAGCAGTTCGCAAGTGCCGGTCGGCCGACTCCTGAAATTTTCATTTTCGAGTTTCAGAACCGAAGTCTTCAACTAAAGCCAAGTACCTTGTTGGGGAAACTTTTTCTTGCTCCTTACCGATGTCAGTAAAAGTTAATAACTGCATTACTTGTGGAAAGCAAATACCTCATAAAGATTTTCATTCGTACTGTATTCCTTGCCTAGGCCCTGACCACGACGTACCTTGCTGTCAGTTTTGTGCTTTATTTAATCAGCGGACTATCCTTCGTCGGTATATTTTTGCCTCTAAATATTTCGGTTATCAGTTTAATTATCCAGAAATGTCGTCAGTTAGCCATCCGACTACCGGGATTCCGAAAAAAACGCAAAGATAAAGACAGAGAGAGGCTGTCAAGGACCAAAACTGCCAACGACGCTTCTCCTATGCCAGTTGCTAGTTTGCCGGTACTCAGTGAGGCGCTTTCGCAGCCCCTGATACCCGCTACTTCTGATTCGCAGGCCTCTACTGAGACCCAGTCGGAGTCCAATATGCCGCGAGATGCTTCAACTATGGAATCCGCGGATGTCTCTACCTTGGATGGGTCTGGAGCTGCTGCGCAGGCACCGGCTTCTGAGGGTGTATTCAGGCCTACGGACTTGCATATTAAACCAACGCCTCCTTCTTCTCTTAGGCTTAAATCTCGAGTCATGCCTAAAAAAACGACGCCCAGGCCACATGCTCAGGCCTCTATGCATAAAAAACAAATGATAAGAATGGCTGAAGATCTAATAACTCTAATCAGAGGTAACCAACCCCCCTTTCTAAGAGGCCTAGGACTGAAGTGGTTTATGAATCTTTTGACCAGGATTCTGTTTTTTTTCTGACTCTTCTGATGATCTGGATTTGCCCTTATCTACTTATGAGGATTCTGATGCAGAGGACTCCATTCCCTCCGCTTCCCCTGCAGAGGATTTTTCTTTTGGGGAGACCTTACATACTCTTAAGGGAGCATTTCCACTGGGAAAGCCAGGATTTTTCTGATTCAAAAAATAGGCTTAGAGATTTCTTACTCCTACCTCAGCATAGGCCTTTAGCTGTCCCTCCTGTACTAGAAATTGTTAATGATGCTTTTTCAGAATCTAGTTTGGCCCCTGATTCCTTGCCTCCTGCTCCCAGAAAACCAGACCGATACTACAGGGTCCCTGAGTCACACAAGTTCCTTTTTAAAAATCCTATTGCGGATCCAGAGACAATTTCACAGGGGCCCAAGGGCATTAAGGCTTTTTTTGCTAAAAATCCTACCCCTTCTGATAGAGACTCCAGGGCGCCAGCTTCATATGTTAAAGTATCAGCAACATGTTATTTATTTATTTTTTTTTTTAAATGCTTTATTCTTATTGATTCTGTTTAATTGCATAATACTTCAGTCGCTTCCAATCTATCTTTATATACTGCGCCATTGACCTGCATTCCTATTATTACTTGGGTGTAACACTGAGCGTTCGCAGAAGATGCTGATTCTGCAAGCTACACTCTGCAAATGGTAATTTAAAGATGTGCCCTATTTTGCTACAGTCCCCATTTAAAGCCCATTCTTAAGGCACATTGTACTACAATATTTTAGCCTATTTCGCTGTTCCAAGTTATACAATTTAGTACATTGTATGTCCACTTTTTATTCTATGATAGTCTCCCCTGTAACCACTATAACCCCTCATAAACTTATAATTGAGTATGATTTATTAATAATTCACTGCAACTTGTAATTTTTGTAATTTATTGTGCTTACTGCTCTAACGGATACAGAGTTATTAGTCTGCAAATGGTAATTTAAAGATGCGCCCTATTTTGCTACAGTCCCCATTTAAAGCCCGTTCTTAAGGCACATTGTACTACAATATTTTAGCCTATTTCGTTGTTCCAAGTTATACAATTTAGTACATTGTCCACTTTTTATTCTATGATAGTCTCCCCTGTAACTACTATAACCCCTCATAGACTTATAATTGAATATGATTTATTAATAATTCACTGCAACTTGTAATTTTTTTAATTTATTCTGCTTACTGCTCTAACGGATACTGAGTTATTACCTACTAAAGTATAATTTATATCTCTTTTTTCTGTTGTTCTCCAGCTTTTGCCCTGATTTATCCCTTGCGACTACTCCTGGGTGGACCCCAAAACTAATATTTTTACAACGTTTGCCAATTGCTCAAAGCATTCTCAACAAACTCTGCTTCAACCAAGCCTCTCCCAGACAAATCCAAGGAAGTATGTGCCTCAGCTGCCTAGCCTTAATGGTACAATCTGTAAGCCCTGTTAGGTGTTCTGTTGCTCCCTGCCAGGCAAGCCAGCAGCCTAAACCCCTCTTATTTTCCTATCCATGTTCTTCCCTCTCATCTAGTTCCCTGATTTACTCTTGCTTCTCCCTTCGTCCAACCCTGTCTACTGTGTGCCCTGGTGTGCTAATGTGCACTTTGCATTTGTCTACTAGTTGGCATCCTCTCCCTGCTAATATCTACTTTTATTTCACTACTCTAATATTCTCCTTAAACTCTAACTTCTCCTTTTCTCCCTCTCTCTCTTTTTATACTATAGCCCACTCCTACCCACTATTTCCAGGTCCTCTCTACTTACCTTTCTGCTAGTCAACACTCCATTGATTGGTTTTCAATCCTCCCCTGACCCCCCTTTGGTTTTACCTGCTCCGTTCGCCCTGCGGGCTCACTCCACTCCCCTACCCTGCCCCCAATTCTCACCCGCCCCCAGTAGCTCTACCTTTATCTCCCCATAACCACACCCACCTTGAATTTTAGCCAGTCAAAAACCACAAGTCTGTAACTCCCATTCCTTCCCACCTAATTAACTTCATCTTCCTCTGATTGACTAATCACCTAGCCAGTTGAACTTATTTACCATCTCAACTCCCACCCACAACCCACATACCCTCTAATCCTTCACAACTCTCCACTCATTCACCTTTATTAGTCACTAAATAATTCATTTACCTACCCTCTCTTACTACCACATCTAATTTTACAACAACTAAATAGCCTTAAATAGCCCCTCTTCACAATGCTTCCAAAACCCTCATTCTTACTAACTCTACTCCTTACCTTAACCTATCTTTACTACCTCACCCAGCCCAGTTATTCCTACCACTCCCAACACTTCCATGTAACTAACCATCTTACCTCTTCTCTCTCACACTCAAACACCCCAATTTCACCACACCTGTGCCCTATAGAAAACCATTTACTTTTTCCATACAAACTTATCACCTCTCAAAAATGCTCTACACACATAGTTGTTTCCAAATCCTACCAAATCATAAGAGAACCAAATCTGTTCTCTAAACTAACCAGTTATTTCTCCAAGCTATTCCGATATTTCATTAGCAACCTTCTATCTGGTGACATCCATCCTAACCCAGGTCCTACCTCCTCATCCAGTTCAGGCAAATCCTTACTACTTACTTCCTTAAACTCCCAAAGTATAGTTAACAAAATCCCTAACCTCCATGCCTGGTTGATGTACAATAAACTTGACATCCTATCTATCTCAGAAACATGGCTAAAGCCCCATATAAAAGACTCTGAAATAATTCCACCAAACTATTCTGTCATTAGAAAAGACAGGTCCCACAAGAAAGGTGGAGCTCTCCTCTACTCATCCTCCATGTCAGTTACACCTTATAACAAACCTACTCCTCAGTTTAACAACGCTGAACTACTCATAACTCTACTTCAAATTAACAAACACATATGTATTGTTTCCCTCTATATCCCCCCAGGGGATAATATTTCCACACTCGAAGACATCCTCTCCTGGCTCACCAACAACATTAGCAATGAAACAATAATCTTAGGTGATGTGAATATCAACTGGGCCTCAATCCAGTCTCCCACACACCCACTCAACATCAACCTATATAATTTTTCACAACTTATCACCTCTATAACACACCCCTCAAAGTACCTCTCCAACGGCAGCATCCTGGATTGGATCTTAGTCTCTCATCCCCATTATTACTCAAACATTGATACTCTCCCTGATCCTCTTAGTGACCACCTACCCATCTACACCTACCGACTCCCCTTACTACTAGATTGCACCCACAATTATATTACCTTACGTAACCAAAAAAACTTCACCCCATCAACCTTTGTTAACTCCCTAAAAGCAATAAACTGGAACTGTCTAAAAACCTTACCTTTAGATAATGCAGTTGCCCACTTCAACACAACTTTCTTAAATATACTAGACTTCCTTGCTCCACTAAAAACAAATAGAATAAAAATTAAAACCGCCCCTTGGCTTACCAAAAACACACTAGCTACAATGCGGCAAAGAGATAAAGTCTGGGCACACTATCAGAAAAATAAGTCCCCCCTCACCCATAATGAATATAAAATACTTAGAAACAGGGTAAAAAAGCTCATCATCCATGATCGACAAAATTACTTTTCTATACTCCAAAACAATAACAAAACAAATCCTCAGAAATTCTGGAAAGGTGTCTCCACTCTATTTAATCCCAGTAAACCTGTCACCCCCACCCCAGACCCTAATGCCCCAGATGCCGACTTAGCTACTCAATTCAACTTTTTTCATTGATTCTATTTTAAAATTAACCTCTTCTTTCTCTAACAACACTTTCGCCAACTCACCCCCATCCACCCCAAACAACACCCCACCCTGCACTACTACCACTCCCCCTCTCACATCTACTAACTGTACCCTCTACCTCTGCTCCTACTCTCACTTCCTCCACATCTTCTTCACCCACTAATACCCCCTCTTCACACTCCCCACCATTCACACTAAGACCCATACCCACTTCTACTATTCAAAAACTACTTCAGAAACTAAAACCTAGCACTAACGCTCCTGATAACATCCCTTCCTATTTTCTTAGCATATCTGCTGAAGCAACTGCCTACCCCATTAGCATACTAATCAATCGCTCTATCCAAGAAGGCATAGTTCCCCAAATCTGGAAAAAAGCCTTCATCATACCTTTACATAAGGGTGGTAACAATAACAATGTTAATAACTTTCGCCCCATCGCTATCCACTCTCCCATCGCTAAACTCCTGGGAAAATGTATTCAACTACAACTACTTCCTTATCTCTTAGATAACCACCCGCTAACTCCCACACAACATGGATTCAGACCTAATCACAGCACTGTGACAGCACTCCTCTCCTTCCTTGAAACTGTAAATAAAGCCCGGGACTCGGGCCTTATTGTCTCTACCCTTCTACTCGACCTCTCTAAAGCCTTTGATACTATCTCACACAGGCTGCTTCTAACCAAACTTGCAAAACTTAACCTATCTCCCTCATCATTGAACTGGTTCTCCAGCTACTTAACCAATAGATATCAAGCAGTAAAATGGAAAAAGGCAACCTCCTCATTCCTTAATACCCCAACCGGAGTTCCACTAGGCTCCATATTAGGACCCCTCCTCTTCAACATATTTATAAATGATTTCCATACCGCTATCCCTCTCTCCAATATCATCCAATATGCAGATGATTCTACCATTATCTGCTCTGCCACATCTATCCCCTCCCTCCTAAAACTAACCCAGGATGCTTTTTCAACCACTGAGCAATGGATGAAAAGTAATCACTTGGCACTAAATGCCTCTAAAACCAAGTTAATGATTTTCACCCCCTCTAAAGTCAACTCTATCAATATAAACACTTTCTCTGTTACTAGTCAGAATAACATTCCTCTGGAGCTAGTGTCAGAGACCAAACTACTTGGAGTCCAAATTGACAACCAACTAAAATTCAACTCCCATCTACAACTAAATGTAAAAAAAAAAACAGCAAAAAATAGGTATGCTTTATCGGCAAAAGTACTTCCTTACAACTGCCACTAAAATCACTCTTTCCACTTCCTTTCTTATTCCTTCCCTTCTCTATGGAGCCCCTCTTCTAACTAATCTGCAAACATCTTTAAAAACACAGCTCTCCTCCTGTTACAACAAAATTGCCAGGTTTGCTACCAGCCAAAAGTCTTCTACCGACCATTGTTCCTCTCTCCAACAACTAAAATGGCTAGAACTACCCAAACATCTCACCTATACTCAGCTATCCCTCGCTCATAAGCTCATTTTCAACCCCTCCCTCTGTCCCTCCCTGTCCACTGTCTTTAAACTGCACCTTCCTGATAGAGTATTAAGGTCCAACAACCAAAATCTACTTGAAAGATATAAACCTACACGTCCCCCAGGCAAAAATCTTTTTACATGGCCTTGCACGCCTGTGGAACTTCCTACCTCCATGCATTCGTACCACCTCTAACCATTTTCATTTCAAAAAATCTCTTCATTCTTACCTAGCATTACAGTGGGAATGCCCCTGCTTCCACCCCACATAACAAACACTAAAATTCACAAGTCCTCCTAACTCTAGCACTCTCATTAAATTTAGGGCATCTGCTAGAATACTGTCTTGAGATTCTGCAAGAATACTGACTCTTAACTTGTACCGAATTCTCATTTTAAGTTTGTACACCCCTTATAATGTGTATTTGATACAAGTTTCATTAATTGTCAACTTATTTGTAATGTTTGTTAAAAATATGGATTTCCTGCTTGAATTGTTACAATGTATAATGCATTTGTATTGTTCGTTTTAATATGTATTCCTGCTTGAATTGTTACAATGTATAATCATCTCTAATAACCTAATGTAACATTATTTTGTCTGGAACTTTTCTCCCCAGGACTCCATTGAAAACGGGTTCATCTTGGCCCAATGGACTATCCTGGTAAACCAACTACAAATAAATAAATAAATATTGGATTGCTTAAACAGAAAATTATGTTGATTCCTGACTGTGTGGAAAATAAAGAATTACAGGATTTAATGCATTCTGCTGAACAAATTGGAAAACATACTTTGCAATGTAGTTTTGATTCATTAGAGGCCTCTTGCAGGGTTACTGGGTCTGTGCTCAGAAGGCATGCTTGGCTTAAGGAGCAATCTTTGCCTGATCATGTTAAAGCTAAATTGTTGGATGCTCCTTTAAATCAGGACCGCGTGTTTGGCAACAAGGCTGAGGAAGTTCTTAAAAAGATGGAAGATCACGCTAAATCTATGCAAACTGTTAAGGATTTCTACAAGTTCAGCCTCCTAGATTTAGTAGGCACTGGCCCTCTAAGAATTGGTCCTTCCCAGCCCCTTCCAGGTCTTCTCAAGCCAAACCCAGACACAGCAAAAATCCCAGGTTTCAGTCCCAGGGGACACACAGGACTAAACAGTGGGGGGGGGGGGGGGGCTCCACTTCCAAATCTGGGAGTAATAAGACTCCCCTCTATGGTAATCTGCCTCAATGACTTCCTTTTAACATTTCCAAGCACTTATCAACTGACTGCCTCTTTGGGGGTAAAGATTGCTCTTCATGCAAAGAACTGGGAACTCATTACCCAGGACAAATGGGTTTTAAATATAGTGTCCCAGGGATACAAATTTCACTTCCACACGTTGACAACACCAAGCGGGTGGACGGGCCTACCCCCAGATCAGTGGGCAGAGGCCAAAAAACAAGTACTTTCTCTCTTAAGCATGGGGGCTATTCATCTGGTACCAGAAGAGGAAAAGGGACAAGGTTTCTACTCAAGACTTTTCCTGGTACCCAGAAAAGGCAATTCATGGCATCCTATCCTGGACTTGTCTACTCTAAACACCTTTTTGGAGATTCCAAAATTCAAGATGCTGACTTCACCAATTACTTCCTATGCTAGGCAAAGATGCCTCATTGGCAACACGAGTTTTAGAAGAAGCATACCTGCACATCCCAATCAGGGAATCTCGCAGAAGATAACCTATGCTTCAAAGCAGGCTACACACATTATCAGTTCTCTGTGCTGCCCCTTTGGCTTATCTACTGTGCCCAGGGTATTCACAAAGTGCCTAGCTCCAGTTATTGCATTTTGCAGGCAAAGAAATATTCAAATATACCCATACCTGGACAATAGTCTAATTCAGGCAGAAAGCCAGGACATACTTTTGAATCATCTGGACTTTTTACAAAGGGTTCTAACTTGTCTGGGGTACACCATAAGCGAAAAGAAATCACACCTGGTACCCTGTCAACAAATTATATTCCTGAGAGCAAGCTTGAATACAACTTCCCAGATAGCTTACCTAACGCCAGAGAAACAAATTAATTTGACAACCTACTTCAAACAAGTGGCCACATAAACCCTACTATCTGCAAGACAAATACTGCAAGCCTTGGGCTTCATGGCCTCCTGCATTCTTCTAATTCCATATGTAAGACTACATATGAGGAAACTACAGTGGTATCTAAAAAGCCTATGGTGTCAACATTCTCAGGATCTAGAAGCAATGATTCCTATCATACCTTGCCTACGCCTAGAGTTCCTTTGGTGGCAGAGGCCTGCCACCAAAACAAGGGACTACCTTTCATACCACCCCTTGCCGCCCAAACCCTAACAACAGATGCATCAGACTATGCATGGGGGGGGGGGGGGTTCACCTGGCAGGGAAGTGCATTCAGGGCAAATGGAACCCAAGTCAAATGCACCTACATATCAATCAAAAAGAAATGTTAGCTGTACAGAATGCTCTGACAGCCTTCAAGGACCACATTCTTCCAGGACAACTAATGGTACAGACAGACAACACCAGTGTTATGACTACATAAACAAGCAGGGGGGTACATATTCTGACCTCCTCTGCAGACTAGCCATGGCATTGTGGAACACAGCCTTGAGCTACCAAGTGCACCTACAAGCTCAATTCCTGCCAGGAAAGTTAAATACACTGACAGACGGACTAAGCAGAAACCTCATGGACCCACACTGGAACCAAGGGTTTTCAACATGTTGACAAGCAAATGGGGGAGCCCAGATATAGACTTGTGTGCCTCTCCCCAGAACTACCAATTGGACAAATTTTGCACAAGGACTCCCCACAAACAAGCCTGAAAAGTGGATGCTCTGTCCTTCAGCTGGAAAAACCTATCAGTCTATGCCTTTCCCCGTCTGCCTCTGCTCTCCAAAGTACTACTAAAAATTAAACAGGACAAAGAAAGGATGATTTTGATTGCTCCAGACTGGCCATGCCAACACTGGTACCCCCTCCTGCGCATTGTGTCATGGTTATCCCCATGGCACCTGCCTAAAACTCCTTCCCTGTTGTCTCAACAGGAGAACCAGGTTCTGCACCCTCAGCTTCTAACACTGAACCTTGCAGCTGGCTAATTACATAATCTCTCCGTTACCATCCCTCAGTAAGCCTGTGATGGATATCATTTAGAGGCAAGGAGGCCTAGCACTGGAAAATCCTATGCTGAAAAATGGAAAAGATTCTGTGCCTGAAACCAGTCTCAAGGGATGAGCACAGCAGCGCCCAATTTACCTCAGATTTTACAATACTTAACTGAGATGCTTCACAAGGGCCCATCTTTTTCCTCCATTAAAATCCACGCCTCAGCCATTTCAGCTCCTTATAACACAGAACCCCCCCCCCCCCTTATCTCATCCACTGCTCAAGCAGTTCCTCAGAGGGGCCAGAAATTTGAGACCACCCAAGAGAGCTCCAACCCCAGCCTGGGACCTTAAGTTTGTTTTGGAGAAACTCACTCTACTTCCTTTCGAGTCAGCTGCTACTGCAGACTTAACATTTCTTTCTTGGAAAACAGCTTTCCTTTTAGCAATCACTTCAGCTAGAAGAGTTTCTGAATTACAGGCCCTTATGGCAGTGGAGCCTTTCATCATCTTTCATACGGACAGGGTGTCCCTCAGAACCACTCCATCATTCATGCCCAAGGTGTTAACCAGTCCATTCATTTGCCAACCTTCTTTCCTAATCCACAGAACAAAGGGAAACAGATACTGCATTCCTTAGATGTGCACAGACAACTCAGATTCTACTTAGACAGGACCAAATCTCAAAGGAAATCTGAACAACTGCTGGTAGCATTTGCTGCAGGGGCAGAGGGGAAGGCTGTTTCAAAGGAAACTATTTCTATGGAATAGGCCATTGCATTCATTTCTGCTATAAGCACCATGGAAAACCTGTTCCCCAGGTGATCAGACCTCACTCCACCAGGGCTGCATCTACCTCTGCAGCCTTTCTCAGAGGCATCCCTACCAGGGACATCCTAGAAGCTGCTACCTGGAATTCTGTATAAACTTTCACCAAGCATTATCATTTGCCAATTTTCTCTAAATCCAGAGCTGGCTTTGCCACTGCAGTCTTGCATGGCCTTATAGCTGGTCCTAATGCTATCTAAATTCCTCTTCCCAACCATAGCTTTGGGAATCTACCCAAATGTAATGACTACAACCGTGAAACACGAAGAACATAGTACAGTTATGTACACTTACCATAAATGTAGATGTTCGAGTGTATTCACTATTGCAGTCCTGGTTACCCTCCCTCCAGCCCCCTAACTTATTTTGGCTGTACCTCTACTTACCTTTACTATACTTAAAAGCCTTTTTGGTGTATATGCTTTTTTGTTGGAGGTATATCCTTGTATTTTATATTTAATTGCTCCCCATTAGGGGGGCACCTGACATCTGGGGCAAGAAAAACTAATGTAATGGCGTTGGCTGCATGTTTTATACCCCTGACGTCATGGAAGAAGGGACAGCAAACAATGCAGGACCCAAGACTTTGTTAATCAGGCCGACTGAGGGCTACCTGCAAGCAGATAACCCAGATGTAATAACTGCAACAGTGAATACACTCAAACGTCTACATTTATGGTAAGTGTACACAACTGTACTTTTTATATGGAAGTTGGCACAGGTGGAGTATATCTTATATTGTAAACCTAACATGTACTCATACTGAACATTGTTTGTAGCACTGCAGTGTCACATTCTCCATTGATAATCCATCCCGATGCCATGGAATCTTACTACAGTAGTACATTATTTGTTGTGAGTATGGACTGTAATGAACATGGAGAACCAACCCACACTGTAGAAAACACAAGGTTGGAAATGTCATAGTGGCAGTGAAAATTGGATACTTTGCATCTCTTTAACTTTATGAACACAGCATAAATTTCAAGAAGAATGTTTGGCAAACTTGAAAAGGAAGTCATGTTTCCCATCTTTGCCAGTGTATAGACTGAAAAGGAGAATTAGCTGATTCTTTAGCTTACATCACTTTAAGGTGATTTCAGGTGGATGGTGATGGAAGACGTGTTTGACCAGAGCAAAGTGCAAAATTTGGATGCTACACTGTTAAGTCCAGTAGGCTATGCTGCACCTGTAAATGTGCTGCAGGTAAGGTATAATAGAGACCTGACAGAAATGCTTGAGTCTGCAGAGCAGGCATAGATGTCATAAATGGATGTTTGTAAGAACAGATGTTTATATAACTATACAGAAGATTTTCATCGTGTTACACTGCTGCAGTCATTACACTTGGGTTATCCTGCCGTCAGGTGGTTCCCCAGTTGGCCTGAGTTCCAAAGTCTTGGTCCGGCGTCGGTTGCTGTCGCCTCCTCCCTGACATCAGTGTGACAAGGGTATATAAAATGCAGCCGACGCCATTTTCTTCAGTCTTTCTTGCCACGCGGTGCCCGAAGCAAAAGCAGTTTGCAACTGCCGGTTGGCCGACTCCTGGGATTTTCATTCCGAATCCAGAACCGAAGTCTTCTACAAAGCTAAGTACCCCATTGGGGAAACTTTTTCTTGCCTCAGACCGATGTCAGTAAAAGTTAATAACTGTTTTTCTTGTGGGAAGCAAATACCTCATAAGGATTTCCATTCTTATTGTATCCCATGCCTAGGCCCAGACCACAACGTCACTGGTTGTCGGTTTTGTGCTAGGTTTAACAAGCGCACTATTAAACGTCGGTTTGATTTTGCCCAACATTATTTTGGCAGAAAATTCAGTTACACCATGCCGTCGGAACTTCCGACAACCGGAATACATAAAAAGCGCAAAGACAAGGATAGGCATCCGAGGCTCAAAACTGACGACAAAGCCTCTTCAAGGCCAGTCGCCTGATGTCCTTCAAGGATGCATCTGCAGTCTTTACAAATGGGTTGTCCTGTCGTCAGGCAGCCCTTCGGTCGGCCGGATTCCAAAGTCTGGGTCTGGCTTCGGCTGGTGTCGCACTTCACCCGACGTCATTGCGGCAGTCATTCGGGTATAAAGGCATCAGCCGACGCCATTTTCCTCCGTCTTTCTTGCCGCGTGGCGCCCGAAGCAGAAGCTGTTCGCAAGTGCCGGTCGGTCAGATCCAGAGATTACTACTACCGAATACTACTTCGAAGACTTCTATAAAGCTAAGTACCCCGTTGGGGACTCTTTCTTGCCTCAGCCGATGTCAGAGAAAGTTAATAACTGTTTATCTTGTGGGAAACAAATACCTCATAAAGATTTCCACTCCTATTGCATACATTGTTTAGGCCCAGACCACGATGTAGCAGCTTGTCTAGCCTGTGCTTCTTTTAACCGGCGGACGCTTAGACGTCGCTCGGACTTTGCTGAACAGATTTTCGGCTCCGATTTTGTCTACATTATGCCGTCGGATCCTCCGACTACGCAAATAACCAAAAACCGCAAAGAAAAGGACCGACACTCGCAGTCCACGGTTTCGGCCGAAACCTCGGTTAAGCAAACCACGAGTGTCTCGGTTTCGGCCGAAACCGAGCAAGCGGTTCTTTCTTCAGCCGATAACTTGCCTTCTACCGAGGCCTCTTCTAACCTAGTAGAAACGGCTTCTGAAATCCAACCTTCTGTTGCGATTTCACAGGATTTATCAGACACCATTCCCCTAGATATTTCTACCCCTGCACGTGGAGCTGCTAGGCCTCCTCCAGCTATGTCTATTAAGGCCTTTGCCAGGGCTAAAGCAGCCAAAGCATCTAAAGCATCTAAACCTGTGCCTGCCAACCCCCCCTCTCACAGGCCCAGCACCAGCTCCCATATGCTTTCTTTAGCAGAGGATCTCATCACTTTAATTCGTGGAGCCCAGCCTCATCCAGACAGGGCCTCTCTCCCTCCTCCAGAAAAGAGGACTATAGCAGAGCCCCCTGAAGCAGAAGCCACAGATGATTCCTCTGATGACTCAGAACATACAGACCCTCCTGAGGCTTCTTATTCTCCTTACGAAGACTCTGATGCTGAGGAGTCCATCTCTTCAGCCTCTCCTCCTGAGGAATTTTCCTTTGGGGAAACCTTGCATGCTATGAGGGAACAATTTCAGTAGCAGGGCCAAGATTTCTCAGACTCTAGAAAAAGGCTTAGGACCTTTCTACATTTGCCACAGCATAGGCCTTTAGCTATACCTCCAGTTCTACCTGTTGTTGATGATGCATTTAATGATGCTTGCACTGCTCCTGATACTTTACCTCCTCCGGCTCCTGCTAAGCCCGATAGGTACTACAGGGTCCTGGACACGCATCACCACTTATATAAGGCTCCTTTTGCAGATCCAGAGACAATCTCCCAGGGCCCTAAAGCTGTAGCAGCTACTTCTTCTAAAAAAACCCTCCCTCTGAAAGGGAATCCAGGTCCTTAGAGAGATGGGGTAAAAAAGTTTACACCTCTGCTACTTTGTCAGCTAGAGCTTTGAACTGCCAATTTCATATGATTCAATATCAAGAGTTTATGCTTGACCAGTTGACTAAAAAGCTGTCCTCTGAAGAATCTTTAGATAAAAAGTATGTTCAAGAAATGTTACATAACATACAGCAGGTTAGTAACCATTCTTTAAAATGTGGCTATGATGCACTGGAGGCTTCCTTTAGATCAGCCATGACTGGCACAGTTATCAGAAGGCATGCATGGTTGAAAGAACAGGCATTACCAGACCATGTCAAATCTAAGCTTTTGGATGCACCTATGGACAAGGTCAATTTATTTGGCGCCCCCGCACAGCAGGTACTGAAAAAGATGGAAGAGAAAGCAAAATCTGTGCAAACAGTAAAAGATTTCTTACAAGTTCAACCTCCAAGGTTTAGCAGGAACTGGCCCTCCAAAAATTGGTCCTTTCCAGACTCCTCTAAGGCACAAAGAGGCAGGAATAAGCGCTCTAGAGGCAGAAACCAATCCAGGGGTGCCTACAGGGGTCGCCAGTGGCAGGGTAACAACCAACAAGGCACGGATACAGCCGCCACCACTACAACAACTCAATCACAGTGACTTGGCGGTGGCACCGCCTACCAGGGAACAATTAGAAGCGCCCTTAGGCGGAAAGCTAACATTATTTTCAAGAAACTGGCACTGCATTACAAGAGAAAAATGGATTTTGCAGACTATAGACAAAGGTTACAGGTTACATTTCCATACACTACCAGGAAAGAGAGGAATGCCAAACCTACCACCTTCTCAAAGGGCAGAAGCTCTAAAACAAATATCTCAATTATTAAGAATGAGAGCTGTGGAAAAGGTACCATTTATGGAGCAAGGGAAGGGATTTTACTCCAGGCTCTTCCTGGTACCAAGAAAAGAAAACAAATGGAGGCCTATTCTAGACCTGTCCGCTTTAAATACATTCCTCATTGTTCCAAAATTCAAAATGCTGACCCTACAGCAGCTTCTTCCCATGCTGGGCAAGGAGTCTTGGCTGGTAACTCTACATCTCAAGGAGGCATACCTGCACGTCCCCATAAGTCCAATTTGCAGAAGATACCTCAGATTTCTTGCAGGATCAGAGCATTATCAATTCTCAGCATTGCCCTTTGGCTTATCTACTGCGCCCAGAGTGTTCACGAAATGCCTGGCATCAGTAATCGCTCATTACAGACTTCATGGAATTCAAATCTATCCCTACCTGGACGACTGCCTGATACAAGCGGACAACAAAAACAAACTAACAGAAGACTTACAAAGAGTCATCTACCTGCTGCAAGCCCTGGGATATACAGTCAATACAAAAAAGTCAAGGCTGATTCCATCCCAAAGAATAACCTTTCTGGGTGCAGAACTGGACACATCAAAACAAATGGCATTTCTAACTGCAGAAAAGAAAGAGCAACTTCCTCTCTACTTCTTGGCATTAACAAAGCAGAGCCATCTAACTGCAAGAAAAGTGCTACAAGCTCTAGGCTTCATGGCATCCTGCATAATACTGGTCCCTCATGCCAGGCTGCATATGAGAAAGCTACAGTGGTACCTAAAGAATTTGTGGTCTCAGCACAAGCACAGCCTAGAAACCAAAATTCCAATGATCCCATGCCTAAAGCAAGAGTTCTTATGGTGGGCTCAGGCCTGTCAATCAAACACAGGACTGCCCTTCTGCAAAAGTCAACCAGGACAAACCATCACGACAGATGCCTCAGACCTCGGTTGGGGGCACACATGATGGGCAAGTGCATTCAAGGCCTATGGACTCAAGACCAGCTGCATCTGCACATAAATCTAAAAGAAATGATGGCAGTAAAATTGGCAATCCAGGCATTCAGACCTTTTCTCCAAGAAGGCCAGTTGATGATAAGGACAGACAACACCACAGTTATGTGGTACATCAACAAACAGGGAGGCACACACTCATACCCTCTATGCCGGCTGGCACTGGACCTATGGGATGTTGCTCTGAGCTACAACATTCAGTTACAGGCAATTTATGTACCAGGGAAGGAAAACATTCTAGCAGACATGTTAAGCAGAACTACAACAGATGCCCACGAATGGATGCTGCATCCGGACATCTTCAGAACCATCACAAGAAAATGGGGATTACCACAAATAGACTTGTTTGCATCCCCATTCAATCACCAGTTGAAGAAATTCTGCACAAGGACTTACCACCCACTGGCTTGGAAGGTGGACTCCCTATCCTTCAGTTGGAAAAGCCTGACAGCATACGCATTCCCACCTCTTCCTTTGATGCACAAGGTGCTTCTCAAGATCAAAGAGGAACGTCCGAGGATCATTCTGATAGCCCCAGACTGGCCAAGACAACATTGGTATCCACTGCTAAGGAGCATGTCCCGGGAACAAATATGGACACTGCCCCTGATCCCATTACTGCTGACACAGAACAACTACAACATTCTGCATCCAAACCTAAAAACTCTGCAGCTAACTGCCTGGAACATTTCATAACAGCAATTAACCCAAATTTATCCCAAAGGGTTAAAGACATAATCCTGGAGGCTCGTAGACCTTCAACAAGAAAGAATTATGCAGCAAAATGGAAAAGATATCTCATCTGGAGTACTGCAAAGGGGCAAGATGTGACACTGGTGAACATAGCCAACATCCTGGAGTACTTGGCGGAGCTCTTCCATACAGGGCTGTCCTATTCCTCCATCAAGATACATGCATCAGCTATTTCAGCAGAGTACAGCTTGGATCCTCCTGTCTTCTCGCATCCTCTGCTCAGACAGTTTCTGAGGGGAATTAAAAATGTAAAACCTCCCAGGAAACCTCCATTGCCAGCATGGGACTTGAACTTTGTACTGGAAAAACTGACTCTACCTCCTTTCGAACCAGCAGCTACAGCAGAATTGCAATACTTATCCTGGAAGACTGCTTTCCTGCTGGCAATAACTTCAGCAAGAAGGGTCTCTGAACTACAGGCATTAATGGCAGTACAACCCTTCCTGATCTTCCATCAAGATAGAGTGTCCATGAGAACAAATCCTACATTTATGCCTAAGGTGGTGTCCAGAGTCTCTTTAAATCAGGCTATCCACCTTCCTACATTCTTCCCCAATCCACAGAACAGGGGTGAAAAACTCTTACATACCTTGGATGTACACAGACAATTACGCTACTACCTGGACAGGACAAAAAACAATAGAAAAACTGACCAGCTTCTGGTAGCATATGCAACAGGAAAGGAAGGAAAACCAATTTCTAAACAGACAATCTCCAAATGGATAGGAAATTGCATTAGATTTTGTTACTCCTACCGTGGAAAGAAAACTCCAGAGAACATCAGACCTCACTCCACAAGGGCTACAGCCACTACCACAGCTTTCTTACGAGGAGTGGCTACCAAGGACATTATAGAGGCTGCTACTTGGACCTCCGTGCATACATTTGCCAAGCATTACCTTACCATTACCATTAACTTACCTCTATACTCTAGATCCCGTGCTGGTTTTGCCACTGCTGTTTTGCAAGGGATCCTGACTACACCATAATCTATTCTCATTTCCTCCTCCCCTAGTTTAGCTATGGTATTCTACCCATTTGTAAAGACTGCAGATGCATCCTTGAAGGACATAGTACAGTTTTGTACCTACCATAAATGTAGATGTCCGAGAGGAATGCATCTGCAGTCAGGATTACCCACCCTCCTTCCCCTCTGAGGTACTCCTAGGGTACTTACCAATCTTCAGCTAGCTTGGGGGGGGATCTATTATGGTGTATTTGTTTGTATATATGTACATACATGCTTATGTTGTGTGTTTGCTCTCTACCTTTTGGAAACTTTGGCATTTATCCAAATTTAGCCATCCAAGAGGGCACCTGGCATCTGGGGCAAGAAACACTGAGGAATATGGCGTCGGCTGATGCCTTTATACCCGAATGACTGCCGCAATGACGTCGGGTGAAGTGCGACACCAGCAGAAGCCAGACCCAGACTTTGGAATCCGGCCGACCGAAGGGCTGCCTGACGACAGGACAACCCATTTGTAAAGACTGCAGATGCATTCCTCTCGGACATCTACATTTATGGTAGGTACAAAACTGTACTTTCTTCGGTTTTCAGCGAGGTGCCTTCGCAGCCCCTGACGACTGCTTCTGTGGAACCACAGGCCGCCTCTGACTCCCACGTGGAGATGGCTGGGCCTTCGGACGCACAAGATTTTCAGCCTACCGAAACTAACCCTTCAGAGGGATCCGGAGTAGCTGAACAACCCGCAGCTTCAGAGGGTGTTTTCAGACCTACTCAGTTAAGCATTAAATCTTCTGCTAAGTCTAAACCTATTTTAAAAACAAAGAAACAAATACAGCATTCTCCAGGGCAGGCCTCCATGCCTAAGAAACAGATGCTCAAAATGGCCGAAGACCTAATCACTCTGATCAGGGGGTCCCATCCCCCTCCTGATAAAAGGCCTAGACAGGATGCAGACTATGACTCATCTGACCAGGTATTCATCTCTTCAGATTCATCCTCAGACCTAGGATACTCTTTACCCCCTTATGAGGATTCTGATGCTGAGGAATCAATTCCATCAGCCTCTCCGCCTGAGGACTACTCCTTTGGGGAAACCTTACATACCATGAGGGAGCATTTCCATTGGGAAGGCCAGGATTACTCAGAATCCAAGAACAGGCTCAGAGACTTCCTTTCATTACCTCAACACAGATCCCTTGCTATTCTGCCAGTGTTAGATATTGTGGGTGATGTGTATACTGAATCCAGCTTAAATCCTGATTCTTTACCTCCAGCCCCAGTTAAGCTTGACAGATACTACAGAGTCCCTGACTCACACAAATTTCTTTATAAAAGCCCTGTTGCTGACCCTGAAACTATTTCTCAAGGACCCAAAGAGGTTAAGGCCTCATCAGCAAAGAATCCAGTCCCCTCTGACAGAGATTCCAGAGCATTAGACAGAGGGGGGAAAAACTTTAGCAATGAGGGCCTTAAATTGCCAGTTTCACATGCTAAAATATCAGCAATTTTTAATGTCTCAGTTGAAACAAAAAATGCTTCCAGAGTCAGATCCTCCTAATTTTAAGGAAATGCAGGATTTATTGCATGCAGCTGAACAAGTGGGAAAACATACTTTGCAATGTGGTTTTGATTCTTTAAAGGCCTCCTGTAGAGCAGCAGTTACAGGTTCTGTCATTAGAAGACATGCTTGGTTAAAAGAACATACGTTACCAGATCATGTTAAAGCAAAATTATTGGATGCACCTTTACAGCAGGATGTGTTATTTGGAGTTAAGGCAGAAGAGGTATTAAAGAAAATGGAGGATAAGGCACAATCTATGCAAACGGTGAAGGATTTCTTACAGGTTCAGCCTCCTCGATTTAGCAGAAGTTGGCCAACAAAGAATTGGTCCTTTCCAGTTACAGACAGACCTCAAAGGGGCAGATACAGACGTCAGACCTCGACAGTGGGGTGCATCAGGCCAGAAAGAAGGTGAGGACAGGCCCCAACCATATAAAAAACAGCCCCAATGACTTCCCACTACAGCTGCCAAACAGCTCTTTCTTGGCAGCCCCCTTGGGAGGAAAACTGGCACTTTTCTATCACAATTGGCATATGATCACCAAAGACAAATGGGTTCTCAACATTGTATCTCAAGGTTACAGGTTCCACTTTCACACTCTGCCAAGGTTAAAAGGAATGCCAAATCTGCCACCAAATCAATGGGCAGAGGCTCAAAAACAAATTACAGCACTCATGAACATGAGAGCTATTCAAAAGGTACCAAAAGAGTGTCTGATCTCAACACTGTCAAAGTTTGGAAACAGTTATACCACTAATTCCTTGCCTTCAACAGGAGTTTCGATGGTGGCCTCAAACTTGTCACCTCAACAAGGGACAGCCTTTTACTCAACCCACAGCCAGGCAAACACTGACAACAGATGCATCGGATTACACCTGGGGAGCACACGTGGCAGGAAAATATATTCAGGCAAGTGGCCCACAGAACAAAGGCATCTTCACATCAATCAAAAAGAGATGCTAGCTGTACAAAATGCCCTTATAGCCTTCAAGGACCTGCTGCATCCAGGACAATTACTACTAAAGACAGACAACATCACAGTTATGTGGTACATAAACAAGCAAGGGGGCACTCACTCTTACCCCTCTGCAGACAGGCCATGACCTTGTGGAACACAGCTCTAAACTATCAAGTTCATCTGCAAGCACAATTCCTGCCAGGAGAGAAAAACACACTGGCAGACGATTTAAGCAGAAACATCATGGATCCCCACGAATGGGAATTGAATCCACAAATATTCAAAATGATAACACAGAAATGGTGGAGCCCGGGCATAGATCTGTTTGCATCCCCAATGAACTGCCAGCTACAAAAATTCTGCACAAGGACTTACCATCCACAAGCATGGAAAGTGGATGCCCTCTCATTCAGCTGGAAAAACCTACAAGTATATGCTTTCCCACCACTACCTCTCCTTCCAAAGGTACTCATAAAAGCCAGACAAGAAGAGCCAAAGATGATCCTGATTGCACCAGACTGGCCACGCCAGCACTGGTACCCAAGAACTTAGCACAAGGACCACCCTGGATTTTGCCTCAAATCCCACATTTGCTGACTCAGCACAACAGTCAGATACTTCACAGCCAGCTAAAGACTTTAAACCTGGCTGCATGGAAGATTCCTTAGTCAAGCAAGCAATGCCTCTCTCCAAAGCTGTCATGGATGTCATTCTGGAGGCCAGAAGGCCTAGTACCAGGAAAGCCTATTCAGATAAATGGAAGAGATTCTGTGCCTGGAACCAGGCTCACAGCCTTGACCCTCTTGTCCTAAATATTCCTCAGATACTACAATATTTATCTGAGATGCTGGACAAAGGCCTCTCCTTTTCATCCATCAAGATCCACGCCTCTGCCATCTCTGCTTATTACAACACGGATCCACCAATTTTCTCTAATCCTTTGCTAAAACAGTACCTCAGAGGGGCTGAAACATAAGACCACCCCGTAGAGCACCTACTCCAACTTGGGACCTCAACTTTGTGTTGGAAAAATTAACTTTACCTCCTTTTGAGCCAGCTAACACAGCAGATTTAAAATATATCTCTTGGAAAACTGCTTTGCTCCTGGCAATAACATCAGCACGAAGAGTTTCAGAATTACAGGCACTAATGGCAGTGGAACCTTTCATCATTTTCCACCAAGACACGGTGGTTTAAGAACTAACCCTACGTTTATGCCAAAGGTGGTATCAAGTGTGGCTCTAAACCAAACTATTCACTTGCCAACTTTTTATCCAGATCCACAGAATAAAGGGGAGAGACTACTGCATTCTTTGGACATACACAGGCAATTACGCTTCTACTTGGACAAAACCAAAACTTTCAGAAAATCTGAGCAATTATTGGTAGCATATGCTGCAGGAGCACAGGGAAAAGCCATTTCAAAATGGATAGGACACTGTATACGTTTCTGCTATAGACACCATGGGAAACCTGTACCTAACAGCATTAGATCTCACTCCACCAGGGCAACAGCCACTTCAACTGCCTACCTGAGAGGAGTACCTACCAAGGGTTGGAAGCAGCAACTTGGAGTTCTGTACATACCTTCACCAAGCATTGCCATCTGCCTCTATTCTCTAAATCCAGAGCTGGCTTCGCCACTGCAGTGCCGCAGGGCCTTATAGCCACCTCTAATGCCTTATAGAACCAGCCACCCTACCTCAGCTTTGGGATTCTACCCAAGTGTAATGACTGCAGCAGTGTAACACGATGAACATAGTACAGTTTTGTACCTACCATAAATGTAGATGTTCGAGTGTATACACTGCTGCAGTCCAGGTTACCCTCCCTCCTTCCCCTCTTACTTGCTGGTACGTACCTATGTCTTCTACCCTTTACTACCTATGGGGAGTATTTGCTGGTAACTGAAGGTTGTTGATTGCTTTTCTTATGTATGTTTTATTAGCAATTTGAATTGCCTACCTTTTTTGGGGCACCTGACATCTGGGGCAAGAAAAACTGACATCGGCTGCATCTTATATACCCCTGTCACACTAATGTCAGGGAGGAGGCGACAGCAACCAATGCCGGGCCAAGACTTTGGAACTCGGGCCGACTGGGGAACCGCCTGATGGCAGGATAACCCAAGTGTAATGACTGCAGCAGTGTATACACTCGAACATCTACATTTATGGTAGGTACAAAACTGTACTTTCTTAAGGTCAGCAAAGTTAAACATTCAAACTAGGTGAGCCAGCTGTAGTGGCATAGAATCGTAAAGTCCTGAATGTGGCTTAAGCTGCCTAGGATTGATTAGTTCTGGGGACTGATATAACTGGTCATAGAGTGCCTAAGTCCCATTATACATAGGTCCCAAATAAGTGAACTGGAGAAGGTGTTAAGCTCAGGAAGTCACTGCTGGGTGGTGGCCTTCAGCAGTGGGTGTACAGGATGTACACTAGTGTGAGGAAAGCATTGTGGATCTCTTTGCTGATATGTATCTCACTCTCACCCCTGCCTCAACTCAGGGAGGGGTAGGATTACATAATCCATTACAAATACTCTCTTAGCCAAGATACTGGTATGGACACAAAGTATCTTCATGGATGCCTGAACAATGTCTCCTTTTGAACAGCTGTCACCTTGATATGCATTGCATGAATGCCCCTGATAAACTAATGAACATGCCATTTTTGGTTGGGGAAGCTCACAAAAATCAAACTGAATGGAGCTTGAAGGCTTCAAAAGGTCCTTTGCTTACCTAGGAGAGGAAAATAGCCTATTGTTAAAGCCTTGGTGCTTAACAAACATCAACAAATTAACATTTGGCAAAAAAAGCAGTCTTTTAGAAGGAGCCACTTGCTGCTATGATGTGTGGCGTGCAGCAAAAGTTAAGAACACTGTTTATGAAGTACAGTATATTAGGTTATCACTACTGTTTATATTTCTCATGGATATAATTGTAATAGTTAAATGCTAATAAATTATTTTCAGTAGGTCCAAGATATGAAATAATACTGTGTATTTCTTCCTTACCCAAGTTCATTAATACTGTTGTACTGCACTATTGTTAACTCAGTAATTTGTGGTTTTTGTCATGTTTTGTGACCATGTCTCTAGGAAACCAAATGTCAACACAAGAGTAACATTATAGCTGAACAGAGGTGCTCTCTCCCTATTCTTTGTAGGCTCCTGCAAATGGATGGATTATTTATGCCACCAGAAAGGGTTGAAGTCATTTAAAGTATAGAAGAAAAGCGTCAACAACCATGTGTATTAAATACCATAATGAGGGAGTTTGCATAGTCATGATTTGCTCACGAAAATAACATGCAGTGATAAGGCTCACAAAAAATATACATGATCATCCAAACATACTGTTTCCCCAAGTGTTTGCATGAACCATTCCATGGAAGGGAATGGAGAAAAAAATGTATTGAATCTGGAGAGTAGTTTCGTGTTGTAATCATTAGGTAGGGGTATTGCATGTGTTCATGCTTGGATTCTTTCATTTATTTGCAAGAAGCAATCCAACACCAGAGGAGCAGTTTAGTGTACTGGAGAGCAACACCATGATAAAATACATTGCTGGAACTTCACCACTGCATATCATTCTACAGCAAACAACTTCATTTTGCTCCACAACACACTGTTTACTCCTTCAACAACATGAAATGCAGGTATGAAAAATGGACACGTTACTTAAAATGCTGCTATAATTTAACTTGCGTAATTCTGTTCTGTAGGACAACATTGGTAGTTAGATTGATCTACAGAAATGTCCTTTCTTTCACGTCTGTTTGTAGAATCATGTAAAGTGTATTTTCTGCTGTCATTGTATTCCCAATAAACTGCTGTGAACTCTTTATTAGTGATATTTCAGAGCTGTCATTTGGATATGCAGTTGTAATTATTATTTTTTGCAGTCACTGTATATGCCATAGAATGATCTCACAAAATTCCATCATAGTGAAGGTTTTGTAGAGGAGCAATGTCCTAAAACCCACCCAGGTTAAGGTAGCAGCCAAGCCATTGGAAGAACCAGACAGGGGAGGATTACCTTGTACATGGCTTGCCCATCCTGTGGGGAGGGAAGAGGTCCAATTCACTGTGGTGATGACACTTAGTGAAGGAAGGGTGCCTTGAGTACAGTAGTTGGGGCTTATACTTGGTCTCTGCCAAGCCGTGTGGCCTTGATGGGGAGTGTGTGAGAATGTACATTTTTCACAGGGAAAGGTAATTGCATACCTTAAAATCTTCATACAAACTGCCCAAGGGAGAGTTAAGGGCTGTGTACCAGATAACCCAGATGATTGCCAAGAAGATGATCTTTGATGACCAATGATTGCCCCACTGGAAAGAGGTACCGCATGTATGCACATGGAGATAAATGTCTATTTACTTTTCAAAGAAAAGGAAGGGTCAGCCACCTGTTAGAAGAATTAAGGAGACAGCAAGCTATGGTCTGTGCACATATTACTGTAGCACTACTAATTGGTTGCTATAGGCTACCATACAGTATTAAGAACGAAGTTAGTGGAAAGTTTGGTAAAAAAAAAAAGTACATTTTTCTTTGTTGTGTGTGTGTTTTTTTTTTTTTTTTTTTTTCAACAACTAAGTATCTGTCTCTGTACAGTATAGTATCAATACCTAACCAGTGGTAACCAGGATATGTGTATCCAGCACGGACATTTAAGTAGTAAAGTATTGTCATTATTTTACTTCCTGTAAGCATATGCCACGAACTGATTTCTGTATGCATGCATTTTTTTACATATTGGTAAAACATTAAGTATTATAGCTTCTGTAAGATAGTACATTTTCTTAACTAATTTCACCAGTGTTATAACTTTGTGAAAAGTATGTTAAAATGATTGCTAATTGCTAATGACTAGTTTTGATTCTCAGGAGGCTGTTGAAATGCACAATTGCCAGGTAGAAGCATTCAATACACACTGTAGCTACTTGTCTTGTGTATGCAGTTATGACAAAGTAATTGCTGTCCACTAATGTTGTCAGGCATGGTTATTATTATACAAATAAACATGCTTTACTGTCTGTACTTTTTTGTCTGTTTTTAGAGTATGTGTTATCTTGTTATTAATGCATTTTTGAGTAATACAGTCCACAAAGTTAAATGTTATATTTAATGAGAAGTTTAGCAGAGAGCTGTATTAGTTGGAGTGAGTTAATATGCTTAGACTTAAAATGAAGTTAGGCCCTGTCATCATAAGCTTCTCATTCAGAGCAACACTAGTGCCACTGGGCCAGCAGAAGAATTGTTCAGGTATGAGTCTTATTTCTGCTTTGCATTCTTATAGTGATATGGGAGTAAAATTGGAATGCATGCAGTTTTCTGAAACATAAATGCTCAAGTTAAATAATTAGAGCTTGGTGTTCTGAAATTGCCATTTTTTCCTTCCCAAATACCCCAGACAGTTAACAACGGAAAATACTTGCGTTTTGCGCAATTCAAAGTATTCTGGGGTTTTTTTCTGATGTGTGGTAACTTTGAAAATGATTAAGGGGGTGGCCACAGTGGTGCAGCAGTTAGCGTTGCCGCCTCACATCAAGATGTTCTCCGGTTCGATCCTCGGCTGGGGTGCCTTCTGTGCGGAGTCTGCATGTCCTCACTGTGGTCATTTGGGTTTCCTCCGGGTGCTCCATTTTCCTCCCACATCCCAAAGACATGCTGTAGGTGGATTGGACACTCTAAATTGGCCCTAGGCGTGAGTGCGTGCGTGTGTGCGCCTGGCTGACAACTCGACACTGTAAAACTCCACCCTAACTGGAAAAAGCTGAAAGAAGAAGAAGCTGGGATGCAGTAGGTTTGCTTCCCCTTTACCCATAAACCAATATGTTTTTTCTGAAAGTTGCGATTCTAATTGTATAAGGCTGTGATGAAATCTTTACTTTTGTCCCAGATCCATTAAAATACCATCAGATGTTCTTCATGTTTCACTGTTGCAGTCATCACACTTGGGTTATCTGCCTGCAGGTAGCCATCAGTCTGCCCGAATACCAGAGTCTTGGGATTTCTGCGTCGGATGCTGTCGCCTCTTCCATGACGTCAGGGGTATAAAACATGCAGCCGACGCCATTACAGCAGCTTTTCTTGCCGCAAGGGAGCCCTAAGCAGAAGCAGTTTGCAAGTGCCGGTCAGCCGCTTCCTGAAATTTTCATTTTTCGAGTTTCAAACCTGAAGTCTTCTAAAGCTAAGTACCCTATTGGGGATCCTTTTTTCTTGCTCTAACCAATGTCAGAAAAAGTTAACAATTGTCTTGCCTGTGGAAAGCAAATACCTCACAGAGATTTTAATTCTTACTGCGTCACCTGTTTAGGCCCAGACCACGATTTTCCGCGCTGTCGGTTTTGTGCCTTGTTTAATGCCCAAACTATTCGCCATCGGGCTATCTTTGCCGCTAAATTCGTTTGCTCTCGATGTTCTTCGTGTTTCACTGTTGCAGTCATTACATTTGGGTTATCTGCTTGCAGTAGCTGTCAGTCGGCCTGATTAACAAAGTCTTGGGTCCTACATCGGTTGCTGTATCTTCTTCCGTGATGTCAGGTCGTCGGGTATAAAACATGCAACCGACGTCATTACAGTCTTTCTTGCCATGCGGTGCCCGAAGCAGAAGCAGTTCGCAGATACCAGTTGGCCGACTCCTGAAATTTTCATTTTCGAGTTTCAGAACTGAAGTCTTCGACTAAAAGCTAAGTACCCCATTGGGGAAACTTTTTCCTGCTCTAAACCGATGTCAGTAAAAGTAAATAATTGCATTTGTTGTGGAAAGCAAATGCCTCATAAAGATTTTCATTCATACTGTATTCCTTGCCTAGATCTTATTACTTTAATCAGGGGAAGCCAACCTCCCCCCTCTAAGAGACCTAGGACTGAGTTTGCTTATGATACTTCTGACCAGAATTCTGAAATTTCTGTTTCCTCTGATGACCAGGATTTACCCTTGCCTACCTATGAGGATTCTAATGCTGCCTTTAGCTATACCTCCCGTACTGGACATTGTTGATGATGCCTTTTCGGAATCTAGAATGGCCCCTAACTCCTTACCTCCTGCTCCCAGAAAACCTGATAGATATTACAGGGTTCCTGACTCTCACAAGTTCCTTTTCAAAAATCCTACTGTGGATCCTGAAACCGTTTCACAGGGACCCAATGACATTAAAGCTACTACTGCAAAAAATCCTACCCCCTCTGATAGAGACTCCAGGGCGCTAGATAGATGGGGTAAGAAGGTATACACGTCTGCAACTTTGGCCATTAGGGCCTTGAATTGCCAATTTCATATGTTAAAGTATCAGCTGCATATTATTGGATTGCTTAAACAGAAAATTATGTTGTTTCCTGATTGTGCTGAAAATAAGGATTTAATGCATTCTGCTGAACAAGTTGGTAAACATACATTGCAGTGTGTTTTTGATTCATTAGAGGCATCTTGCAGGGCTGTGGTAACTGGGTCTGTACTTAAAAGGCATGCTTGGTTTAAGGAGCAATCCTTGCTAGATCATGTTAAAGCGAAATTACTGGATGCTCCCTTAAATCAGGACCGCCTGTTTGGCAACAAGGCAGAAGAAGTTCTTAAAAGGATGGAGGAAAAAGCTAAATCTATAAAAACTTTTAAAAGATTTTTTTACAAGTACAACCTCCAAGATTTAGTAGGCATTGACCTTCTAAGAAGTGGTCCTTTCCTGCCTCTTCCAGACCTTCTCAGTCCAAGTACAAATCCAGCAGAGCACTAAGGCTTCAGTCCCAGGGGACGCACAAGACTAAGCAGTGGGGGGGTCTCCACTTCCAAATCTGGGAGTAATAAAACTCCCACCTATGGTAAACTGTCTCGATTTATTTTTAAAACTTCCAAGCACTTCTCAACTGACTGCCCTTTTGGGGGAAAGATTGAACTTCATGCAAAGAACTGGGGACTCATTACCCAGGACAAATGGGTTTTAAATATAGTGTCCCAAGGCTACAGATTTCACTTCCACACGTTACCAACACAAAGCGGTTGACCGGATCTACCTCCAAATCAGTGGGCAGAGGCCCAAAAGCAAGTACTCTCTCTCTTAAGCATAGGGGCTATTCAGTTGGTACCAGAAGAAGAAAAGGGACACGGTTTCTACTTGAGATTTTTCCCGGTACCCAGAAAAGACAATTAATGGCATCCTATCCTGGACCTGCCTACTCTAAACACCTTTTTGGTGATTCCAAAATTCAAGATGCTGACTCTTTACCAGTTGCTTCCTATGCTAAGCAAAGATGCCTGGTTGGCAACACTAAATTTATAGGAAGCATACCTGCACATCCCAATCAGGGAATCTTGCAGAAGATACCTACACTTCAAAGTAGGCTACACGCACTATCAGTTCTCTGCACTGCACTTTGGCTTATCTACTGCGCCCAGGGTATTCACAAAGTGCCAAGCTCCAGTCATTGCATTTTGCAGGCAAAGAAATAATCAAATATACCAATACCTGGACAGTTGTCTTAATTCAGGCAGAAAACCAGGACATACTTTTGAATCATCTGGCTTTTGTACAAAGGGTGCTAACGTGTCTGGGGTACACCATAAGTGAAAAGAAATCACACCTGGTACCCTGTCAAATTATATTCCTGGGCGCAAACTTGAATACAACTTCCCAGATGGCTTTCCTCATGCCAGAGAAACAAATTCACTTGACAACGTACTTCAAACAATTGGCCACAAAAACCCTGCTATCTGCAAAGCAAATACTGAATGCCTTGGGGTTCATGGCCTCCTGCATTCTTCTAATTCCATATGCAAGACTGCATATGAGGAAACTACAATGGTATCTAAAAAGCCTATGGTGTCAACATTCTCAGGATCTAGAAGCAATGATTACTATCTTTCCTTGTCTATGCTTAGAGTTCCTTTGGTGGCAGAGGTCTGCCACCAAAACAAGGGACTACCATTCACACTAACCCGTCGCCCAAACCCTAACAACATACACATCAGACTATGCATGGGGGGGGGGGCGCACATGGCAGGGAAGTGCATTCAGGGCAAATGGAAGCCAATTCAAATGCACCTTCACATCAATCATAAAGAAATGTTAGCTGTACAGAATGCTCTGACAGCCTTCAAGGACCACATTCTTCCAGGACAGTTAATGGTAAAGACGGACAACACCACTTATGTGGTACATAAACAAGCAGGGGGGGTACACATTCTTACCCCCTCTGCAGACTAGCCATGGCATTGTGTAACACAGCCTTGAGCTACCAAGTGCATCTACAAGCTCAATTACTACACTGGCAGACGGACTAAGCAGAAACCTCATTGGCCCACACGAGTGGAAACTGGATCCAAAGATTTTCATCATGTTGACAAGCAAACGGGGGAGCCCAGATATAGTCCTGTTTGCCTTCCCCCAGAACTATCAATTGGAAACATTTTGCGCTTGGACTCCCCACAGACAGGCTTGAAAAGTGGGTGCTCTGTCCTTCAGCTGGAAAAAACCTATCAGTTTCTGCCTTTTCTCCTCTGCCTCTGCTCTCCAAAGTACTACTAAAGATCAAACAAGACAAACCAAGGATGATTTTGATTGCACCAGCCTGGCTACGCCAGCACAGGTACCCCCTCCTGCACAGTGTCACTGTTGGCCCCATGGCACCTGCCTCAGACTCCTACCCTGCTGTCTCAGCAGGAGAACCAGATTCCGCGCCCTCAGCTTCAAACACTGAACCTAGCAGCCTGCCTAATTACTTAAGCTCTCCTTTACTATCCCTCACTAAACCAGTGATGGGTGTCGTTTTAGAGATAAGGGGGCCTAGTTCTAGAAAGTCTTATGCTGAAAAATGGAAAAGATTCTGTGCCTGGAACCAATCTCAAGGGATGAGCACAGCAGTGCCTAGTTTACCTCAGATTTTACAATACTTAACTGAGATGCTTCACAAAGGCCTGTCTTTTTCCTCAGTAAAAATTCATGCCTCAGCCATTTCAGCTCATTATAACACAGAACCTCCCCTCTTCTCTCATCCGCTGCTCAAGCATTTCCTCAGAGGGGCCAAAAAACCACCCAGTAGAGCTCCATCTCCAGCCTGGGACCTTAAATTTTTATTGGAGAAACTCACCCTTCCTCCTTTCGAGCCAGCTGCTACTGCAGATTTAATAATCCTGTCTTGGAAAACAGCTTCCATTTTAGCCATCACTTCAGCAAGAAGGGTATCTGAATTACAGGCCCTTATGGCAATGGAGCCTTTCATTATCTTTCATGTGGACAGGGTGTCCCTCAGGACCAATCCCTCTTTCATGCCAAAGGTGGTATCAAGGGTGGTCTTTAATCAGTCCATTCATTTGCCAACCTTCTTTCCTAATCCATAGAACAAAGGGGAACGGATACTGCACTCCTTAGATGTGCACAGACAACTTAGATTCTACTTGGACAGGACTAAACTTCAAAGGAAATCTGAACAACTGCTGGTGGCAATTGCTGCAGGGACAGAGGGGAAGGCTATTTCAAAGCAAACCATTTCCAGATGGATAGGCCATTGCATTAATTTCTGCTATAAGCATCATGGAAAACCTATCCCACAGGGGATCAGACCCCACTCAACCAGGGCTGCATCTACCTCTATAGCCTTTCACAGAGGCGTACCTATCAGGGGCATCCTAGAAGCTGCTACCTGGAGTTCTGTACATACTTTCACCAAACATTACCATTTGCCAATTTTCTCTAAATCCAGAGCTGGCTTTGCCACAACAGTTTTGCAGGGCCTTATAGCTGGTCCTGATGCTATCTAAATTCCTCCTCTCATCCTTAGTTTTGGGAATCTACCCAAATGTAATGACTGCAACAGTGAAACATGAAGAACATAGTACAGATGTCCTTCAAGGATGCATCTGCAGTCATAACAAATGGGTTGTCCTGTCGTCAGGCAGCCCTTCGGTCGGCCGGATTCCAAAGTCTGGGTCCGGCTTCGGCTGATGTCGCACTTCACCCGACGTCATCTCTGCTGGTCTTCGGGTATAAAGGCATCAGCCGACACCATTTTCCTCAGTCTTTCTTGCGCGTGGCCCAAGCAGAAGCTGTTCGCAAGTGCCGGTCGGTCAGATCCAGAGATTACTACTACCGAATACTACTTGAAGACTTCTAAAAGCTAAGTACCCGTTGGACTCTTTCTTGCCTCAGCCGATGTCAGAAAAAGTAAATAACTGTTTAACTTGTGGGAAACAAATACCTCATAAAGATTTCCACTCTTACTGCCTACCTTGTTTAGGCCCAGACCACCGCGTAGCAGCCTGTTTAGCCTGTGCTTGCTTCATCCGACAACGCTTAGGCGTCGGTCGGAGTTTGCTGAATAGTTTTTCGGCTCAGATTTTGCGTACATTATGCCGTCGGATCCTCCGACTACCCAAATTGTTAAAAAACGCAAGGAAAAAGACCGACACTCGTGGTCCGCAGTTTCGGCCGAAACCACGGTTAAGCAAGCGAGTGTCTCGGTTTCGGCCGAAACCAAGAAAACGGGTCAATCTTCAGCCGAATCCATGACTACTACTGAGGCTCCTGCTACCTCAGTTGAATCGGCCTCTGAAGTTTTGCCTACTACTGTGGTTCCTAGTGAATTATCAGACACCATCCCTTTGGATGTCTCTACCCCAGCACGTGGTGCTGCTAGGCCTCCTGCAGCCATGTCTATAAAGGCCTTTGCCAGGGCTAAAGCAGCCAAAACTGTTAAATCAGTGCCTGTTAAGACCCCCTCACATAGGCCCACTTCTAGTTCACAAATGCTTACTCTGGCAGAGGATTTAATCTCCTTAATTAGGGGATCCCAATCTCACCCAGACACTCCAGAAAAGAGACCTAGAGCAGAGCCCCCCGAGCCAGTGTCCTCTGATGATTCTTCAGATGACTCAGACATTACAGATTAGCCAGAGGCTCCTTTTTCTACTTATGAAGATTCCGATGCTGAAGAATCCATTCCATCTGCCTGTCCACCAGAGGAATTTTCCTTTGGGGAAACCTTACATGCCATGAGAGAACAATTCCAATGGCAGGGACAAGATTTCTCAGATTCAAGAAAAAGGCTTAGGACCTTTCTGCACTTACCACAACATAGGCCCTTAGCTATACCTCCAGTTCTGCCTGTTGTGGATGATGCATTTAATGATGTTTGCACTGCTCCGGATACTTTACCTCCAGCCCCTGCCAAACCAGATAGATTTTACAGGGTGCCAGACACTCATCACCACCTATACAAGGCCCCACTTGCAGATCCTGAGACTATATCCCAGGGGCCTAAGGCAGTAGCCGACCTCAGCAAAAACCCTCTCCCTTCTGAAAGGGAATCCAGGTCCTTAGAGAGATGGGGAAAAGTTTACACCTCTGCTACTCTCTCAGCTAGAGCTTTAAACTGTCAGTTTCACATGATCCAATACCAAGAGTTTATGCTTGATCAGTTAACTAAGAAGCTGTCCTCTGATGACTCCTTAGATAAGAAATATGTTTTAGAAATGGTGAATAACATTCAGCAGGTTAGTAACCATTCTTTAAAATGTGGCTATGATGCACTGGAGGCTTCATTTAGATCAGCCATGACTGGCACAGTGATAAGAAGGCATGCATGGTTGAAGGAACAGGTTTTGCGGATCATGTTAAAGCAAAGCTGTTAGATGCTCCTATGGATAAGGCCAGTCTATTTGGTACACCTGCTCAGCAAGTAATGAAGAAAATGGAAGAGAAGGCAAAATCTGTACAAACAGTTAAGGATTTCTTACAGGTTCAGCCCCAAGGTTTAGCAGGAACTGGCCTGCCAAAATTGGTCCTTTCCAGACTCCTCAAAATCTCAAAGAGGCAGGAATAGACGCTCTAGAGGCAGAAATCAATCCAGAGGAGGTGCCTATAGAGGACGCCAGTGGCAAGGCAATAACCAGAGAGGCACAGACACAACCACTGCCACTGCAACAGGACAATCACAGTGACTTGACTCTGACACCGCCTACCAGGGAGCAAATAGCAGCACCTTTAGGCGGAAAGTTAGCCTTATTTTCAAAAATTGGCACTATATCACAAAAGACAAGTGGATTTTGCAAACCATAGACCAAGGCTACAGGTTCCACTTCCACACCTTACCAGTAAAAAGAGGAATGCCAAACCTACCTCCAAATCAAAAACAGAAGCTCTAAAGCAGATAGCTCAATTAACAAAGATGAGAGCTGTGGAAAGAGTACCAATAACACAACAGGGCAAAGGATTCTACTCCAGACTCTTCCTAGTACCAAGAAAAGAGAAAAGTTGGAGACCTATTCTCGACCTGTCCGTCTTAAACACATACATCATTGTACCAAAATTCAAAATGCTGACCCTACAGCAACTTCTTCCCATGCTGGGCAAGGAGTGTTGGCTGGTAACTCTAGATCTCAAGGAGGCATACCTGCACGTCCCCATACGACCAAATTGCAGAAGATACCTCAGATTTCTTGCAGGATCAGAGCATTATCAATTCTCAGCATTGCCCTTTGGCTTATCTACTGCACCCAGAGTATTCACAAAATGCCTGGCATCAGTAATCGCTCATTGCAGGCTACAGGGAATCCAAATTTATCCATACCTGGACTACTGCCTGTTACAAGCGGACAACAAAAGCAAGATGACAACAGATTTACAAAGAGTCATTTGCTTACTACAAGCCCTGGGATACACAGTCAATTTAAAAAAGTCAAGACTGATACCATCCCAGACAAGAACATTCTTGGGTGCGGAATTGGACACAGTAAAACAAATGGCATTCCTAACTGCAGAAAAACAAGCACAACTCCCTCTTTACTTCTTGGCATTAACAAAGCAGCACAAACTAACAGCAAGAAAAGTACTGCAGGCCTTGGGCTTCATGGCATCATGCATAATCCTGGTCCCCATGCCAGACTGCATATGAGAAAACTACAGTGGTACCTAAAGAATTTATGGTCTCAACACAGGCACAGCTTAGAAACCGAAATCCCACTAATCCCATGCCTGAAACAAGAGTTCCTATGGTGGGCTCAAGCATGCCAGTCAAACCCAGGCTTGCCCTTCCACAACTTTCAAGCAAACCAAACCATCACAACGGACGCCTCAGACCTAGGCTGGGGGGCGCACATGTTGGACAAGTGCATACAAGGATTGTGGACTCCAGACCCAGCTGCACCTGCACATAAACCAAAAAGAATTGCTGGCAGTAAAACTAGCAATCCAGAAATTCAAACCATTCCTCAAAGAAGGCCATTTAATGATAAGGACAGACAACACCACAGTCATGTGGTACATCAACAAACAGGGAGGCACTCATTCATACCCCCTATGCAGAATAACTCTGGACCTTTGGAATATGGCTCTGAGCTACAACATCCAGTTACAGGTAATATTTGTGCCGGGAAAAGAAAACACCCTAGCAGACATGTTAAGCAGAACCACCTCGGATGCTCACGAATGGATGCTACACCCGGACATCTTCAAGGCCATCACAAAGAAATGGGGAATGCCACAAATAGACCTATTCGCATCCCCACTCAATCACCAGCTCAAAAAATTCTGCACAAGGACATGCCACCCACTAGCATGGAAGGTGGATTCTCTATCCTTCAGTTGGAAAGGCCTGACAGCATATGCATTTCCACCTCTGCCTTTGATGCACAAGGTACTACTGAAAATCAAAGAGGAACGTCCAAGGATAATTCTGATAGCTCCGAATTGGCCAAGACAACACTGGTATCCTTTGCTGAGGAGCATGTCTCAGGGGAGAATGTGGCCAATACCCCTGATGCCTTTGATGTTAACTCAGAACAACTACAACATCATGCACCCAAACCTAAAAACCCTGCAACTGACTGCCTGGAACATCACATAACAGCTACTAACCCAGACTTATCCCAAGGGGTTAAAGACATTATCCTTGAAGCCCGCAGACCTTCAACAAGAAGGAACTGTGCAGGAAAATGGAAAAGGTTTGTCATTTGGAGTACTGAAAGAGGAAAAGATGTCTCGAACATAGATATTGCTAACATCCTGGAGTACTTGGCAGAGCTTCTACATACGGGCCTGTCCTATTCCTCCATCAAGATACATGCATCAGCTATTTCCGCAGAATACAGCTTCGATCCACCTGTCTTTTCGCATCCTCTACTCAGGCAATTCCTCAGAGGGATCAAGAATGTAAAACCTCCTAGGAAACCACCATTACCAGCATGGGACTTGAACTTTGTGCTAGAAAAATTGACACTCCCTCCATTTGAACCAGCAGCAACAGCAGATCTTCAACACCTATCATGGAAAACTGCTTTCCTACTGGCAATTACTTCAGCAAGGAAGGTTTGAACTACAGGCCTTAATGGCAGTACAACCCTTCCTAATCTTCCATCAAGATAGAGTGTCCATGAGAACTAATCCTACTTTTATGCCCAAGGTGGTATCCAGAGTGTCTTTAAACCAGGCAATCCACCTACCTACCTTCTTTCCCAATCCACAGAACAGGGGAAAGGCTGCTGCATACCTTGGATGTACATAGACAGTTACGCTACTACCTGGACAGAACCAAAAGTAACAGAAAAACTGACCAGCTTTTAGTAGCCTATGCAACAGGAAGGGAAGGAAAAGCAATTTCCAAACAGACAATCTCCAAATGGATAGGAAATTGCATAAGATTCTGTTACTCCTACCATGGAAAACCAGTTCCACAGAACATAAGACCTCATTCTACAAGGGCTACAGCCACTACCACAGCTTTCTTACGAGGAGTGGCAACCAAGGACATTATTGAGGCGGCTACTTGGACCTCCGTGCATACATTTGCCAAGCATTATAATTTACCTCTATACTCTAGATCCCGAGCAGGGTTTGCCACTGCTGTATTGCAAGGGATCCTAACTACACCATAATTCTTCTTCCTCCTCCCCTAGTTTGGCTATGGTATTCTACCCATTTGTTATGACTGCAGATGCATGCTTGAAGGACATAGTACAGTTTTGTACCTACCATAAATGTAGATGTCCGACCAGGATAGCATCTGCAGTCAGGATTACCCACCCTCCTTCCCCTCTGTGGTACTCCTAGGGTATTTACCCTCCTTATAGCTAGCTGGGGGGGGAGTCTCTTATGGTGTATTTGTTTGTATATATGTACATACATGCTTATTTTTTGTGTTTGCCTTCTACTATTTTGGAAACATTGGCATTTATCCAAAATTTAGCTTTCCTAGAGGGCAACTGGCATCTGGGGCAAGAAACAGTGAGGAAAATGGCGTAGGCTGATGCCTTTATACCCGAAGACCAGCAGAGATGACGTCGGGTGAAGTGCGACATCAGCCGAAGCCGGACCCAGACTTTGGAATCCGGCCGACCGAAGGGCTGCCTGACGACAGGACAACCCATTTGTTATGACTGCAGATGCTATCCTGTTCGGACATCTACATTTATGGTAGGTACAAAACTGTACTTTGTGCACACTTACCATAAATGTAGATGTTCGAGTGTATTCACAGTCCTGGTTACCCTCCCTCCAGCCCCCTGACTATTTTTGGCTATACCTCTTCTCTCCTTTTCCATATTTTTGGCTATACCTTTTCTCTCCTTTTCCATGCTTAAAAGCTTTTTGGTGTATTTGCTTTTTTGTTTGATGTTTAACCTTGTATATTTATAGATTTAATTGCTTCCCATTAGGGGGGCACCTGACATCTGGGACAAGAAAAACTGACGTAATGACATCAGCTGCATGTTTTATACCCCTGACGACCTGATGCCACGGAAGAAGAGACAGCAACCGACGTAGGACCCAAGACTTTGTTAATCGGGTTGACTGAGGTCTACTGCAAGCAGATAACTCAAATGTAATGACTGCAACAGTGAATACACTCGAACATCTACATTTATGGTAAGTGTACACAACTGTATTTTCTCTGTATTCCAAAATGGCTTTGATAAGTCATCTGACTACCGATCTTCCAAAAAAATGTAAGAATAAAGACAGAGACAAACCGCATAGGTCCAAAACTGCCAGCGATGCTTCCGTTAAGCTAGTCACCAGTCCGCCGGTGCTCAGTGAGGCGCTTTTGCAGCCCCTGATACCTGCTACTACAGATTCGCAGGCCTCTGCTGAGACCAATTCTGAGTCCAGTGTGCCGCGAGATGCTTCTTCGACTATGAAACCTGTGGATGTTTCTACCTTGGATGGGTCCGGAGCCGATGTGCAGGCACCGGCTTCTGAGGGTGTATTCTGACCTTCCGATGTTCGTATTAAACCTACAACTTCGTTTTTGTTTAATACTACCGAGTTTCTCGGGCCCAGAGTTCGCAGTACCCCTAGAAAACTGACGACCAAAGCGCATGCTCAAGCTTCCATGCCACAGAAACAAATGCTTAGAATGGCTGAAGACCTTATAACTGTAATTAGGGGAAGCCAGCCTTCCCCCTTCTAAAAGACAAAGAATTGATTTTCCTTCTGATTCTACAGACCATGACTCTGACCCCTCTGAATACCAGGACGTTCCATTATCTACCTATGGGGATTCATATGCAAGGATTCCATTCCTCTGCCTTCCCTCCAGAGGACTTTTCTTTTGGTGAAACCTTGCATACCTTAAGAGAGCATTTCTGCTGGGAATGCCAGGACTACCCTCAGTCCAAAAAGAGACTCTGAGAATTTTTAGACTTGCCTCAGCACAGGCCCCTAGCTATACCCCCTGTCCTGGATATTGTAGATGATGTCTTCATGGAATCCAGTTTTACTCCTGATACTTTACCGGCAGCTCCTAGAAAGCCTGGCAGGTACTACAGAGTACCTGACTCTCACAAATTTCTCTTTAAGAATCCCACTGCGGAACCAGAGACCACTTCCCAGGGACCTAAAGGCATTAAGGCTACTACAGCCAAAAATCCTACCCCTTTGGACAGGGATTCTAGAGCTTTAGACAGATGGGATAAGAAGGTATATGCCATTAGGGCTTTGAATTGCCAGTTTCACATGTTGAAGTACCAGCAGCATATTGTGGAACAAGTTAAACAAAAAATGTTGATGCTTACTGATTGTACAGAAAATAAAGATTTACAAGAGTTAATGCATTCTGCAAACCAAGTTAGTAAACATACTTTGCAGCGTGGTTTTGATGCCTTAGAAGCATCTTGCAGGGCTGCTGTCACTGGGTCTGTACTGAGAAGGCATGCTTGGCTGAAGGAACAGATCTTGCCAGACCATGTCAAAGCAAAATTACTAGATGCTCCATTAAACCAGGAACATTTGTTTGGCACAAAAGCAGTAGTAGTTCTTAAAAAGGAGGAAAAAGCTAAATCTATGCAAACTGTTAAACATGAAACATGTTCCACATGAAACCCAGAAACAGGTGTGTGCGTGTGTGTGTCTGTGTGTGTGTGTGTGTACATTGCATGCATGTGTGCACACACACTCATGAAGGAGTGGTTATGACCAGGAGTAAAAGTGGAGGGTTACATTACAGCCTACATGTATTACAGAAAAAGAAAAATGCACAGTATCAGCTCAAGTTAGCTAGCTTAACACTTCATGTCAAAATAAGTCACAGTTAATGGAGATGTGGTGGAAGCTTAGCTAAATGTAGAGAATAAAATAGATGTTATGTAGCCTAATCTCGCCTACATTGTTACCCGTGGGTTCAAAGCCGAACCTCAGCTCCGACTTGGCCATACTCTAGCTCGAAGTCTTCAATTGGCTCGTAGCTAAGAGGTATCCCATGCTGCAAAGTGCCTACCCCCAGATCTCGTTTGCCGCTCATACAGCTCGGACGTGGTCTCGCTCTTGGAAGTGGCTAAGTACAATTTTTCGATTTATTTTTTAATATTGTAGCTCCAAAAGCAATTTTTATAGCCAGTGTGTGTGTTTTGCTTCTGCTGGTTGTGTGACCCGTTCTGTTGACCTTTTCTTGGTATCCCGTTTCCTTTTTTGGTGTTTACGGGCTAGGCCCGTTTCAGTTAGAGGACCTAGTCCTCCCCTGTATTTGTGTAGTATACCTGCTAGCTGGTTTTGTTGTGTGACTGTTTTTTGGTGCCCTCATTCCCTGGGCTAGGCCCATTTAGCTTTGAGGACCTAGTCCTCCCTGTGGTTATCCCGCTGTCTTTAGGCCGTTTCATTTAGAGGCTCTAGTTTCCCATGCTCTATCTTGGTTATTTTTGGTAAAGGTGTCCCTACTGTGTTTCCCTGTGTGTGTGTGTTTTTGCTATCAGCATGTCCAAGGATTCTAAAGAACACAGGTCTTTGGGTTTTAAAAAGTGTGTCAAATGTAATAAGATGTCATTGGTGGATGGGCACTCAGTGTGCATGTATTGCTTGGGGGCTGTTCATCTACAAATATCCTGCTTGTTCTGCCTCACTTTCAGTCCCCGTGTGCTGCAAGAGAGGAAGAACAAGCTTATTTTAAAAGGATTGCTGAAACCTTCCTTTGAAGAAGACTTGGAGAGGTCTTCTAGTTCCAGATCCTCTCCTTCCAAACCGAACAAAAAAACAGACAAAAAATCCTCAAAGAAACTCTTCTCCGGCTCCTCCTCTCTCCTTGGAGCCACCAGAGAAAATCACCAGAACTATAGTTGCTTCTTCGGCTCCACTAACTTCGGGGCCAACAGAAGGCATCGCATCTATGATGTCGACATTGGCTCCCAGTCTGTTGGAGCCAGTGACAGATTTACCAGTTCGGAGCCGGTCTCCAGTTTTTCAACCGGTTTCTCCAACTCACAGGTCTCCCTCTGCAGGGAGATCCAGATCCCCGACCGTGTCCTCTAGGTCCTGTAGGACCCTTTCCGATGTCGATAGAGTGGTGAGGAAACTGCTCCAGTCATCGGTGCTGGCTAAATTGCTTTCGGCTCCGGCCCAGTCCACTCCGGAGCCCATCCTCCCTTCATCTTTGGCTGTTCCTCCTCCAAACCTTTCAGCTGTCAGTTCCGTTGGACGCTGTGAGGTCGGTTACTGTAACCCCTTCTGGCATCTCAGCTCTGATCTCCGCTCCGACCCCGTCTGCACCGTCCACGGGGTCTAGGATTCACAGTTCACCGGTCGGACCCGAGAGGGAGGTCTCAGATTGATATTCGGCTCCGAGCCTTCCTGTCGGTGCTTCGGCTCAGGTGGGCGTAGACCCGACATCGGCTTCGGGCCTAATCTCCTCGGCTCCGAGGGCTACTACCGTATCTTGCACGGTTAGTCGACCTTCGGAGCAGGGAGATCAGCTTTCGAGGTCATGAGGAGTGTGCTGGCCAGGTCTTCAGCGGCATCTTATGGCACCGACACTCTTCCCTCTCCAGTACCGATATCAGTCTCAGATCACCCTTTATCCAGGAACAGCGGAGTCTGAAGGCCTCAGGATACCTCCATGAGTGGTCCCCAACTTTCTGTGGCCTCCCCAGATTTTTTACTTGGGGAGCCCCCTAGAAAGAGAGTGTGCAAGAGGAAGCACATTGACTCCCAAGATGAGTGTCTCACATCTCTCACCGACCTCGAGGAGTCAGAGGGGTCCTCCAAGTCATCTTCTGACGATATTTCTTTCTCCGATATCTTGGAAATATTGAGACAGAGAGGCGACTGGCCCTCCAAAGGCCCTTCTGAGGAGGAGTCGGTGTTCCTGAAGGCCTTTGGGTCCCAAACCTCTGCCTCTTGGGTTTCTTCCCCATTCGACGAGCTCCTGGACCTCGTTTGTGAAAAATTGTGGGAAACTCCAGACACTGTGGAACCAGTCCCTAGGAGATGCAACAAGTTTTTGTCCACTCCCCCTGGTAGAGAATTTCTTATGAAAGGCATTCCAGTAGATGCCATGGTGGTGGCAGCAGCCACCAAGAATGAACTTGCAGAAACTTCATCGACCGTCCATCCCCCCTAACAAGGAGTCCAGGGCTGTGGACAGGTATGGGAAGCGTGTGTTCTCTTCAGCGGCCTTTACACTGCAGTCGCTGAACTATTTGTTGCATTTTACATGGCTCCAGAGAGATCTCTCAAAGGAGCTGGGAGATTCTCTACAGAGTAACATTTTTGATGCTGTGGCTCAGAAGGTCATTGCTCAGATGTCTACCCTAAATTCTATTACCAACTCCTGCATGAGGCTGATCTCTTACGCAGCCGACGGAGTGAGCAGGGCTGCGGGTTCTGGAGTCTGTCTTAGGAGACACTCTTGGATGCACCTGTGCAACTTCGCGGAGGCTTTCAAGTCTACTTTCACCAACGCCCCCTTTGACGGTTCATCCTTATTTGGAACCAAGGTGAAGGACACTCTCACTAGGTGCAAGCAGGAAGAAAAAACCCTGTCTGCCGTGGGAGTCCATTTTTCCATGCCTTCTAGACCTTAACCCAAGGGCCAGAAGGGTGGAAAAATGTGGTTCAGAAAGTTGCAGAGGTTTTTCATGATGCACAGAGTGATTCCCCCTCCAGAGGCAGAGGAGGGGGTGGAAATTCAGGTAGACACCACCCTAGAGGCAGAGGAGGCCTGCGTAACCAGGGGGACTGTGTTTCCTTTCGTGGTTCTCCCTACCAACGCTCCTGAGGGGAGGCCCAACTGTGCATCTCTGGAGCCAGTCGGTGGTCGCATTTCTCTATACCCAGAAGCCTGGCAAGACATCACCCAAGATAAGTGGGTATTAGATATAATTTCCAGAGGTTATTATATTCCCCCTCCAAACAAAAGAATCCCAGACGTTCCACCCAGTCAAAGGGATTCAGCAACTTTAGAAGTACAAAAGTTGCTGTCAAGGGGAGCCACCCAGCTTGTCCCCTCACACCAAGTAGGAATAGGGACTTACTCCAGATTCTTTTTGGTGCCGAAAAGAACAGGGGACCTGAGACCCATCTTGGATCTCAGCTGTTTGAACGTTCATGTAGAGAAGTCCATGTTCTGCATGGTCACGTTACAGTCAATTCTTCCGTTATTAGGGAAATATGTGTGGATGTGCTCCATTGACCTCAAAAGATGCTTACTACCATATCAAAATGGACAGGGCATCCAGAAGTCACTTTCGCTTTCGACTGGGAGTCAGTCATTTTCAGTTTCGTGCCCTGCCTTTTATTCTCACCACAGCCCCCAGGGTGTTCACGAAATGCATGGCAGTGGTAACGGCTCACTTGAGACGTCATGGATTTCAAGTGTTTCTGTACCTGGATGACTGGCTCCTGTATGCCACCACCAGGCATCTACTGCTACAGACCCAGGGACGCCACTATTGCGCTGTGCAAAGTCTGGGAATTACTCTGAATTGAGAAAAGTCTGCCTTGTTGCCCTCGCAGCATGTTACCTTTTTCGGTGCCGAATTAGACACGGTGCTCATGAGGGCCTTCCTATCAGAAGAGTGAATTCAGGTTTTACAGCAGCAGGTCTGCAATTTGCTGCCATTTGAAGAAGGTCGAGGCAAAAGTGGTCCGCAAGTTATTAATGACCATGGCTGCCATGATTATACTAGTTCCTCTTGCAAGACTACACATGAGGCCTCTTCAATGGCTACATTTTGCCCAATGGTCTCTACAGCATCTCCTGCTCTCCCATCTTATTCTGATTACAGACGGGTGCAAGCAGGATCTGCGCTGATGGCTTCAGACCAGCAATCTCAACGTGGGCATGCCTTTCATTCTTCCTTCTCTGGTTGCCACTGTGACCACAGATGTCTTCCAGATCGGGTGGGGGGGGGGGGCATTATCTCGGCAGGACAGTCCAAGACATGTGGCAAGAACACGAGACCCATTTGCATATCAATGTCTTGGAGATGAGAGCGGTGCTATTAGCGTTGCAAGCAACTCGGGGCTTTCTTCTTCATGGGACAATTGCAATCCACTCAGACAACATGTCAAGTCGTATGGTATCTGAACAAACAGGGAGGAACCAGGTTGTATTCCCTTTGCAGTGAGGCACTTCGAGTGTGACAGTGGGCAGTAGCTTCCTGACACTTTCTAGTGGCAACACACATACCGGGGAAGTCCACCGTGATTGCCAACAGGCTGAGCAGAGCTATTCTGATGCCTCACGAGTGGTCCCTGAGTGAACAAGTGGCAGAGCGGATTTTCCGCAGATGGGTTCATCCTTGCTGCGATCTAATTGCCAGCCCTCTCAATGCCAAATGCAGCAACTGCTTCACCCTTATCCCCCTGAAGGGGGAGGCACCCAGGGACGCTCTGGTTCACCATTGGCCCTCCGGTCTTCGCTATGCCTTCCCTCCAATCCCCTTAATAATGAAGGTTATTCAGAAAGCACAATCCTTGGGAAGCAATACGATACTGATTGCACCACACTGGCCTCGTCAGATTTGGTTTCCTTTTCTCCATCCTTATCTAATGGACGATCCGTGGATTCTGGACCCAGAGCCAGATTTGCTGACTCATATGTCAGGGCAGTTCCATCCCTCCATTCAGACCCTCAGGTTGACAGCATGGCTGCTCCAATTCCGTCCATAGTCAGGCTTCATGATTTTTCCTCGGAGGTGGTTCATGTTCTGTCTTCTTCTCACAAGCCTTCTTCTAGGAAAATTTATTCCAGTAAGTGGAAGAGATTCTCCATTTGAGCTCAGGAAAGGCCAATTGATCCCTATACAGCTCCCATTTCATCAGTTTTAGAATTTCTTTCTCAGTTGTTCGGCCAGGGATCAGCTGCAGCAACTATCAAAGCGCAGTTGGCGGCCATTTCTACTTTTCATGTTGCTAATGCATCCAATCTAATGGCACACAGACTTTGTAGGGCTTTTCTGAAAGGGACTATGCTACTTCAACCTCCAGTCTTTGATCCTGTAATGCCATGGGACCTTAATTTTGTGTTACAGCAGCTTACCTCGCCTCCTTTTGAGCCCGTGGCAACCTGTGACATTAAATTTTTGTCTTGGAAGACAGTCTTTTTGATAGCCATCACTTCGGCTAGGCGGGTCACTGAACTCCAAGCTTTATCGTTTTGGCCCCCTTACTTGGTATTTCACAAGGATGGGGTTTCACTAAGACCTAATCCTTCCTTTATGCATAAGGTTGCTTCAGTGGTCAACCTCAACCAGTCCATTGAGCTGCCTGTATTTTTCCCTGAATTCTGTAACAGGGCAGAATTTAAGTTTCATCAGCTAGATGTCCACGGACAATTGCGTTTCTGTTTACATAGAACAAAAGATAATAGGAAGTCAGATCAACTCTTTGTCTCGTTTTCAGACAATAGACTCGGGGCTCCAGTTTGTGAAGTAACTCTGTCCAGATGGATTTCTAGTTTCATTTCCTTCATTTGTACTTCAAATGGCAAGGAATTGGATGATATTTGTGCTGTAGCCACTTGGGCATCGCCTCACACCTTTACTAGTCACTACAAATTGGATCTGATATCTAGAGTCAGATCTTCCTTTGGTTCCACAGTGCTCAGGAGTATTTTCCAGTGAGCCACAAAAGTTTAGGTGCTAGGGACGCTGTCCCACGGGTAAGAATGTAGGCGAGATTGGACTACATAACATCGAGAAGTTATGTACTCACCATAACGTTCGATGTATGTAGTCCATCTCGCCTCACATTCTTACTTACCCACCCACCTACCCCTTCCTGGAGAACCTAGAGGTCGAGTCTCTGTTTTCAGCACTCCTTTTGATGTGTTGAGTTGATTCTTCCTCTCAGTGTGTTGGTGTGTGTGTGTATGTGAACTTGCAGCAAACAAGATCTGGGGATAGGCGCGTTGCAGCATGGGATGCCATTTAGCCACGAGCCAATTGAAGACTTTGAGTTAGTGTATGGCCGAGTCGGAGCCAAGGTTCGGCTCCAAACCCACGGGTAAGAATGTGAGGCGAGATGGACTATGTACATCGAACATTATGGTGAGTACATAACTTCTTGTTATAATTTATTAGTCTTGTCTTATTATGAAACCCATGTTAATTGATGTTTTGATTAAAAAGAAAAACTTATTTCTTTAAACACGTGTGTTTGTATGTGTAGGGAAAGGAGTACTACTTCCTCATCTCGAATGTGGCCTATCCCTATGCATAGTTGCATCTGTGTCCAGTAAAAACCTTACCACTCTTCAATACTACAATAGGCTACGTCTGTAAATTATAACAATTCACCCCAGCAACAGCAGCACTGCATTACTTAAAAAAAAAAAAAAAAAAAAAAACAGGATATGAATTCCACAAAGAACAGTGCTTCATTAAGGTTCACTGTTCGAACTGGAGACTTTTCATATTCCTTGGAAGCAGACTGTATTATGAGAGACAGCCTCTTCCATGTAGTTTAAGCTCACTCCTAGCTTCCACTCCCAGCCTGCAAATTCCACAAGCTAACTTGTCCAGCACCATCCACTCTTTCCTCTGTCCTCGTCATTTAAATCCAGGGGTCCATTTCTGACTAATTAGCTTCCACTCATTCCTTTAAAACATCCAGACATGAATTAAGAAACCACTTTTTATAGAAACACACTGCAAGTGCTGCAGAACTGGTACCAATAAATAAAGGCTCTCACCAGTAATTTTACTCTGCTTTCTCTTCTAAACTTAACCCCAGTTTACCACTTACACACTATGCACATCCCTGCTCTACTTCCTTTTCCAGTATTTCAACATCAGTGCTGTTACCTTGCATCTGCAGTATCACACACACTTTGCCCAATGGACAACAGTTATGTTTTAATTCAAGTGTATAATCATGACTCCAGTGCCATAGCATATTTTTTTAATCCACTCTGATACCAGATACTTTTGATTTTCATTGTAGTATATGACTTGTTACTCATTTGCATTTTATTACTTAAGTTACATGAACTAATTTCATTGTCTAGTTCCACTACTTATGTCAGACTGAACCTGAAAATGATCCACTGGGATAAGTGTTCCACCCCAGTTAACAAGTAAAATTAAAAGATAAATATATATCACTATGTGGCAGTAAACCCCATGGTGGTGTTTTATGGAAAAAAAAATAAGGACTACTGAGAGAATAAGATGCTACCTTGGTACTTAGAGGCCTGTAAATTGGTAATATAGATATCTGCAGGTAGTATATAGAGCATTAGAAGTGATATGCAATTAGTGTGAGCTTACTCATATTTTGTTTAGGTATATTTTACTGAGTGGCCTTAGATTAAATACTTGGATAGTACAAGCCTTCATTGCATTTTCAGTGTTTTTTTTCCCATTTTCACCATTGTGGTGTGATTGTGTGGGTTCAAGGAGTATCTTCCCTGCAGAAAGATTGTGTGTGTGTGTGTGTTTTACATTTTTTGAGTTATGCTTTTTGATGCTGAAAAATTACAATATTGTAACTTGATCAAATGTAGGAAAACCATCAGCATTTCACACAAGATGTTGTTTCTGCTAATAGGTCCAAAAGATAGGAGGAAGCTAGTTTAGCTGTCCTGAAGTCAAGGGCTGATTGTGATTGTGTTAACATGTCAGCATTAAGTCCTAGCTGATACCTATGAGCAGTAGCATGACTGAACTCCCATTTTCTGAATATTAAAAGTCTTCCTGATTGTTAAGCTTATAGGTATTCATATTTAGCCCTAAATGTTACTATATTTGAAAGAGCTAACAAGAGAGAGATTGGCATAATGGTTAAGATAGTTGCCTTACAGACACAAGGTGCAGGGTTTGATTCTCACATGGGTTAATTGGCTAGGCTTAAAATGGCTCAAAACAGCAGTTAGCCTAGAACTAATCGAACCTATATGTAATATCCTGAATGAAAAGTCAGTGTCAGTATTACTCAAACCCAATCAGTGGTTCAGGTGCTTCTAACTTTCTGAGACAGCATTTTGGATTCTGTTTAAAATCATCATAAAATCACATGCTTTTAAGAAACTTTTGATGTTTTTCATTGTAGTTAAAAACTGTTGAGATTTCCTGCCTGAGGAGCTCAAGGCTAGTTCAAATACCAGAGATCTCACCTTTCTCCTTGCCCTGGCCAATGCCCTCCCCATCCAGAATAAGGACATTGGTGGTATAAAGGGTAGCTGGCCAGTGCCATTTGATCATTGCCCATGTGTATATGTCTAGTATGCCAGGTCAGCCTGAAGAGCAGAGGGTCAGATAAGTACCCTACTGGGAAACATATTTTTCATTGTTTCTCCTTTTAATTATCTTGTAGATGTCAAAGAAAATTAATTGTCAAGAGTGCTGGAAGCAAGTTCCTCACAGGTACTTCCTCTGTCTTTGTTTTGTCTGTCTGGGTCCAAATTACAATGTGCCAGGTTGTCCCCGGTGTGCCTATTTTAACACATTATTAAGCATAGGGCCAAGCCCCTACAGAGAGAATTACAGCAGAAGTCCTGTATCTCATATTGGTACACTATTGCATCTACCAGTAACATGTAAAAAGGAAGAAATGCCAAAAAGTGATAGGGATTCTGGTGAGGCAGTTTGGGGCAGAAAATTATCAAAAGTGGTGAGTTGCCTTCATAGCTCACTCCAACAGTTTATGCTGTAGCTGAGACCTCTGGTATGACTCATAGGGTGGCCACCACTCCAGTGGCAGTACCAATATCTGCTTGAGTTAGGACACTGTCTGCATCAGTTGGGTCCAGAGACACTTTGCAGGCCCTTTCGTGCAAGAAACAAAACTGAACTCCACATACTGTAAGAAGCATTACCGGAAAATACACACTATTTAAAATTACTGTTAGCAAGAAAAGGAGGGTGGCAAGCTTCATTACATTTCAGAGAGTACTTAGAGCAAAATTAAATGTGAGTCCTGATTGCCTGAGAATATTAAATCTGATGTCAATCTTCATTCATTCTTGACTAATGGGTTTGGTTATCACCCCTTTGAACCAACTCGGCTGTTATATCAAGCTCGCACCAGCCAAAAACTCTCAAGCTAGGGCTGCCTCTCTTCCTTTTATCCCAGATATCTTGTTTACCACGTAGAATTTCGGATGTGTCAGTCATTGCTCTCAGCTAAGTGCTCAAATTTTTTGTTATATAACTCTTTCTACCTTTTTCTGGTAGTTTATTTTCTAAGGTTCTCATTGGTGTGAGTGACACTGTATCTATTCCTTAACCCATTTTTTACCTCGAGGTATCCTACTTTACCATCGTTGGTATAGGCCTCTCCTTCCTTTCTACCTATTGGTAATTCTTTGATACCATCGCTGGTATCCTTTCTCCTTTCTCTTCTTTCTTACTTTCTCTTACCCTCCTTTTTGGGTAACCTTCACTTACCATTGTTGGTATATTTAAAAAAATATATATTCTTTACCTTTCCTGTTTGACGAGAGATTGTGTCTGTGTGTGCCTGCCATTTTCTGGCTAGAAAAATGGGAGAAAAGCAGAAAGGAACCCCTGGGTTCAAACAATGTAGGGACTGTGGCAGGAAGATGCTCAATTGGGCATTTTTTATGCGGTTATTGCTTGAGTGTCCCTCAACTTGAAATCCAACCTCCATGTGAACTCTGCAAGGGTTTCAGTGCTCAAACTCTTGCAGAGAGGCGAAACACGTTGATTCTTACTAAAATGCCATTTTGGTGAAGCTCTCTTTGAATAGGCAACTTCTAAATCTGTGAAGACATAATAAAAAAATTGGAGCCATTTGGTACCATCTTCTGCCAAAGTACACGAATCTAAGACTCCAAAATATCAGGTTTCGACTAATTCATCGGAACCAAAGCCAAAAGTTCCAAAGACTGTACCGACTTCTGCTCAGGCACTGAAACTGTTTAAATCTCCCACGGTGCCATGTACCATTGAAACTACCCAGACATCTACAGAGCCGACCTTGTCTTTGGTACCAGTGACCTCCCCAGCACCAATAGTAGCCCCCTCAAATATTTCGGTTCCATCTTCCCCTGCTAAGCAACATTCTTTTCAGCAGACCATAGTGCCGAAGGTCAAGATGCTAAGTACCCCCAGGACTAGATATTCCCCATCAGTAGACCCCTTTTTGGGTCAGCAGTTAAGCCCCTTTGTAGAAAGACAGGAATCCAGTTGCCTTCGGGAATATTCAGCCATTCCTCCAGGAGTCTATCAGAACTGGATGTAGTTAGACTGGTGGATCAGTTCTTGGCAGCCAAAGGTCTTCCTGCTCCCTTTTGGAGCCGAGGTTTACTCTCCCCGAACTTCCACATATCTTCCTCCTTCAACCTCTCCGCAGATCTTGGAGCCCACTACTTCGATGCTCCTGGTGCCAGCTACTTTGGTGCCGACGGATCTCACCTTGGTACCCGAACCAACTCTGTAGTCTTCGGCTCCAATCAGAGCCATCACACCCACGGCATCAAAATTTGGCTGCCAGCTCTGGGATCCCTGTATCGGTTCCTGGTGCCCTGGCAGTTAAAAGTCCTCTCTGGGCGGCGGATTGTCGGAGCGGGGTGTGACCCTGGTTCTGAGGTTGTCTTTCTCGGTTCTGGGCTCCCATCCCTCTTCAGGTGGGCCTGCCTTCCAGATTATGCAGAGAGCCCTAGCCTGAGCAGGCTCAAAGTTGGTACCTTTCCCATCAGAGTGCCACATTTTTGTACCTTCTGGCTTGCAGCTGTCACAATCTGCTACTTCAGGACAGTGGGCACAAGAGCAGCAAGGCACCCTACTGCAGGGTCCTCTCTCTTCGGAGTCCTCCTGAGGAGCCAGCCAGTAAGAGATTGTGCAAGAAGAAGCATTTGGATTCTTCAGAAGAATCTGTCACTGAGGATACAGATTACAGTGTAGGGGAACGGTCCCCACGGTCACCTCCTGAAGATGTCTGCTTTGGAGATATCCTGGAAATTCTGAAACAGAGGGATGATTGGAAGCCCTCAAACCCATCCTCCAAGAAATATGTTTTCTTGCAGGCTTTTCATGCCCCTCCATCTACTTCTTGGGTGACACCCCCTCCTGGTGAACTAATAAAACTCATCATGCAGCATGCATGGAAGGTCCCTGACACTATAGAGCTAATTCCCCGGAGACCAGACAAAATTCGTTCAGCCCCTGAGGATCAGCCCCATTGGTCGAAGGGTCTAGCATTAGATCCCATGGTGGTGGCGGTGGCAGCCATGAAAAGGAACTCGCTGAAGAGAGTTCAACTGTCCCTCCAAACCAAGAGTCCTAGATGATGGACAGATTTGGGAAGCAAGTGTTTGCTTCAGTGACCTTCACTATTCGGTCCTTGAAATTTTTGGCCTGTTTCAGTCGACTCCAAAGGAATCTGATAACCAAGCTGTTGGATACCTTGGCAGGAGCAGTGTTTTACAAGGTCCGGGAGAAGGTTGCCTACCAGCTTGCCACCTTGGAGTTTATCTCTGATTTGTCCATGTGGCTTATTGCACATACAGAGAAAGGGATGTCTAGGGCAGCGGGTACAGGTGTTGCCATTTGGTGCCACACCTGGATGCACTTGTGTGATTTTGCCCACCCCTTTAAGTCTTCCTTTGTCAAAGCTCCCATGGATGCCACTTCATTGTTTGGTCCAAAAATCAGGGACACATTAGCCAGGTGTGAGAAGGATGGGAAGACCCTTTCTGCATTTTTCCACTCCACGACATTAATCCAGGAATCAGAGGAGTTGAAAGATGTGGTTCAAGAAGAGTCATGGGCCTTTTTGGGGCAACACATGGAGAGCATCCCCCCAGGGCAGTTGGGGGAACTTTTCTGGAAGATGCCCCTCCCATGGCAGAGGGGGTCTGCACAACCATGGGTCTAGGGAACCTTTTCTGGACAACTCTACCAGTGCTTCTGAGCGGCGGCCCGATTGCTTACCTCTGGAAGCAGTCAGGAGAAGATTTTCTCTGCGCCACACAGCCTGGCATTCTATAACTTCGGATTCCTGGGTGCAGACAATAATTACCAGAGGTTACCACATTCTCTTCTTTTTCCCCAAACCACAAAGGTGCATCCCTGATGTTCCACCCAGTCAGAGGGATATAGCAGCATTAGAAATTCAAAAGCTTCTTCAGAAAAGACTCATCCTAACAGTCCCACCAGACCCCAGATAGGATCCGGATTTTATTCCAGATTCTTTTTAGTGCCAGAAAAGACAGGGGACTGGAGATCACTCTTGGACCTCAATGTATTGAACAGATATGTACAACAGACAAAATTATGGATGGTCATGGTTCAGTCTATCCTTCCTTTTCTGGAGAAAGACGATTGGATGTGCTCTATAGATATTCAGGATGCGTATTACCACATAAAGATGGACAAACGCTCCAGATTATATCTCCTCTTCCAGCTCTGAGCCAGTCATTACCAATTTTGAGCGCTGCCCTTTGGTCTCACCACAGCCTCCAGAGTGTTCAGCGAATGTGTGGCAGTTGTAGGAGCTCACTTAAGGCTGCAGGGATTCATTGTATTTCCATATATAGATGACTGGCTCTTCACCGCCCCCACCAGGCATCTACTGCTTTGTGCCATAGAATCTGTTCTACGCTTTGCCCAGGCATTTCAATCAACAAGGAAAAATCACAATGATCTTCCACACAGGACCTAGAATCCATCAGAGCAGAACGAAAAACAAAATCTTGTGTGGCCTTCCTTCCTCATCACAGGTTGTTAAAAGTTGAGGTCTCAACTTTAAGTGATACTCTCTCAAGACAAAGTTCTTGCTCATCTGGTTCTACAACTTCTTAGATCCGTGGCAACAACAATCACTTTAGTCCCCTTGGGGAGGTACCACATGAGGCTGCTTCAGTGGCTCCTTGCATCACAGTGGTCACTTTTAACTCACCCCATGTCTCATCCAATCCTAATAAACCGCTGCAAGAAGGATTTATCTTGGTGGATGAAGCTGGAAGAGAATTTATGGAGTCGTCCCTTCTACCCCTCTTAGTCCAAGGCCATAGTGACCACGGATGCTTCCCTGATAAGGGGGGGGGCATTCTCAGGGAAAGACCATCTTAGGCACTTGGTCCCCTCAGGAGGCCAACCTGCACATTAATGTCCTAGAATTGAGAGCAATGCTTTTAGCTTTGCAAGCATTTCAGTCTGCCCTTCTGTCAGGGTCAATTGCTATCCAATCAGACAACATGTCAGTAGTCTGGTACCTCAGCAAATAGGGGGGAACCAGGTCCCATCTTCTGTGTTGGGAAGCTTTAAGAGTTTGGCAGTGGGCAATACCCTCCAACCACTTTCTAATAGCAATGCATATTCCGAGGAATTCCAACGTGATTGTGGACAAACTTAAGCAGGTGTAGCCTTCTACCTCATGAGTAGTCTCTCAATCCCAACATAGTGATAATCTTTCATCAATGGGGTCAGCCTTGCTGAGACCTGTTTGTCTCTCCTATAAACCACAAATGCAGCAGGTACTTTGTCCTAATCTCCACTCACTGGGAGTCCACGAGAAATGCACTTCTCCAAGATTGGCCCCGGGACTTCTATATGCCTTCCCACCAATCCCTCTAATTCCTTAATTTCTGAGGAAAGCCTAACAGTTGAGAAGCAAAGTGATTATTATTGTACCGTATTGGCCCTGTCAAGTCTGGTTTCCTTCTTCTGGCCTCACCTAGTTCACTGCCCGTGGACTCTGGATCTAACTCCATATCTGTTTTCTCATCCTCAGGGCTTACTCTATCCCAATCTTCAAAATCTCAGGCAGACGGCTTGGTTTCTCCACTTACAGTAATTGCTAGGCAAAACAGTTTGTCCTCTCCAGTGCAAAAGATACTTCTGGTTTCTTATAAACCATCCACCAGAAAACTATCTTAGTAAATGGAAGAGATTTTCTATTTGGTCTGATAAAAACAGTCTTGATCCGTTGTTGGCTCCAGTCGATAAGGTCTTGGAATATTTAGCCACCTTATTTCATTTGGGAGCCCCAACTTCTACCATTAGAGTTCATTTAGCTGTGGCCTCCTTTCAAAGATCCCGTAGCACCTTGAGATTTAACCTTGGTCTTGCAATGCGTGCAGCCACCTGTCACCTCAAGTTTTTGTCGTGGAAGACCCTCTTCCAGCTAGCTATCACGTCTGCTAGGAGAATTTCAGAGTTATAGGCTCTGTGAGTGAAGCATCAATATATCATTTTCCACAAAGAAAGTGTATCACTCAGAACTAATCCCTCTTTTCTTCCTAAACTGGTGTTGGACTCCAGTATCAACCAGACCATAGACTTACTAGTCTTTCCAAAATTTTCAACAAAGGAGAGTACTGCTTGCATTTGTTGGATATCCACAGACAATTACATTTTTACTTGGACAGAACAAAATCCTCTAGAAAATCAGACCAACTATTTCTATCCTTTTCAGGTACCAGGTAGAGCAAACTGGTTTCAAAGGTCATCTTGTCAAAATGATTGCATTACATTTATGTACAACCAGAGTAAACTTGTATCTACCAACAAACGTTAGAGCTCATTCAACAAGATGTGTTTCCACTTCAGTAGTCTTGCATTCCAGAGCTTCTGCAAATTGGGCTACCGCTCATATCTTTATCACTCATTACAAATTCATTACAAATTGCACATGGTCTCCAGGGGAAGAGCTTCCTTTGGCTCTATGGTGCTCAGGAATATCCTTCCTTAGGGCCACCTGAGATTCAAAGTAGCTGGGGACTCTGTCCCAGTAGTCTAGGATGAATGAAGATTGACATCATTAGATAAAGAAGTTATGTTCTTATCATAATGTTCCATATGTGTTGTTGATCTTCATTCATTCTTGACATCCCACCTTCCTGCCCCCTCCTAGGGACTCCTGGAGGTTTAGAACTAGTCTTGGGGTTGTTATAGGGTTGTTGCTGAGATAGAGCTTCCATATTTTCTTAATGGTAGGCAAACTTGATCTGATGTGAAGGGAAGAGAGGCAGTATGGGTAACCTTAGCTCGAGCGTTGTGATGTAACAGTCGAGTTGGTTCCGAGGGTTTGGAAACGAACCCAGCAGTCAAGAATGAATGAAGATCGACAACACAGATGGAATGTTATGGTAAGAACATAACTTTTTTCTGTCCTTGGGTTCTCCATTCATTCTTCTTTTATATGAAGTGATATAACCCTACCAGCTGGCAAGTGGGTCTCCATTAAGAATAAACTGTCAAATGTTTTAGCAATAAGTTTAACTTTTCTGTATTGCAGTTTCTGACCCTTTGATTATAATTTCTTAAAGGAGGAAATAAAAAAACTGTATCAATACTGATTTGTTAATGATAATGTCATTGGAAATAATACAAAATTTTATCAATACTGATTTGTTAATGCTGGTGTCATTAAGGATGTTGTAGTGTGGACATAATTGAACTAAAGTGATGGACAGATTTGGTAAGCACATTTATGCCTCAGCCACTTTCTCGCTGAGAGTGTTGAACTACCTGGCACATTTTACTCTATTGCAGACTGGTGAAGGAACTTTCAGACTCTTTGTCAGAGATCATGACAGAGGAAGACTTCAAGAAGGTCTCCCCCGACTGACAACTCTTTCATCTTTGTCCAATTTTTCCATGAGGCTTATCTCCCATTTCACAGAGGGTGCCTCACTGGCAGCTGGCTCAGGCATCGCTGTTTGGAGACATGCCTGTTTGAGGCTTTGTGATTTCAAGGCACCTTTTAAGGCATCCTTTGTCAATGCCCAGTTTGATGGATCCTCTGTTTTTGGTCCATCAGTCAAAGAGACACTAACCCACAGCGAACAAGAAGGGAAGACCTTGTCTGCCATCAGGGTCAAGTTCTCAATTCCTTAGTGCATCTTTTCTAGAAACCAACACAGTGGAATGAAAACCTGGTTCTGAAAATCTCAGTGGTCTTCCCAAGATCAATGCAGGGATCCTTCCTCTAGAGGCAGAGGTAGAAGTTTCAGTGGAAGACGCTGCCCCCAGGGAAGCGGTGTCTGCAGAATTAGGGCTTTGGGAACCTTTCTCTGATAGACCCTTTCAGCACTCCTGAAGCACTGCCCAACTGCTCATCTCTGGATGCAGTCGGCAGTCATCTTTCTCTGCACCCTACCACCTGGACCAATGTAACGCAAAACATGTGGGTGCTAAAGATTATATCCAGAGGTTATTTTATTCCCTTCCTCCTTCAGAGAGGTCAAAGAGACTCCCTGACATTCCACTCAGAGGGAGTTCGCAATAGCGGAAGTTCTAAATCTACTGCAAAAAAGAGTTATCCAAGAGGTCCCGACTGAACAGAGAGAGTATTCAGAACTTACTCTGGCTTCTTTTTAGTGCCAAAGAAAACTGGGGACCTGCAATTTATTTAGGATCTAAGCAAATTAAATGTGATCATAAAGAAGGCAAAGCTGCGAAAGGTGACAGTTCAGTCAGAAGAATGATTGGATGTGCTAAGTGGACTCAAAGGATGCGTACTATCACATCAAAATAGACAAGACACTCCAGAATTCATCAGTGCTTCCAGCTTCATTTCAGAGCTCTCTCCTTTAGACTCACCAACCCCCCCCCCTCCCCCCAGGGTGTTTGCCAAATGCATGGCAGTAGTAGCAGCTCACATGAGACTGCTAGTATTCCGGGTGTTTTCCTGTCTAGACGACTGGCTCTTCACTGCCCCAACCAGGCATCAACTTCTCCAAGCCAGAGATTTTTTCTTCAACTTTGCCAATCTTTTGGGGATCACTATAAACCTGACAAAGTTAAACCCATCTCTGGTGCAGAGCTTGCAATTCATTGGAGCTGCCATGGACACAGTGAACCAGATTGCAGTTCTACCACTCTCATCTTGTTCAGATCTTGAGAGAAGATGTCTGAGCCATCTTAAACCGATCTTCCCCACAGGTGAGGCTAATGCTTCAGGCTGTAGGATCTATGGTGGCTGCCATTCCATTAGTCCCTCTTGCAAGGTATTTTATGCGAGTTCTTCAGTGGACCATAGCTGTTCAGTGGTCTATACTGTACCAGCCTCTACCTGTTGCTGTCGGATGACCTGACAATAGACAGACCCTTCTTCCTTCTCCTCAGCCACGGTGACCATAGACACTTCCAAGTTTGGGGTGGGGTATTCAAGGTTCAAGGCATGTGGTCACACATAGGGACCAGATTGCATATCAATGTTCTGGAAATGAGAGCATTCCTCACGTTGCAAGCCTTTCCGGATATTCTCCTTGTAGGAACAATTGTAATTCACACAGACAGCATGTCGGTGGTGTGGTACATCAATAAACAAGAAGGAACCCGGTCTTACCTTCTGTGCAGAGAGACCATGAGGGTTTTGGAATGGGCAATGTCTTTGGACCATTTTCTGCTTACAATTTACATACTGGGGCAATCCAGTGTCCTGGCAGACAAGCTGAGCAGGTCCATTTTGATCCCTTACGAGTGGTCCTTCAATCAGTAGTGGACTTAATCTTCAGCCATTGGGGCCAATCTTGATGTGACCTATTTGCATCCCTACAGAACCACAAGTGCAGCAGCTGTTTCACTGTGATTCCCCCTCTGGGGGAGTCACCAAGGGGCGCTCTAGTTCACAATTGCCTTGTCTCCTCTAAGCTTATCGCCCTCTGCCCTTGTTCCAAAGGTTTCTCCAGAAAGCAAAGCTTCTGAAGTCCTCAGTAATCCTCATTGCCCATTATTGGCCTCATCAGATTTGGTTCCCCTTCATCTGGTCTCACCTGAAATATCTTCCATGGATTTTGGAACCCAAACAGGACCTCCTTTGTCACCCAGTAGAGGGTTTTCACCCCAGTCTAATGTCCTTCAAATTGACTGCTTGGTTTCTCCACTTCCAGTGATTGTTCAAAGGGCTGGGCTTGCTTCCCCATCCGAGATATTATTTTAGCCTCGCAGAAACCAGCTATCAAGAAGTGTATGGAAGAGATTTGTTTTCTGGTCTTCTAAAGAGACTATTGACCCTTCTTCAGCACCAAGTTCAACTATCCTTCTTTTCTTGGCATCTCTTTTCAAAGAAGGGGCCAGCTTCTCTACCATCAAACTTCATTTGGCAGCCATCTCTAACTTTCATTCCGGCAATGTTTTCAATTCCCTAGCAACTTCCAATTTGTGCAAGGCCTTATTGAAGGAGATGTTCCTCAAGTCAAATACCCCTCTCCTCCATACGATCTCACTGTGGTCTTGCAAGACTTAACTCACAATCATAGGCTGGTTCAAAAGGTTATGGAGTTAGTTTCTTTCATGGAAGACAATCTTTCTCATTGCCATCACCTCAGCAAAGTGCATCTCGGAGATTCAGGCCTTGCCTTCTGAGCCTCCTTACATTATTTTCCACAAAGATAGGGTTTCTCTTCGTACTAACCCCTTCTTCATGCCCAAGGTAGCTACAGACTCCAAGCTCAACCAGACTATTCAGCTACCAGTTTTCTTCCCAAATTTCTGTAATGAGGGAGAATGTTTGTTGCGTCTGCATGATGTTCACAGGCAGTTGTGTTTTTATCTGCAGCAGATGAAACCTTTTTGGAAATCAGAACAGTTATTTGTGTCCTTCTCTCTTTAGGTCAGGCAGTTTCTAAGGTTATTTTTATTAAATGGATAACAAACTGTATTATCTTGATTTTTACCAAGAATGGAAAACAGCTACCACCTTCTCCCAAGGCTCACTCAACTAAGTCTGTGTCCATCTCATCCTCCTCCTCTTCCAGGGCTTCTTTGGATATCTGTGCTACAGCCACCTGGTTGAAGGCTCACACATTTGTCTCTCTTTACAAATTACATATTGTTTCCAGGAGCAGTAGTGCTCTGGCATATCCTTCCTTGAGACCACCCAGGAGTTGTATAGCAGGGGTGTGTACCTATCGGTGAGGAGGAATGAAAGCGACATCATCAGATTTATTAGTTATGTACTTACCATAACTTGGTATCTGTGTTGTCTTCTTTCATTCTTCCTCACCTTCCCTCACTGCCATCCCCCCTTCCCAGTGCTCTAGAAGACCTGGAGAGAGCTTTTTAGGAACTGTGTTCCTGGTTTTGAGCCTCTGGTTATCGGTGTACTCCTTCTTTCTCTTACATTCTTTCTCTGCTGTCTATCCACTAATGAGCAGCAAACTCGATCTGAGGAACATAGAGGATGTTGCATTATGGGAAGTGGGAGAAGCTTGCGACTTGGATCCTAGTCTGAAGAAATGTGTCCAAGTTAGATTAAAGGATCGGATCCGTAACCCATCCGTGAGGAGGAATAAAAGAAGACAACACAGATATCAAGTTATGGTAAGTACGTAACTAATAACCATTTTTTTACTAAAATTGCTAATGAAATTTAGCCTTTTCTTCAGACTTAATTGACTTGGGTATGTTCTAGATTACTGAAGAAGAAAATTAGATTATTCCTGTACAAAAAAGAAAGTGAAAAACAATTGCTATCAATAATGTCGGTTACAGGGAAATGTTTTGAGTGTACCATCCATCATCTAATTACTTAAAGCTGGACTAATTAAGCTATTGAGTTATTAATTCAAGATCATGTTTTTTCATCCTCACATAATTTTAATCTGATGTCCTTGATCCGCTAACCTTCTGCACATAGACATAAATGCTTGCTTCAAATGTTCACAGGCTAATCCTTTGATAGGACTTGTCTCTCTACTTTGTTAGTAAACAGTAAGAATCAAGCAAAAGCTATTGTCACTAAGGAATATCAGCTATGGAGTTCCTCAGGGTTTGTTTTTTTTGTTTAATGTTTTAATGTAAAACATCATTGATAATAATATAGTGTTCACTGATGATAATAAACTGGGTTCTGTTATCGGAAGATCCACAGACCATGCAAAGCTACCTGGATAACTTGTACAAATTAATAGTCAACAGTGCTCTAAATTAAAAAAAATAAATAAATACTTGGTTATGCATCTTAAGGAAAAAATAAAGATTACTCTTCTGCTATCAGTAAATGTATTTGGATCAAGTAGTAATATACAAAGACTTAATTGCCGTAACAGCCAACACTCTTCTCCATTAGTTTTAATAAGACCATATAAAGAAAGGTGACTCTTGCTAAATGGAACGATGTATAAACTATACATAGGAATTGATGCCAACAGAGTTTATAGTAATTTAGAAGAAAACTCAATTATGGCAGTAGAACAAAAGGGCAATAAAAGAAAGTCATATGGAACAAAGGATCATTTGTTGTTAGTCATAGTGAAGAACTGTAAAAAGGGGAAGAATTTAAGTATGACATGGATTGACCACATAAAATCATTTTATAGTATCCCACATTCATGGATAAAAGAGTGCTTATAAAAGTATAAGATACACGCTACACTGATCGACTACATTACAGTGACCATGAAACAGTGGCAGACCACTTTGCAGTTAAGCCATGATAAAGGACAAATTTTTATCCCAGGTATAAAAATTCAAAGGGGGATATTTCAGGGTGACACTTTGTCACCACTGCTGTTCTGCCTTGCCCCTAACCCATTAAGCTGTAAACTTAACCATTTAGGCCATGGCTATAATCTGACTCCTAGAAAACAACATAGTGTAAAGACTTCTCATCTGCTGTTTGTCGATGAATTAAAACTGTATAGTCCATCAGATGAGGAACTGAAAACACAACTGCAAGTTGTCAAAACTTTTTCAGATGATATAAGAACGTCATGTGGTCTTGATAAATGTGCAGAAGCAACCTTTAAAGCAGGAAAACTGCAACGGCAGGAAAACATCAATTTGGGAGAAGAGTGTGATATAAAAGAACTTGAGCAAGAAGGAGTGTATAAATATTTGGGAATTGATGAAGGAGCAACACTAAAACATGAAGAAATGTGAATAAAACTTAGTAAGGAATACTTCAGAAGACTTAAATCAATCCTAAAAACAGCACTGACATCTATGAACAAAATCCAAGCTGTAAACCAATTTGCTCTTGTCCTTACAGTTTTGGATTGATTAACTGGCCCCAAGATGTGTTGGATAGATAGGAAAACAAGAAGGATGCTTCATGCTCACCAAATTTATAAAAATCAGTGCATACCAAGATTATATATTCCCCATTCCAAAGGAGGGATGGGCCTCCTTGAAATTGATTATATGTATAGATCTGCAATCATGGGACTCCACACATATCTGCTGACTTCACCAAACCCAAATGTAGTGAAAGTTTTGAAATATGAGGAGAATAAATCTAAGGTACTCCTCTGCTTAATCTAGCAGAAGCATATCAGTGTCAAGCAGGACTTGAAATCAAACCAGAAGTAGATAAAAATCAGGCAGCAACTGAATGTGCCAAAAAAACAAAAGAATATAAGGTGAAGGATCAGATGCGAAGGCAAGAAATGTGGAAAAAGCATACGTATAGTTGCAAGTATAGAAAACTTATGAAAGGACCTCATGTTGATAAGGAACGAACGCAGGAATGGTTAAGGAGAGGCAAATTCAAACCAAGAGATGAAAGGTTAATATTGGAGGCCCAGGACAGTGGGCTGCGTACACATTGGTTTATAGAGTCCATTGAACATGTGGGAGAAGCAGACAAATGTAGGTTTTGTAGAAACAAATTGGAAACAGTTGCACACCTCGTTGCTGGTTGAGACATACTAATGGCAGAAGGACTATATACTGAAAGGCATAATAATGTGGCAAGACTGTTGCACTGGGGATTGTGCAAACATTATGGTATTGAAGTGGCTGAAAAACACTGGAAACATGACCCACAAAGCATCATAGAAAATTAAAAAGTCTACACCATATGGGATCATCAATTACCAATGGCTCAAAAGATGGATACTAGAAAAACAATATAGTGGTCCAAGAAAAGAAGACAAGAGTAGCATTGATCATTTAAATTGCCACACCCAGTGACTACAGTGTCTTGCATACAGAGAGACACAAAGTCATAAACTATCAGGATCTGCAGGCAGAAACGAGAGCAATGTGGAAGAAATATACCCAGATAGTTCCAGTAGTAGTAGGAGCAACGAGTCTTATAAAAAAGAATTTACAATCATATTTAGATATGTTACAAATACATGTAATTCCATACGAATCGCAGGAGGAGTCATTACTGGGCACATTGCGGTTGCTGCGAAGAGCACTTTTGGCTGACATCAAAGATTGAAACAATACTAATTTCATGAATTTTAGTCATACTTTGACTTAGGAATGGGGTCCATTCCCATCATGCTATTAGAAATCCAAAAGACTTGGAGAAATTAAAAAAAGGAATCAGGAGATTAGTTGGCATAATGGTTAAGGTCTTCATCTCCTATGCTCAAGGTATAAGGTGCGACCCAGACCTCTGTCCAGTTTGGAATTTGCATGTACTACTTGTCTGTGTAGTTCCTTCCACCTCTGAAAAACATGCTGTATATTTCTTTGTCAGACTTGGAGAAGAGTAGTGCTGTGGGCAGCAGCACAAACTCTACGTGGTGCCCTGTAAGGTGAAGCATTGTATAGAATGCCTGCTTTGCACTTGTACTGTAGTTCTAGCTGTGGCAGTACTAGCCACTCAAAGGTGTGCAATATGGCCCTAGGTGATTTGGTCATGTTGATTTCCGTCGCCAAATGGGCATGGGTATTTGACAGTGAGAAGTGGGTTAAGGACCTGACCTATGCCAGGAACACAGTGCTAATGGTGGGAGGTGTATATATGCCCCTGTTGGCCAGTGTGTACCCACCATAAAGCCCAGCAACCCATGGTCAATAAATTAATGGCTGTCTGGTGTCCAGTTGCCCAGCATGAGTAACCTGGGATAGCACTGGATGTCAAATCAACCAACTTGCCAAACATGAACATTTGGGTTCACTGATAAGAAGCAGCTTGGAAATGGATGAAATAATGGTAAAGAAGAGGCTGGACATCCTATGTATCTACGATGGAAGTGTAGTGCTCCAAAGCAACTTAGCTTGGTATCCAGAGTCTAGTACTGAGAAGGACTACAGGCTAAAAATGGTGTGAGAATTGTGGCAAGGGAGAGGCTACAGAAGCCGGTGAGGGATGTCATCAGAATTAGTGACAGACTCGTGGCAGTCACTAAATAATGACATGTTTACATTTCAGAGTTGGTATCCTTTGGGAATTACAGACAATTGTACTTCCTGTTATTCCAGCTAGTTTTTAAGTTTATTAGAGGAAGGGACACCTTATTCCTATGGGCAGAAGGCAAAAACAGATATTTCATTCTGCCACTGTCATTGCAGATCAAATTTTACTGCCTAGTCCTAGACTCAATCTTAACAAATTAAGCAGGGGGTAACCGTTGTTAAGGTTGGATTGGGCTTCACAATGGCACTTAACTAGTTTGACTTTCTCTGAATGTCTGAGCACAATCACTGCATTCCATGCACTACAAAAGTTATGCCATGATTCTTATGCTGTTCATTTCTAGTTCACATGAAAGAAATTATGCGCTTTAAAACCATAAAGTCTTATGACCCGTAACTGAATATCATGTTAATTTTTCATTTATACAACAGAATCTGTAGTGCACCTTGAATATGTTATAAAACTGTGTGGAGATTTACAGGTTTAAAGTGTTCAGAATGTTGCTCTTTTTTACTGGCTCATGAGAGGTTAACTGAATTTTATCATTAATGTTTTTTCCCATTGGAAAAACAGCAAGCAATGGTACTGTCAGCCAGAATGTTCATTTCCTTAACAAAAAAGAACTGTAAAGTCCATCACTTTCAGAATCATGCTTTTAGAGATCATATTATCAAAACTGGAAATCACTTCTCAAATTACTACAAGTCAGTTCCTGCAAAAAGTTTAAAATAAACTTGAATTTGTTAGCTAAAGAAAACAAGAAGAGGGTGATGGAATGGGGATACAGACTCCTAGATAATGTGTCATTGGTGTGCAGCCTGTAGAAACACCAAATTTGTGACATATTAAGCTGACCTTTTTACCAGATCATACTTTATTCAGATACTCATCTCCCTTGGTTAAACCCATTTTTCCCCAGCCAACATTACTTTCTTCTAGTCTAGAAAAATATATGCAAATCCCAGCTACTATGTGAACAAAAAATGCTGAATTGCCAAACAAAAATATACCCTAAAACTCCATATTATAATTGTTTTCCTGTTATTTAAGCTGCATTAAATTTTCCACATTTCAGTTAGTCAGCTGCTCATAGTAATCCGTACTGCACATACAAAAGGGACTGCATCCTTACAATGTTAGTAGACACATACTTATTGATTACTTAATTCAGTGCCCACAGTAGCAACAATTTCCAAGTGATGTACAAGTTGCTGTGTATGGCTACACAACATCCTTAACCACTTCAGGTACAGATAACTCCTGAATATCCGTCTTTAACAAAAGAACAAATGAAAAATCCTTCTCAAACCACCTCAATTTGTTATGCATATCCTTACATCTGATATCTTGATGATGCACTGTATTAATCAATTGAAAGACCTCCAAACTTTGATGCTTATTTCTTAACTCTGTTTACATCAAGACTCATCTTGGACCATGCTGTGAGCTACATTGTTTCCTTTTTTATGTCAGAACTCTTCTTAACTTTTGCTTTCCAGATTATTTACTCTTGTTGTCTTTGTCTTCCTCACCTGACCCAGTGTCCTCATGGTCATTTGGAAGAAAAGCAAACCTTTTCCTCTTTATGTCCCAGTCATTCCTCTAAACCATGTTTTTTGTTTTCTTTAGAGTTCACCTGCCGTCAGCTTTCATGTCTGCCTCAGTCTTGTTCTTTTCCATATTATGTTCCTCTGGAGTGCCCATCCATTATCCAAGTCTTCCATGTTTATATTTGCAGTCTCATCATTTCCTAACAATAGTAGTAAAAGGTAAAAATTATCCAGGTGTTTATATTTAGTACACAGACATCCTTGATAAGATGCCCATTCCATCTAAGTTTTACAGTGCAGGTTCAGACTCATTGAGGATTTTTTTATGTTTTGTGTTTCTTGTGGAGTCAATATAATGTTTTATAGCAAGGTAGTATCAGTAGGTTGGGTTGCATTATTCCTTGGAAAAAAAATCTTTTCTGCCTATTTTCAGATAAAACTAAAAGTTTTGCAAGGCACTGTTCACTTTGTTAGCATCTAAAAATCTTCTGTATCTCAAGATATTGCTCTGATTTTGAATTCAAATTGATGTCCTTTCTTTACAAATGAGTATCAGAACATACACATACAGTGTGTCCAAAGTCATGCATTGACACAACAGCCATACCATAGACTCCCAAAACTTGAAGTGAACCAATTGTACCTGCTCCATCTCTTCAAATGTAAACATAAAATATTACACCTTTGTAAAATTGCTCATATTTCCATAGTGAAGCCTCATATGCTCATGCCACTGATCTGCTGTCCAGATCACCTTCTGCAAGCCACACAGTAGTGACAATATCATACCCTTCTCCATTTGACATTCCAGTTCAGACTCCTTTCTGAAGCTCTGCTTCAATTTCAAAGCCACCTATTCTGTTAGTTTGGACCACAGTGCTTCTTACTGCACTATCCATGACTCAGTTCAGCTGATCGAGAATCTCCTCTGGTAAGCCATCAACTCGTGCCACATTTTTCTCTCAGTTTCTTCATTAACCACAGATCTTCCTTCTCCTACACCTGCATGTTATTCACCATAGCTCTCAATAATAAGTATATAACTGCAACAGTGGTAGGCATACTGTATTTACCACATTGACATCAGTGCATGTTAGCACTAAAGGAATGGAGTAGCACAGTTATTACAAGAGCTGAGTATACAGTGTGATTACCCTTGGGCATTCCATTTCCTAGCCTTTACCCCAGAGGAAGCAAGCATATGGACTTATTTATTTATTATTTATTTATTTTGCATTTGTTAACCGGGCTGGTCCAGCTGGGTAAGAGTTTACCCTTTTTCAGTGGAGACCCAAGGGGAAAAGACCCAAACAGACATGCAAGTAGAGACAAGTTTACAATAATACAGAACAAAACAATGTCATGAATACAATGGATAAGAAAAAAAATAATGGAATTAAACATAACTATATACAAAAATAAAATAAGGTTGTGAAAGGAAAAACAATGATGATAAATCCAAGAGGTATGCAGTAAGGGAATTAAGGTTATAGATAATCATTTGAAAATAATATGGCATTATTAGATTAGTGACTAGAAGGAGAAATTGTGTATGTGCAGGGGGCCTCAGATCTGAGTAAGAAACTGGTGCAGGAGTAAAAAAAAAAGAGAAGCGTGTATGTACAAGGGGCCTCAGATCTGAGGAAGAGATGGTGCAGAAGAAGAAAGTAGAGGAGGGATGTGATCTAGAGGGAGGGTGTAGAAGGGAGAGCATATAGATATAGTAAGTTATAGAAATAAGAAAGGTCTTATAGATCAGACATAGTGGTAAAGTGAGTATAGGGAGAGTGAGAGGGGGGTTAAGTAGGGTGGTTGCAGGTACATATAGGGTTGTTATGGAGGTACAGTATCAGGTCATGTTTGAAGTTCTGAGCTTGAGATAAACAGGCAGTAACAGTGCAGCTTTATATAAACTGGTATAGGTTGTTTTACTGGTGTAGAAACACATTTGAATTCTGTATTAGCTTCTTTGTCCACAGTGCTGGATTACCTGTCAGTTTTGTTTAATACAGACATACCAATGGCAGAAGTAACAATCAACTTGTCTGTTATCTTATGGTATTTGTCAATGGCCATCAGAGTGTTTATTTCAACATTGTCAGAAGTAAAAATGCTTTGAAATATCTTGCCTCATAAGATAATGTTTCCTTGTATTAATTCTCTGCCTTCAGTAGGTGAAGTACTTAACCTAGAAAATGTAATCACAGTCATTGGAGTTGGACTTCAACTACCCCTCCATTAACTGGGAAAACTACTCATGTACCAATACACTTGCTCAACGCTTCCTGGAATTCATTAAGTCCAATGCCCTGGACCAGCTCGTTCTTACCCCCACTAGAGGTAGCAACATCCTTGACCTGGTCATTACTAACCTGGGCGACCATTGCTCTACACCAGTAGTCAGCTCTTCCCTGGTTAGATCCGACCACAAACTAATCACCTTAGCAATCCACATCTCTCCCACCCTCGCAAAGGTAACCACAATGAAAAACTTATCCAAAACTAACTTTGGGCTCCTAAAAACAGGTGGCTTATTTCGCGGCACCCATGCAACTGGAGAATAGTTGCATGACCGCCGAATCACGCAACAATGCACTGTACGAACACGTACACAAATGCATGGCCCTTGCCATACGCAATAGAACCAAGACACTCCTCCAAAAAAAGGAAGCCAATCTGGTGGTCCCCTGCCATAAACAAACTCTACAACAGGAGGAGGAAACTGATATGGAATAAGGTGAAGTCCCAAGACTGGAAAAGCTCCCTTATCAGCCTCAATAAAAAGTTGAGATCCCTCATCAAATCTTCTAAAGCTAGGTATGAAAACAGAATTGCAGCAGATAGTAAAGACAACCAAAGAATTTCCACGGCAATACCCAGATTTGCTCTGAGCTACTGCACAATGGTATCTCCTATACCAAGCCAACAGATATTGCCAGTATATTGGCCAACAGATTCCGTGCCAACTTTACCCCTCTCACCCCCCCCAAAGGATCAATAATACCAGTAGTTTGCCAGGCACCCGGTATTACTGCTGCACAGGTTAAAACAGCACTGCCCAAGACCAATGGGACCTGTAAATATCCCTGGCTGCATTCTACATGAACTACAGAGTGACCTGGCACCTCACATGTGTGCCCTGTTCAGTCACAGCCTCACCTCAGGCTTTATCCTTACTGAATGATGCACTGCTACAGTCATCCCTCTCCACAAAGGAGGAGCAACTAGAGACCCTGGGATCTATCGCCCCATTTGCCTGATGAGTCTGATATGCAAAGCTATGGAATGCATCATCATGGACCTAATAAACAAGGATATAGGGAATCTCCAAACTCTGGATCCCACACAGTTTGGTTTTGTGAAGGGTAGATTATCCCTGCTCAACTTGGTCAACCTCTTTGAGTCAGTCACCAGAGCTGTAGATGAAAGCAAGGTGGTTTACACAGCCTACCTTGATCTGGCCAAGGCCTTTGGTACCATTCCCTACTCAGGAATCATAGAAAAACTCACTAAGCTAGGCATCAACCCCTGTATCACTAGGTAGGTTGCAAACTGGCTCAAAGATAGAACCCACAGTGTGAAAGTAGCTGACTCCAAGTCAGACTGCCAACTCACCATGAGTGGAGTCCCACAGGGTTCTGTCCTGGGTCCTTTCCTGTTTGGTATCTACTTCTCTGAAGTCCAGGCCAACACAAAGGGACTCTGGCTGACAAAGTTCACAGATGATTGCAAGTTGGGAGCTATTACTATATCCCCAAGTGATGTTGACATCCTACAGAAAGGCCTCACTGAGAACGTCTGGTGTCAGAACCATGGCCTTAAGCCAGTGCCAAAAAGTGTGTCATCCCCTTTTGAGAAATCCCGGTTCCCATGAACTACCACATTGACGATAGTTCACTGAACACAGAAGGCATTATAAGAGATCTGGGAACACAGGTTGACAGTAACTTCTCTTTTGATCACCACATTGTCACTGTGGTCAGAAAGTCCTTCTATGTGGCACATCTCATTACTAAGGGGTTTGCATCCAGGTAGACAGAGGTCATTGTCTCCTACTCTTCCCTCATTAGACCAATCATCTAGTACAATGCCCCATTTGGCATGACCCTCACTATTGACACCTGGAACAACTGGAGAGGCTGCAAAAGTATCTCACAAAGAGGATCCTAGGCCTTAAACACTTGTCCTGTATGGACAGACTAAAAAAACTCTCGACTATTCTCTGTCTCATATTGCCTACTTAGAGGTGATCTTTGCTTGACTTACAAAGCCATGTTTGACCCAGCCCTGTTAGAAATGCTACATCTAAAGAAATCTCAATCCTTCCACATTACATGCTCCAGAGACCTCAACCTCATTACCACAATCAACAGAACATACTGGGGGGACAGGTTCATAACCCAGAGACTGCCCATGCTATGGAATAGACTTCCCATACATGTCAAGCAGAACACCTCACTGACCCTCTTCAAGAGAAATCTTGGTGAGTGGATGGGAAATAGAAAATTCACCCTAGGGATAACTCTGGTGGCTCTAATGGACAGAGGCACTGGGAACTAAAATTGGGTGGCACAATGCCAGGGTAATCCTATGGCTAGGCTTGTAAAGGCCCCAGGGCCATTAGCCTAGTACACACCTATGAACCTATGACTGTGTGTTACCTAGGGTGTGTAGCCCAAAACAGATCTTTAGGGTACTTAGAATTGTAACTGTATAGAGTTTTCCAATTCAGGGATAAAACAGTCACTCACTCAGACATACTAGGTTAAAGTGTCAGTTTGGGCATGAGAGAGGGTATGGGGGGGGGGTGGAGAAAAGGATGATGCAATTATTTGCTCTCCTGTGGAGGAGGAATGGAGTCACTAGTCACCACTGATATGGCAGAAGCACTTGATTATGAAGTGGCAGAACCTTCAGAAAGATCATTCATGGAAGCAATTTGCCCACCTTAAGTGAATATGGGCATACTGCATGTAAGGGAATATAATAGGGCTAAGGGGACATTCCTTTGGTAGCTGTTGGCATGAAGACTTCCCCACACCAACACTGTTTGTAATGGGAAATCAACAGGCAGTAAATGGTTTGGGGGTGGCTCTGATGGTTGGTAAGCAGGGAGGAAAAATGGTATAAAGATGTATTACCCCATAGCTAAATTGGCAGTGTACTGGGAAGCTCTGCATTTCCCTTAGGATAGGATAATGAAGTACCCAACTTCTGAATTCTGCACTATTTCCAGTTATGGGAGATCCATGTAAAGCAACCCCAGGTGAGATGTATTAGATTATGCTATGAAGGCCAACTCACCTGACACAAAATGACCGGAGACACTGGTCCTCACTCACATATATTTTTAGAGAATAGGCCCCACAAAAGCTGATTTCAACAGTCCTCTGGTGGTTTGAAGTCAAGAAAATTTTGGTAGAATTAGTGCAGGGTGTACTCACAGAGGGGTTCCCACTCCTGTTCATTTTGGTGGTGGACTACAGCAGCAGACAAATCAGAGGGGACAGATCATCAAAGCTTACAATATGCAAATTGTTACACTACAAACAGGCTCTGAACAGGAACTTTTGCACGTGATATGGGACTAGAATGCAAAACTGAAGTTAGATATAATGAAACTGAAAATGTGCAAGACAGTGGTCATGACAGCAAATGGGAAAATAAGGAAAAATAAAATTAAAATAGAAACAGTATAACATTATCATCTTCACGTATCTGGAGGCTATGGATGAGAATAAGGGAAGCCTGAATGAGGAGATAAGAGGTACAGTCAGAGATGCTACAGCTAACTGGCACAAAGTGTCAGGGGGTAATGTATGACAGAAGAATGCCAGAGAAGTTTAAAAGTGTACAAGGCAGTGGTGGCCTAGTGCTTCTGCATGGCAGAGAACCTTGACAATGAATGCAGAGCAGCTGAGGAGGTTTAATGTGATGAAGTGCACATAGGATGCAAACTGAGAGACAGATGAAGATATGAGGACATTAGAACAGAAGCCAAATAGCCTTGATTCCAGAAAAGTTAGGGAGAACAGATTGTGGTGCTTTGGTTACATATTCAGGAATGCAGTAGACAATCTGGTAAAGCAGGTTTGGGAAAGAAAGGAAGGAAGAAGGCTACCGGAGACAATAATGCCTAGCCAAAAGATGGCTAGATTGTGTGGGAGAGAGGATTTGAACAAGTGGAAAAGACTACTTAAGAAGGTAGGAGAGTGGCTTTGAGTGCAGAGAGGTGGCAACAGTTGAGTGACACCATGACTACATGTAAAAGTGGTAAAGAAGGGTTAATGATGATAATGATCTGGTGACTAAGAGTCACTGAGGCATTTTTTAATGTTTAATGATGTTATAAATTGTTAAAAATATAGCATAGTGGTAGCAGTTAATAAAATAAGTTACCTTAAATATTGCAAGGAAAGTTTATGTACAGGAATAGTTTGAGGTTACAGACAAGTTAACTTAAATAGGCCAACACTGGGCCTTTGTTCCAACATATTAGTTAAGAATTTGTTGCATCATATGACCATGTTTAGTCTTGTTTTAAAAGCAGACAGTAATCTATTTTTTATTCTTTTTACTAGTGGAAATGGCAATTTAATTATAAGTTTTTGAGTTGTAGCAGTGAAGTTTGACACCCCAGACAGCACGCTCATTTTGTGCTCCTCTGATGTATATGAGCAATTACAGTCATGATCACTCAGTGACAATAAACTGTTATACTTTTTAAAAGTAGCAAAAAGTTATTGTATAGCAAACTAATAACTCTGCTACCTTTAAAGGAAAAGAACAATTTGATGGTTTGCAAGCTGTCAGTACTTCAAGTGGATAGCCAGGGCAGCCACATAATGTGCCACACCCTTCATACAGATCTATATAAAATCATTCTTTATACATGTACTGTTAACTATTTAGAGCAAATTCTCTGTGGGTTATTACATAAGAAGATAAAACCTAATCAAATAGTAGATTAGACCATAAGCTAAAAATGAAACCCAGGTAGCCCATCAGTGACCAGTATTGTACCAAATGTAAGTCCAATAGGACCGGAACCCAGTCCTTGTGTACATGTTCAGAAGAACCTTTACATGTTTATAGTATTAATAACATTATGTTTGCTATAGTCACACTAAATCTGTTTAAGTAACAAGAGTCTCTCTTCTGCTCAGCTACTGATGTAACTAAGGGTATAATGCCAGCTTCCAGAAAGTAATTCCCACTACCATAAGCAGAGCTGAGGAAGTCCACATACAGTGCTACAGTTTCAATGTACAGCAGCTTTATTTAGGTACTGAATTCATGGCATTCCATGCTGCCATTGAGTAGCATAAACATGACAGAATAAATAAGACTAAATCAAGTAAGGCAAAAAGCTGCTTACTTGTTCAGTTGAAAAAAAAGTTTCATATTTAAAGTTATCATAGTAAAGCATTCCATATGGAAATAAATACTTTTTTTAAAAAATGCATGCCGTGGCGTACATGACAAGTGTGTGGCTATGTCACTGGATGTAACTACATATTTGAAAGTAGGTATTAGAGTCCTCCTATCTCTGTCAACAGATATTTTCTTTCTTTTTTTTTTTTTTTTTTTAATGCATGCCTTGGCATATGTGAAGTCTCCGAAAACAGTTTATTCCAGTGGATCATAGTTTAAAGTGAGAATGCTGAGTAGGCAAACTCCAACAAAGTTATAGTAACACATGCATCTGACTAGCCAGATACTTTATATGAGATAGAAGAATTATAAATCCGAATGCATAATTAGTTACAATTAAAGAACGACACGAGAACAAGTTATGGAAGTTACCATTCACAGGTACAGTCAGTGACTTATAACAGGTACTCCTCAACAACATGAAACATGAGTGGAGTTGTGCTTTCCAGACCCTGGATCCTTGGAGAAAAACGAACGAGTATCAACTTCATTTATGATTCTCCAAAGGTACAGGCATGCACAGAGAATATCCCAGTGTCATTATTCACTTCATAGCACTTTGCAGGTCATAATATTCTGGGAATCTGTGAGTGCTGATCTATTGCCTAATTCTCTTCCCAAGAAAGGACCATCCGTCCCTAGAGCACCAAATCTTTCTCCACATACTGGCCCTTCGTGAATGCAATTTATTCTCATCCCTATATTGTCAACATCATATACTGGCACCTTACATCAGTTCTCAGTAGGTCAACTGTCTGAAATTATTTCCATATTGCATATTTGTTTTGTTGTGTGACTGTGGCGTAAACCGACGCAGAAAACTCCAGCAGGGAATCACAAGATACAAGGAACTTGGTGCTTTTGTCTTTTAATTAGCAGGCTTCTTCAGAAATAATAAAAAAAAAAACATGCAATCTACAACCTTTTAAAAAAGAACTTCAATCGAGTTACATGATCAAACTTGCCTAATCTGAATTATGCATACCAAATTACAACTTTACTGACCATATTTTAAGGACACATTTTACAGTCTATCTATCCTGAACAGGTGCTTGTTGCAAATAAAGGGTGAATATGTTAAATGTTACAGTCAGTACAGATTTTTTAAAAAAAGATGAATTTCAATGAAAAATATAGTGAAAGACAACTTTCAGTTAATATCTACTTTTATGACAAATGTTCTCACCAAGAATTTGTCAGGCAAAGCATTTTTTTTAACATCCAAGCCATTCATAATTAGGGAGATTAACTACAAATTGACTTTGCAGCTTAAGTTGAGACCCATAAACACATATTTATAGACAGAAAACATTGTAGAAAAGAGGTTGATAATATTTTCAAGTGATGCTGCAAACATCTTGAAATGTATATTTACAGTTGAACACGTTATGATAAGGCAGGATATTTTGAAAGTAGCATCTCTGTGTACCAACCTCGTATTCAGTAGGCAACTCCAGCATCAAGCGGGTATTATCCAAGTATTATCCAATAATTGGAAAGTATTTCTGGATAACACTGATTTACATAAAAATATAGGAAAGAAACATAATTTTACTTAGAAATATAAATGTGAAATCATTGCTGGAAAGAGAAAAAATAAAGAGAACATAGGCAGTACATTTGGTGTAAAAAGTGGCAGGAACTTTTCCCTGTGGGTTTTGTAAACTGTATAAGTATATGGTAAACGGCCCATTTGTTGTTGTTTTTAAGGACTTCATCAGGATGTTCTTCATGTTTCACTGTTGCAGTCATTGCATTTGGTTAATCCTACTGGCAGGTTGCCCTCAGTCGGCCTGAATTCCAAAGTCTTGGGTCCTGCGTCGGCTGCTGTCACCCCTTCCTTGACGTCAGGGGTATAAAAGAATCAATCGGCGCCATTTTCATCAGTCTTTCTTGCCGCACGGTGCCCGAAGCAGAAGCGGTTTGCAGGTGCCGGTCGGACGACTCCTGAGATTTACGTGTTCAAATTTCAGATCCAAAGTCTTCAATAAAGCTAAGTACCCCGTTGGGGAAACTTTTGTCTTGCTCCAGACGGATGTCAGAAAAAGTAAATAATTGTATTTCTTGTGGAAAGCAAATACCTCATAAGGACTTTCATTCTTACTGTATTCCTTGCCTAGGCCCTGATCACAGCATTTCTGATTGGTGGTTTTGTGCTAGATTTAACCAACGCACCAAGAAGCAGTTTATTTAACCTTATGTCACTCTTGTGAATCATTTTATAGGAAAGACTGTGTAAACTGGCTTAGCAGGTGCATGAGCATTTTCAATCAATGAAGAAGAAAGACAGCAAGTAAGCTTTATTTAACCAAAGAAGTGTAATAGTTTTAATAAAGTTTTATTTTGTTCTTTATCATATCAATATGATAAAGAACAAAAACTACTATCCACTCTGCTACAGGCCCCATGAGGAGCTCAGTGTCTCTCCAACCTAGCACCACTCTTAAGTATTCAACTGCAGTACCACCTTTAGCATTCTTATAAGGAAAGCGCAGTCCAGGTCTGAACTGTCTGCAAACAGCTAAAGTTAACTTTGAACCTAACACCACTCTTAAGTATTCAACTGCAGTACCACCTTTATCATTCTTATAAGGAAAGCGCAGTCCGGGTCTGAACTGTCTGCAAACAGCTAAAGTTAAATTTGAGTATGTGTCTACGGTTTGAGCCAATATTGATTTTCCCCTGCAGAGCACTCTGCTTTGACTTGTAAGCAGCCACCCCCCACACACACACACCCCACACACATCTTCCATTTTCTCTCTTATTCCCTTCTGTTAGCAAATAGTATCCATAACTGATAAATGCTATGTTTTTTGTTAATTTAAACTGAGACCACATTTGCCTACTGATACAAGGTTATCCTATTTTTCCACCTGAGAAATGGTTAAGAAATGACTTACAGTTTCAGAGCAGTCCGTGGTCAATTCTGATTGTTTCTTAAACACAAACTTGTCTGCTTTGGCTCACTAGCAGCAGTACAAAAGAACTGCCTGATCACACCCTTGTTCTCCCCCTTCCCTGTTTATTACCTTAAGCCAATCCCAAAGTTAAGAAATATTACCTGTGGCAGGCACCATTTTTAAAACTACTATCCACTCTGCTACAGGCCCCATGAGGAGCTCAGTCTCTCCAGTAAGTGTTTTACAACTGTGTATGCTTATTTATGTTGAATTGTGTTAGACATCTAATATGATTTATGCTTTATTACTGGAAGTTACTATGGCATGCTAGCATTTTGTTTGTCTGCACCAAGTTGTTTTTAGTATAGTAGTATGGTCTATTTGCTTAGCTGCACCTTGTTCACTAATGCTGTTCATGTATATGTGTTGTGTGTAGACAGCTCATACTGGTGTCTAATTATTTCTATATAATTGTGCTGTTACTGGTGGATAGAATCACATTATAGACCCAGGACAGAGTGCTGCTCGCTATATTTTTATCTGTGACTGCATGACTGTCAGCTGGGGTACCTTCTAACTGATGTTTTTCCAGTTGGGTCAGTATCTGCATATACTAGTAGTTGGTTCAAGACATATTTTCCTGTATGCAGTAGCTATTTGCTCAGTTTGTTTTTGTAATCATTATAATATATCTTTATCATCTCAAAAGTGCTTACTCCTCTCTGTACTCTTCTTTTCTAGACCTAACACCACTCTTAAGTATTCAACTGCAGGACCACCTTTATCATTCTTATAAAAAAAGCGCAGTCCGGGTCTGAACTGTCTGCAAACAGCTAAAGTTAACTTTGAGTATGTGTCTACCTGTTTGATCCAATATTTATTTTCCCCCTGGAGAGCACTCTGCTTTGGCTTGTAAGCAGCACCCCCCCCACACACACACACACACAAACACACACTTATCTTCCATTTTCTCTCGTAGCCTACTGATACAAGGCTATCCTGTTTTTCCACCTTAGGTCAATTTAAAACTAGACTCAAACAACATTTGTCACTTAACTGGCTATGTCAATGTATCAAGCCTGGCTAACTCGAATGTGTGAAAATCTGTTAACCAGTTTACTGTGTAATTTAATTTAATCCTGACTCGTGCTCAGGACTAACTGTAACCTGCGGAACTTGTTTAACTTGCTTACTTATGTAATCTCTGTAAATAGTCTGTTTGTAATATGTAATGCTTGTATTATGTAATGCTGTATCTGCTTACCCTTGGAGCTTTTCTCCCCGGGCCTCCGCTGAAAATGGACATGCATCCAGTCGGACTATCCCGGTCAACAAATGTAAAATAAAAAAATAAAAAATATTCCCTTCTGTTAGCAAATAGTATCCATAACTGATAAATACTGTGTGTTTGTTAATTTAAACTGAGATCACAGTAGCCTACTGATACAAGGCTATCCTGTTCTTCCACCTGAGAAATGGTTAAGAAATTACTTAGTTTCAGAGCAGTCCCTGGTCAATTCTGATTGTTTCTTAAACACAAACTTGTCTTTGCATTGGCTCATTAGCAGCAGTACAAAAGAACTGCCTACTCACACCGTTGTTCTCCCCCTTCCCTGTTTATTACCTTAAGCCAATCCCCAAAGTTAAGAAATATTACCTGTGCAGGTACCATTTTAAAAACTACAAGCACCCTTTGAGCACCTCGTGCTCGGCTTTGCCATATAACTTATTAAAACTGCCTGAACTGGGGCACAGCTAACTGATAGTGTGTGGAAATGCAGGGTACCTACCTGAGTCTCCACATTCACTATCATATGTTCATTTATCAGTTTACTCTGTTACCAGATTGTTTCCAGCCCCCTCATAAGAGCAACTAACAGGGTTTCTACCTGCTTTGCTCCCCACCCTGCCCCCTATTCCCTCCCATACCCAGTGGTCCTACCTTTATTACACTCACAAACCCCTCCCATCTTTCTGAAAGCCAACCACAGCGCTAAACCCAACACTACCTCCTTCATCTTCCCACTACTGTCACTCCTCTTCAGCTAACATGTACAAGAATACCTTACCTATGATCACTGCATGCACTCTCCTTGCATATCTTACATCCTACCATCATTCCCCCACTCAGTCACTACCACTGTACTACTACTCACACCACCACTCATGTCACACCCTCACTCAGCTCCCCTCCTAACTCAAAAACGATCCCTATGCACCCCCCACATATTCTGCCAACTATATTACTCAAACATAAAGCATCCCTACAACTTAACATAGTAACCCTCCCACCATACCTATTACCCACAGAGCACAATCATAAAGTTTCCCTAATAAACAAGCACATTCAAAAACTGAGAAAACTAATGACCTCATGCATATCAAAACTAGTCCTAATTGGAGACATCCACCCCAACCCTGGACCTAACCATCTCCAACCCCAGTCCTCATAATCAGACTAGAAACCACAACTTCTTCCATGTCACAGCCAGTAGAAAGCCAAGTGACTCCCTTCTACAAAGCCTATTAGAAGTATATCCAGCAAAGTCCATGAACTCCATGCCACCATAGACTTGTACTCCCCAGATATAGTCATCCTGACAGAAACCTGGCTAAAACCTCACATTACCAGTGAGCAAATCCTCCCTACCAGTTATGGCATACTAAGAGTAGACCGGCTAAACAAGAAAGGAGGCAGTGTAGCTATAATATTTAAGCAGCATCTAAACATCCAGATCTTAAAATCATCAGCTCCACAAATAGGCAATGAAGAAATAATATATACCAACCTCAAAATAAACCAAAACAAAACCATCTAATTAGATGCTACTTCCCACCTTGCCAAAACATCCCTCCACTAGAAAACCTCCTCAGCTGGACTACCCACCATCTCCCCCAATAAACTATAATTTTAGGTGATTTCAATATTGATTGTCAGTCCTGATGTTCATCGTGTTTCACTGTTGCAGTCATTACTCTTGGGTTATCCTGCTGGCAGGCTACCCGCAGTTGGCCAGAATTCCAAAGTCTAGGTCCGGCGTCGGTTGCTGTCGCCTCTTCCCTGACGTCAGTGCGCCAAGGGTATAAAAGATGCAGCCAACGCCATTTTCTTCAGTCTTTCTTGCCGCACGGTGCCCAAAGCAAAAGCAGTTCGCAAGTGCTGGTTGGCCGACTCCTGAGATTTTCACAGACGAATTTCAGATCCGAAGTCTTCATTAAAGCTAAGTACTCCGTTGGGGAAACTTTTTTCTTGCTCCAGATCGATGTCAGAAAAAGTTAACAATTGTATTTCTTGTGGGAAGCAAATACCTCATAAGGATTATCATTCTTACTGTATTCCTTGCCTAGGCCCTGATCATAACGTTGCTAGCTGTCGGTTTTGTGCTAGATTCAACAAACGCACTGTTAAGCATCGGTTTGATTTTGCTTATCATTACTTTGGCCGAAAATTCAATTACATAATGCCATCGGAACAGCCAACGACCGGAGTTTCTAAAAAACGCAAGGAAAAAGAGAAGGACAGGCATCCGAGATCCAAAACCGACAACGAGGATTCCGCTAAGCCAGTCGCCGGTTCTCAGTGAGGCACTTTCGCAGCTCCTGACACCTGCTACCTCAGAGCCACAGGCCGCTGACGACTCCCACATGGAGCCAGCTAGGCCTCTAGATACTCAAGGTATTGGACACTAGGAATTCATTCCCTCAGATGGGTCCGGAGCCGCTGAGCAGGCATCGGCTTCTGAGGGTGTTTTCAGACCTACACAGCTATATGTAAAGCCTGCTTCAGCTTCAAAAGCAAAGATTACAGCAGCTTTAAAGACAAAGAAACAAGTACAGCATTCTCCAGGACAGAAACAGATGCTCAAAAAGGCCGAAGACCTTATTACTTTGATCAGGGGTTCCCATCCCAACCCCTCCTGACAAGAGGCCTAGGCAAGAGACAGACTATGACTCTTCGGATCAGGTTTCCATTTCCTCTGACTCCTCTTCTGTACAGGAATACTGTCTTCCTCCCTATGAGGATTTTGATGCTGAAGAATCCATTTCTTCAGCCTCTCCTCCTGAGGATTATTCTTTTGGGGAAACCCTGTATACCATGAGGGAACACTTCCACTGAGAGAGCCAAGATTACTCAGAATCAAAGAAAAGGCTTAAGAGATTTTCTTTTACTTCCTCAGCACAGGCCTCTTGCTATTCCCCCTGTGCTAGACATTGTAGATGATGTATTTTCAGAGTCCGGCCTTTCTCCAGACTCCTTACCTCCAGCTCCTGTTAAACCAGACAGATACTATAGGGTTCCTGATTCACATAAATTTCTTTATAAAAATCCTGCTGCTGACCCAGAAACTATTTTTAACCCAAGGAGGTTAAGGCCACTACTGCAAAAAACCCTGTCCCTTCTGACAGGGATTCAAGGGCACTAGACAGATGGGGGAAAAAGGTTTACACTTCTGCTACTTTGGCTGTGAGGGTTTTAAATTGTCAATTTCATATGATTAAATATCAGCAATACTTAATGTCACTGTTAAAACAGAAAATGTTGACTAATTCTGATTGTACATAAAATAAGGAAATACAGGATTTATTGCATGCAACTGAACAATTGGGAAAGCATACATTGCAATGTGGTTTTGATTCTCTGGAGGCCTCCTGCAGGGCTGCAGTTACGGGTTCTGTCATTAGGAGGCATGCTTGGTTAAAGGAACAAAATCTGCCTGATCACGTTAAAGCAAAATTATTAGATGCTCCATTACAGCATGATACTTTATTTGGTGTTAAAGCAGAGGAGATTTTGAAGAAAATGGAGGACAAAGCAAAATCTATGCAAACAGCAAAGGATTTCTTACAGGTTCAGCCACCAAAATTTAGCAGGAACTGGCCTACAAAGAATTGGTCCTTTCCAGTGTCGGACAGGCCACAAAGAGGCAGATACAGACATCCCAGAGGCAGATACCAGCCCCAGGGCTCATACAGGCCTAAACAGTGGGGCGCTTCTACCTCCAAAAGTGGAGAAGACAACGCACAGCCATACAGGAAACAGTCCCAATGACTTGCCTCTGCCAGCACCAATCACTTATCTTCTGGCAGCCCCCTTAGGGGGAAAACTAGCACTTTTCTCTCAAAATTGGCACATGATCATCCAGGACAAATGGGTATTGAATATAGATTCCCAGGGCTACAGGTTTCACTTTCACACCTTGCCAAAGGTATGCCAAACCTGCCACACAATCAATGGGCAGAGGCACAAAAACAAGTTTTGTCCCTTATTCAAATGAGGGCCATTCAGCAAGTACCACAGCAAGAGCAGGGACAAGGATTTTACTCAAGACTTTTCTTGGTTCCCAGAAAGGACAAAGCCTGGAGAACAATACTGGACCTGTCTTTTCTAAACACATTTCTGGACGTTCCAAAATTCAAAATGTTAACTCTGCAGCAGCTTCTGCCCGAAGGCTTGGCTTGTAATTTTGGACCTAAAAGAGGCATACCTGCATATACCAATCAGACAATCTTGCAGAAGATACCTCAGATTCATAGCTGGCTCAATGCACTACCAATTCTCTGCACTGCCCTTTGGCTTATCTACTGCGCCCAGGGTCTTCACAAAATGCCTGGCACCAGTAATTGCATTTTGCAGACAAAGAGGAATTCAAATTTATCCTTACTTGGACGACTGCCTTATACAAGCCGAGAACAAGGACACTCTACTAAAGCATCTGGCGTTCGTAAAAAGATTATTAATTTGTCTAGGGGACACAGTAAACGAAAAGAAATCAAAACTAGTACACTCTCAAGAGATAATATTCCTAAGTGCAAGCTTAAATACAACTGCCCAGATGGCTTATCTCACGCCAGACAAACAAAGGCAACTAACTTCTTACTTCAAAATGTTGGCAACAAAGACCCAGTTATCTGCAAAAAAAAATCTGCAGGCCTTGGGCTTCATGGCATCCTGCATTCTGCTAATTCCATATGCCAGATTGCATATGAGGAAACTTCAATGGTACCTAAAAAGTGTCTGGACTCAACATTGTCAAAGTCTGGAAGCATTAATTACCCTCATTCCTTGCCTGCAACAGGAGTTTCGATGGTGGGCTCATGCCTGTCACCTCAACAAGGGACAGCCATTCACTGTACTCACAGCCAGGCAGTCAATAACAACAGATGCATCAGATTATGCTTGGGGAGCACACATGGCAGGAAAATGTATTCAGGGCACATGGTCTACAAGCCAAATGCATCTACATATCAATCAAAAAGAGATGCAAGCTGTTCAGAATGCCCTGACAGCTTTCAAGGATCTACTCCATCCAGGACAATAAGGACGGACAATACTACAGTCATGCGGTACATAAACAATCAGGGAGGCACACATTCCTACACCCTCTGCAGACAAGCCATGACTTTGTGGAACACAGCATTGACTTATCAAGTACACCTGCAAGCACAATTCGTGCCAGGAAAGAACAATACTCTGGCAGATGAACTAAGCAGAAACCTTACGGATCCCCACGAGTGGAAACTGAATCCAGAAGTCTTCAGCATGATAACAAAGGAATGGGGATGCCCAGACATAGATCTATTTGCCTCCCCTCACAACTGCCAACTACAGAAATTCTGCACAAGGACTTATCACAAGCAAGCATGGAAAGTGGATGCTCTGTCATTCAGCTGGAAAAGTCTAACAGTATATGCCTTTCTTCCTCTGCCTCTCCTCCCCAAGGTACTCCTAAAGGTCAGACAAGAGAAGCCAAGAATGATTCTGATTGCCCCAGACTGGCCACGCCAGCACTGGTACCCAATCCTAAAAAGTCTCAAGGCCCAGCCTGGACATTGCCTCTAATTCCTCACTTACTGACCCAGCGAAACAATCAGATTCTGCACAGCCAACTCGGGACCCTAAATCTGGCAGCATGGCGGATAATGTACCTGTTCAAAGCACACCTCTCTCTAAAGCAGTGATGGATGTTATTTTGGAGGCCAGGAGGCCCAGTACCAGAAAATCTTATGCAGAAAAATGGAAAAGATTCTGTGCTTGGAACCAGGCACAAGGAATTGACACATCGGTACCAAACATTCCTCAGATTTTACAGTACCTAACTGAGATGCTGGACAAAGGCCTATCCTTTTCATCAAATAAAATTTATGCCTCTGCCATTTCAGCTCATTACAATACGGAACCTCTAATTTTTTCCCATCCATTGCTAAGGCAGTACCTCAGAGGGGCCAAAAACATAAGTCCTCCAAGGAGAGCCCCAATACCTGCATGGGACCTCAGTTATGTCTTGGAAAAACTCACACTGCCACCTTTTGAGCCAGCCAATAAAGCTGATATAAAGTTTTTATCTTGGAAAACAACTCTGCTCCTAGCAATAACCTCTGCAAGATGAGTTTCAGAGTTACAGGCACTCGTGGCTCTGGAACCTTTCATCATTTTCCATCCAGACAGGGTTTCTCTAAGGACGAACCCAACATTTATGCCTAAGGTAGTGTCCAGTGTGGCCCTTAACCAAACCATTCATTTGCCTAACTTTTATCTAAACCTACAGAATAAGGGTGAGAGACTTCTGCATTCTTTGGACATACACAGACAACTACACTTCTACTTGGACAGAACTAAAGCGTTCAGAAAAACTGAGCAACTTTTAGTGGCATATGCTGCAGGATCTCAAGGAAAGCCTATCTCAAAACAGACTATTTCAAAATGGATAGGCCACTGCATTCGTTTCTGCTACTCACAACATGGCAAATCAGTGCCCAAGGGCATTAGGCCTCATTCTACCAGGGCAGCAGCCACTTCAGCAGCCTTTCTCAGAGGAGTACCAACCAAAGACATTTTAGAGACTGCAACTTGGAGTTCAGTGCACACTTTTACAAAGCACTACCATTTACCTCTCTACTCTAAATCCAGAGCAGGCTTTGCCACTGCAGTTCTGCAAGGCCTTATAGCCTCTCCTAATTCTATTTAGGCCCAGCCACCCAGCCTTAGCTTTGGGATTCAACCCAAGAGTAATGACTGCAACAGTGAAACACCGAACATAGTATAGTTGTGTACCTACCATAAATGTAGATGTTCGAGTGTATTCACTGTTGCAGTCCAGGTTACCCACCCTCCATCCCCCTTTTCTTTGCTGGCACTTACCTATACTTCTCTATCTTATACAACCTATGTGGTGTATTTCCTGGTAGATGAAGGAAATGTTTATTTTACTGCATGCTTAATTATTGGCATAATATTTTTTAGCCTACCATTTTGGGGCACCTGACATCTGGGGCAAGAAAAACTGAAGAAAGTGGCATCGGCTGCATCTTTTATACCCCTGGCGCACTGACGTCAGGGAAGAGGCGACAGCAACCAACGCCGGACCTAGACTTTGGAATTCTGGCCGACTGCAGGTAGCCTGCCAGCAGGATAACCCAAGAATAATGATTGCAACAGTGAATACACTTGAACATCTACATTTATGGTAGGTACACAACTGTACTTTCTGGAAACAATCCAACCCATCATGTAAACCTTTATGGCTTCACCCAACTAGTCCAGTCACCAACCAGGATAAATAAAAACTCCAGCAAGCACACTACCCTGGATTGGATACTAGTCAGTAAGAGCCCGCAGTCATATATAACAGGCTGCTTATCAGATAGCCTCAGTGATCACTCCCCAACATTCCTACTGAAAAAATACCTATACCAAGCTAAACCTGTCTACCGTCAAATATGTAAAAAAATTAAACTTTAACCCACTCACATTCATCTCATACCTCAAAGAATGTAACTGGCATCCTCTAAAGTACCTCAGTCTTCATGACGCAGTTGAATTTTTTTAATACTACCTTCCTGAGCATCCTTAATTACCATGCCCCCATAAGACTTTCCAGAACCAAAGCACAACCCTCCCCATGGCTACAGAAAACCACTAAGTCAGAAATGAAAAACAGGGATAAAGCCTGGGAGCACTGGCGCAAAACCAAAACCCCCTCAACTAGACAGAAATTCCTAGAACTATGCAATAGAGTCAAAAAGCTAATAAAACGACAAATTTCAATACTACCAGTCTGCCCTAGACTCCTCCCAACACAACCCAAACAATTCTGGTCCTCCATAAACTCCATCCTCCAACCAGGTAAAGTCAGTACCCCTCCTCCTAACATCCCTCACTCCTCCGAAAATATTGCTACCTCATTCAACACACACACTTCACACAAACCATACTATCACTAGCTAAACAGCACAACCCCCCTCCCCTCCAACCCACACCTTCAACTAGTAATCTCCCCACTGCCTTCTCTTTTTCTCCTGTACCTACCTCCAACATAAAAAAACTCTTAACTAAACTTAAGCCCACCAAATTAGCAGCAGACAACCTCCCAAGTGAATACCTACAAATTGCAGCTGATGCTCTTGCCTACCCAGTATCCATCTTGATTAACCGATCTCTGTCAGAAAGTTACATTCCCACACTGTGGAAAGTTTCACATATAATTCCTCTCCACAAAACTAACCAATTACCTCCCCATAGCTATTCTCTCTCCACTCTCCAGAATACTAGAGAGATGCATTCACTCTCAGGTTTCAGACTACCTCCTTACTAACAACCTCCTTTCCAATACTCAGCATGGTTTCCAACCAAACCATAGCACCACCACTGCCTTACTCTCCTTTACTAACACTATCCTTCAGCATAAAAACAATGGCTATCTCTCCTCTGCTACTTTCCTAGACCTATCTATAGCATTTGACATGGTCCCACACAAACATCTCCTCTCTGTCCTCAATAACCTATCCTTCTCTAAATCAGTCACCAACTGGTTTCAGAATTACCTGTCTGACCACCAACAATCTGTTGTATGGCAGAATGACGTATCTCCACAACTACCTGTCTCTGTAGGGGTTCCCCAAGGATCCATCCTTGGACCCCTACTATTCTCTATTTTCACCAATAATCTAGCCTCTGCCACCAAACATGGCACACTCATACAATATGCAGATGATTCAGCCATCATCTGCTCAGCCCAGTCCCTACCCAAACTGCAAAAAGTCACACAGGAAGCCTTTTCCTCTGTTGAAACTTGGTTATCCGATGCCCAATTAATACTCAACCCAAACAAACCTAAACTTCTCATCTTCCAACCCACCAAACATACTCAAAACAACTCTCACTTTACCATCACAGCAAAAGACAACACCGCTGTATACCCAACAGAACACACCAAATTGCTAGGAGTGGAAATAGGCAATAAACTAAAATTTGACATTCACATATCCATGACCATAAAAAAGTCCACAAAAAACTAGGAGCGTTGTACAGAAATAAGAAACTTCTCACCAAAGCAGCAAAGATTTCAGTAGCACATTCCCACCTTATCTCCACCCTACTATATGCCTCTCCAATATATACCAACCTAAGGCAGTGTGATCTAAACAAGCTAGAGACCTGCTACAACAAAATCACCAAATTCGCCACAGGGGCATCCTACTGTAGTCACCACTGTCTCTCACTTGCTGAACTAGGCTGGCTTGAACTCCCTCACCTCCTTCAGTGGCATCACCTCTCACTCACCCACAAACTAGTAAACCATCCACTAAATGTCCCATCCCTCCAGAATCTACTCCAACCCTATCGCACCACCAGACCACTAAGATCCAGCAACAAAAATCACTTGCAGATCACTAAAGCCAATAACTCTGCTGGTGAAGCACTATTCTCTTGTGCCATAGCCAAATTATGGAACTCTCTCCCACCCACAATTACCTCCATACCATCATGCACCCACTTCAAAACTTTACTAAAAGCACACCTAAAAACATGCTGGCTATGCCCTTGCTACTCCCACTCTCATATCACCCACCCCATCCAACCACTACCTTTCTTTCCACCCCACTAACTACGTTGATTATAGCAAGCTCGGATGCTCATAAGCCTACTACTTATTATACAGTGAACTTATTGTAACAATTGTTAATGTCTGTTATGTACTTTGCAGATAAAGATTCTAGTTGTCTACCGATGTCCTGTGTTCTTCATCTGTAACTATGTTTGTAATTAATTGCTATGTTAATCAAATTGTTAATCGCTATGTAAATCCAATGTAACTGTCTGTATATTTTAACTGTGGAGCTTTTCTCCCCAGGCCTCCGCTGAAAATGGACCTACATCCAGTCAGACACTCCCGGTCAACAAATGTAAATAAATAAATATATCCAGCTTAAAAGGTGATTTAAACAAAATGTTAGAAATCAAAGACTTAAGTTGGCAACTAAGATCAGGAGCCTAGGTGCAGTATGGACTGTATGACACCATTAACATAAAATGTATCCTTAAAAAGATGCCAGCAAAGTTTTAATTTAATTTGTATAATTTCTATTGGCTAAGTCTGATCATGTGACTTGTCTGGGTTATTTTTTGAAATGCTGTAGATGGAATTTTTTTTATTTCTGGGAAAGTTTGTTAATAAAAAGTCAGAAGTTCCTTATGACTTTTTATTCCCTGCTGGAGTGTTCTTTTGTTTAGTATTTTATTGGCTCGTAAGTACAGGAGACTTTTTTTTTTCATGAATTTGTTGTGTCCTCTTGACTTGAGGGTAGTGTTATTTATTACATTGTACCATAAACATTGTCTTATAATTTTTTTAAGCTGCCATACTTGACTGTAAAGTAAAAATGTCACTATTATACATACAAAACATTTTTATACCAACACACTTTATAAAGTGTTATACAAATTACAAATTATAGTTACTGTTAATGCAACTTGAGCATGTTACACAGGAGACGAAAACCACTTAACATTTTTGAATAGCACAAATACATTTGTAATGGCTTTTCATTCACACAGTAAAAATGCAGTTATCAGTTTTAAGTCTGGGCTTCTGTTTTTAACTGATGGGCTAACTCTTTTGAGACATTACCAGGTAACTGTAAATGACCTCAAAAGAATAATTAAGTTTCCATATGGCCAGTATAAGTCTAGTCATATCCTGTGACTAAAAGATCAGAAGGTCTGGATTGCAATCTCAAATATAAAATTCTGAACACAAAAAGCCGAATAGTTAATGAATAAAATGTTAAAATCCTGAAATCACAAAAGAAAAATTAAACACACAAGTTAAGATTTGGTGTTTTGAGTCAAGAAATGTATAATTCTGTAAATATCCTACATCTTGTTTTTTTTTTTTTTTGTTTTGTTTTGTTTTTTTTTTTTTTGTAGGAAGGCAAGCTTCATGCACTTACTGCATCCTATTGCATTATTCTAGGTTTTGAGGTCATGCAACTTTGGGAAAATGGTTAATTTTGCTGGAAAACAAAATATATATTTTCTTCAGTGCTATGTCAGCTCAGTTAAATAATTCTGAATTAGGTAGTTTTGTGGTGAAAGGGGGTTGGCCCCTAAAGTTTTCACATTACATTTGCAATCTTTCACTTTTTTAGCAATGTAATCTATAGACTATAGAAAATGTCTATGTGCTGCTAACACTGAATTTAACTGATTTCCATTTGCTGTGTTGCAGAATATCATCTTATTTTATACAATCAATGTAGCTTACATAATCCAGTCTATCCACCTTAGTGGTAGGACTGATGGCTACAGAAAACACAAACTTTTGGCATTCATGGAGCTCTCATATGTTCATAGGAAATCGCTAGGCTAGTCACCCTTGTGGGCCATTTTAAGACTAGCCTGGTCAATTTCCCTTTATGTGCTGAAATTAATCTACTTCGTTTGGTTAGAGATTGGTCTTGCCATCCCATGGCCAATAATTATATATTACCGCTAATAAGAGTAATTGGGATCATACCATAGATAATTTGAGGAGAACATGCATGGGATAAATGATTTAGGTGCCATCTGTGTCCATTAGTAGTACAGGGGCGATCTTGGGATAAATTGTTTCTCATCAGTAGTTCCAAGTTGCATTTGAATGTAGACAGGGATAAACTTTGTTTAATGTGGATGGGGAGTCTGTTCCAGAGCAGCTGTATCCTCTGTGAGATATATCTGTCCCTCCAAATAATTCCATTGATGTTGCAGAAGAGGTTTAGATTCCTAGACGAAGCAAAAACCTTTTCCCTCACTCCTACAATGAAGCCTACTTTCTCCAGATCTCATTTGCCATGGAATGAACATCATTGCAGGCCACTCCCAAGCTTGATATAGTTTCTCATTTAGAAATTTGAACAGATAAATACCATGTTTTCTTTATATAGTTAGGCAAACACAGCTAGGCCAGCTAGATTATTTTCTTCAAGAGGTTAGACTAGTTTAAACCCCACCTAAGCAAGTTGTGCAGCTTAGGCCTGTAGTCAGCTGTAATTGTTTGTGAACTTAATGTAAACAAAGAGTGGTAAAAAAAAAAGATTCAATAAGCTTGAGAAATAAGGCCTCAGGACCCCTCCTCTAGTATAAACATGAACTTTGTGTCATGCCTGGGGGTAGAGCAACCTAGATGCTGAATACAATACTTGTCTGCAGTTACAGCTCCAGAACCCTGCAAGAGAAAATAAATACATTTATATTTAAAGGTTTTCTAGATGATTCAAGGTACAGAAAAGAAAAAGATGTGGCTTGTGGATAGGTTAGCTAGGGATCCTGTCAGACATTGCCTACCTGATAAAGATACCAGATAAGAAGTCTCCTGTGCTAGACTAGTACAGGTACCCAACCATGCACCAAAGCAGGCAGTGACCATCAAGAGTGTCAAAAGTAGAGGACTCTGTCCTACTCAGTCTCTGTCCCAGAAGAAGACTGAGAGTCTCTCCTTAGAGTAGGAGTTCTCAAGATACTTAGTCTTACTCCTCCATGTCTGTTAGGCCAGGTCTCTGTAACCCCTTCCTTCACTTTGACTGGGAAAACATTATGAAGGTATTAGCCAAGGAGCAGCTCAAGATGGGTGATTTCTCTTCCCTGTTTGATTAGAGAAGGCCCCCAACCCTTAATTCTTGGGCTTTTTTGTTGGACCCAGTCTGAGCACCAGGTAGTTTGAAGCCAGTTGGTCATCCAGCAATATCAATTTTGACATTGATGGGGCTTCCCTTTTGGTCTCAATTATTGATGGGGCTTCCCGTTTGGTCTCAATTCTGTCATCAGTACTGGTGGTTTTAGGGTTGAAAATGTTGGTAAAGGGGACCATTAGACCCCCAGATGATCACTGTTAATAGCTTGACAGTGACCTTTGCTTTGATTCCTTTGGTGCCATTCTCAGCACTGGCATCACTGACTTCAGTGTTGAAGTTTGCTCAGAGCCAGTGTCAGCACTGAAACTGAGATTTGGAGTCACAGCTGGTGACTGTGGCTAGAATGTTCATGCATTCCATGAGACTGATAGTGCAGCTGATGTAGTATCAGCAACATCTGAGTCAGGCACAGCATTATGCTACTGTGCTAGGCTGAAACACTGTCATTTTATGAACAACTTTAAGGTGTCTTTCACTAATATCTTACATGTGTCTTCTCTATTTGGACCACATTGTGAAAGACAAACTTCTTAAAAGTGAACAAGAAGGAAAAACACTTCTAGCTGTGGATTTCAAGTTCTTTAGTTTTAAGGGATTTTGTTTTGATGATTCAAAAGAATGCAAGGGAGTAGTGGTTCAAATGGTCACAACAGCAACCTCTTGAGCAGTACATTGAAAGAAATTACTGTGGATGCAGTAGTTTCCTGAATTCATGCTGCTGCTGAAGTGACAGAGGAAGTCCACAGATTCAGGGACTCCACAGCACTACTTCTGGGAGCTTGCCACAGAATCCATGTGGATTCTCTGGCTCTCCACCTCAGAAGGCAGTCAGGGGTTGGATCACTGTCCATCTACAAGCATGACAGGCTATCGTGCAGGTTCATATGTTCATAGGTGAATACTAGGCTAACTGTTTGAAGGGCCATTGTAAACCTAGGCAATAACTCAGGGTCAGAATCAAACTATGTAGCTAGTGTCTATGAGTTGAACACCTTAACCATTATGTGAAACCCACCCCCAGGACAGATGAATAAGAAAGATCATATCCAGAGGCTATAAGATTCTCTTTATGCCACCAATAAAGCCACCTTCACTTTCCCTTCGCAACATTCCTTCCTGTCAGGAGGTGGTGGCCATGGTTGAGGTTGCAAACTTTTTACACAAAAAAACATCAAACATGTCCCACCAGACGTAGAAGTTCTGAGGACTATTTGAATATTTTTGTGTAGAAAATGGCAAAGGAACTCAGGCCAATATTAAACTTAAGTGTTCTAAATTAGTGCATTTTGAAAATCAAATTCCAGATAGTCATTAAGTAGTTGGTCCTTCCTTGCATTCAAGAAGTTGACAGAATGTGATTTTTTGGATCTCCAGGATGTTTATCTGCACATAAAGTGGCAAAGGTGCCCAGAAAGTTCCTGTATTATCTGTGTAGAGCCCACCCATTTAATCTCACTGCAGGCCCTAGGGTATTTACCAAATGAATGGCAGCAGTGACAGCACACCTGAGACTGCATAGCGATCAGAGTTTTCCCATATTTAGATGACTGATGGTTAAATGTCCCCACCAGGTAGTTACAGATCTGAATATGGGACCACTTGCTGCAGTTGTTCCTGAAATTGGGGATTTCAGTAAACTTCATAAAGTCACATTTGAAACTGTTACATGTACAAACATTCATAGATTGCCACCTGAATAAAGTGAACAACTGAGTCCACCTTCCACTGGAGAAATTCCTTTCCTTGCATTTAGATATACAATCTCTGCTGTCACATGTCACTCCTTCAGCAACCTTAGGCCTGAAAGTGCTGGGCATAGTGGCAGCATCCATTCATCATGTACTTTTTGCTGGGTATTGTATGAGAGTTTTGCAGTAGACATTTGATGTTCACTGATCACAGACATTTGAGCCTCTATTCTAGTCTCCTGCTTTTCTGCAGCAAGTTGCCAGAATCTTCACAGATAGCTGGAAAAGACCAACCTTTCACAGGTCTGCCCCCTTTCATCCTTTCTTCCCATTATTACAGTTGTCATAGATGTATCATCCTTGTGGTGTTGCGGTCATTGCTTAGGGCAGACAGTCCAAGGGTGTGGGCAGACCAGGAAACCGACTTCTTTGCACATAACTGTCCTGGAGGTGAGGTCAGTTCTTCCTTTGTTAAAGATGTTTCAGGACCTTTTTCCACAATATGCAGTTGCCATCCAATTTGACAACATGGCAGTAGTGTGGTACATAAACCAAACAAGGAGCAACCCAAACCTATCCTGTGTCAGGAGGCAATGAGATTATGATAATGGGTTAGGACTCTCATCACTTTCTAATAGCAGTGCACATCTAATACAAACCAGCTGTCTTGGGGGTAAGATCAGCAGATGTTTACTGGTGCTACATGTTTTTTGTCATTGACTGTAGCCTTGCTACAAAATGTTTGCATACCTGACCAACATCAAATACATCACCTTTCTTCAGAGGCCTCCAGGGCTTCTGTAGGCCTTTCCCTATTTCCTGTTGATCATGAAATTCTGCACAAACCCAAGTTAAGCAGGGCCAAAATTATTCTTATAGTCCCATGTTCTTCGTGTTTCACTGTTGCAGTCATTACATTTGGGTAATCCTGCTGGAAGGTTGCCCTCAGTCGGCCTTTATTCCAAAGTCTTGGGTCCTGCGTCGGCTGTTGTCGCCCCCTTCCCTGACGTCAGGCCATCAGGGGTATAAAAGAAGCAGCCAACACCATTTTCTTCTCTTTCTTGCCGCGTGGTGCCCGAAGCAGAAGCAGTTCGCAAGTGCCGGTCGGCCGACTCCTGAAATTTTCGTGTTTGAGTATCAGAACCAAAGTCTTCAATAAAGCTAAATACCCCATTGGGGAAACTTTTTTCTTGCTACAGACCAATGTCAGAAAAAGTTAATAATTGTATTACTTGTGGAAAGCAAATACCTCATAAGGATTTTCATTCTGACTGTATTCCTTGCCTAGGCCCTGATCACAACGTTTCAGGTTGTTGGTTTTGTGCTAGATTTAACCAGCGCACTATTAAGCGTCGGTATTATTTTGCTTTAAAGTATTTTGGTAGCCGGTTTAATTATCCAGAAATGTGTCGAATAGCCATCCGACTGCCGGAGTTTACAAAAAAACGCAAGGAAAAGGATAGAGAAAAACTACAGAGGCCCAAAACTTAACGATGAGTGAGGCGCTTTTGCAGCCCCTGACACCCGCTACTTTAGAGTCACAGGGCACTACCGACTCCCACATGGTGTCGGCCATGCCGCTGGATACTCAAGGTATTGGAGGCTCGGGCGCTAATCCCTCAGATGGGTCAGGAGCCGCTGAGCAGGTACCGGCTTCTGAGGGTGTATTCAGACCTCAACATCTTTACATTAAAAAGACAAAGACTAAAGCACCTTCTAAAGCAAAGAAACAAACTCATGAGCCATGTGTACAGGCCTCTATGCCCAAAAGACAGATGATCAAAATGGCCGAAGACCTAATTACCTTGATCAGGGGTTCCCATCCCCCTCCTGATAAGAGGTCTAGGCAAGACACTGACTATGAATCTTCAGATCAGGTTTCTATTTCTTCTGATTCCTCTTCTGATCAGGGATATTCTTTACCCCCCCCCCCATGAGGATTCTGATGCTGAAGAATCTATTCCTTCAACATCCCCTCCTGAGGATTATTCCTTTGGGGAAACCTTGCATACCATGAGGGAGTATTTTCACTAGGAAAGTCAAGATTTTTCAGAATCTAAAAAAGAGGCTCAAGGATTTCCTTCTACTACCTCAGCACAGGCCTCTAGCCATTCCACCAGTGCTAGACATTGTAGATGATGTGTTTTCGGAGTCTAGTTTGACCTCTGACTCCTTACCCCCAGCTCCTGTTAAGTCTGACAGATATTACAGGGTTCCTGACTCTCACAAATTTCTTTTTAAAAACCCTGCTGTTGACCCAGAAACTATTTCACAGGGTCCAAAGGGAGTTAAGGCCTCGGCTGCAAAAAACCCAACCCCCTCTGACAGAGATTCAAGGACACTGGGTAGATGGGGATAAAAGGTTTACACATCTGCAACTTTGGCTATAAGAGCCTTAAACTGTCAGTTTCATATGTTAAAGTATCAGCAACATGTCATGGGATTGCTTAAACAGAAAATTATGTTAAATTCTGAATGTGCTGAAAACAAGGAAATGCAGGATTTATTGCATGCAGCTGAACAAGTTGGAAGGCATACTTTGCAATGTGGTTTTGATTCTTTGGAGGCCCTCCTGCATGGCTGCATTTACTGGTTCAGTAATTAGGAGGCATGCTTGGTTAAAGGAACAAAATCTGCCTGATCATGTTAAAGTTAAATTACTAGATGTACCTTTACAGCATGATACTTTGGTGTTAAGGCAGAAGAGGTGTTAAAATGGAAGACAAAGCTAAATCTATGCAAACTGTTAAAGATTTTTTACAAGTACAGCCACCTAGGTTTAGTAGAAACTGGCCTACAAAAAATTGGTCATTTCCAGTGTCAGACAGACCTCAAAGGGGCAGATCCCAGACACAAGGTTCTTACAGGGCAAAACAGTGGGGTGCTTCTACCTCCAAAGCTGGAGAAGATAAAGCACAAGCATACAGAAAGCAGTCCCAATGACTTTCCCCTGCCTGCACCAAGCACTTATCTTCTGGCAGCACCCGTAGGGTAAAATTAGCACTTTTTGCTCAAAATTGGCACATTATAACCCAGGACAAGTGGGTTCTAAATATGGTGTCACAAGGCTACAAATTCCATTTCCATACTCTGCCAAAGGCAAATGGCTGGCCAGATATGCCAAAAAAATCAATGGACAGAAGCACAAAAGCTAGTTACATCCCTCATGGACATGGAGGCCATTCAGCAAGTACCAGAGAAAGAGCAGGGACAAGGATTTTACTCAAGACTGTTCTTAGTACCCAGAAAGGACAAGGCCTGGAGGCCGATACTGGACCTCTCCATTCTAAACACATTCCTGGATATTCCAAAATTCAAGATGTTGACTTAGCAGTAGCTTCTGCCCATGCTGGCCAAAAATGCTTGACTGGTGACTTTAGACCTAAAAGAGGTCGTGCAGAAGATACCTCAAATTCAAGGCTGGTTCAGTGCATTACCAATTCTCTGCACTGCCCTTTGGCTTATCTACTGCGCCCAGGGTCTTTACAAAGTGCCTGGCACCAGTAATTGCATTCTGCAGACAAAGAGGAATACAAATATATCCTTACCTGGACGACTGTCTAATCCAAGCAGAGAACAAGGACATTCGTTTTCAACATCTGGTGTTTGTGAAAAGACTTCTAATATGCCTAGGGTACACAGTCAACAAAAAGAAATTAAAACTAGTACCCTCTCAAAAGATAACATTCCTGGGTTCAAGCTTGAATACAACTTCCCAGATGGCTTATCTCACGCCAGACAAACAAAGGCAACTGACTATTCAAAATGTTGGCAACAAAGGCCCAGTTTTCTGCAAGATAAATTCTGCAGGCTTTGGGCTTCATGGCATCCTGCTAATTCCATATGCAAGACTGCATATGAGGAAACTTCAATGGTACCTAAAAAGTGTTTGGACTCAACATTGCCACAGCCTGGAAACAATGATTACTCTCATTCCCTGCCTGCAACAGGAGTTTCGATGGTGGGCAAAGGCTTGTCACCAGAACAAGAGACAGCCATTCACATTATCCCCCAGCCAGGCAGACACTTACAACGGATGCATCAGATTATGCCTGGGGACCCACATGGCAGGAAGATGCATTCAGGGCACATAGTCCACAAACCAAATGCATCTACATATCAATTAAAAAGAGATGCTAGCTGTTCAAAATGCCCTGACAGCCTTCAAGGACCTACTTCATCCGGGACAACTACTGATAAAGACAGGCAACACCACGGTCATGTTTTATATAAACAAGCAGGGGGGCACACATTCTTACCCCCTTTGCAGACTAGCTATGACATTGTGGGACACAGCTTTGAGTTACCAAGTACATCTGCAGGCACAATTCCTGCCAGGAAAGGAAAATACTCTGGCAGACGAACTAAGCAGAAATCTCATGGATCCCCACGAATGCAAGCTGGATCCACAAGTCTTCAGCATGATAACAAGGACATGGGGATGCCCGGACATGGATCTATTTGCCTCCCCTCACAATTACCAACTAAAAAGATTCTGCACAAGGATATCACAGACAAGCATGGAAAGTGGACGCCCTCTCTTTCAGCTGGAAAAACCTATCAGTATATGCCTTCCCTTCACTGCCTCTCCTCCCCAAGGTACTCTTAAAGGTCAGACAAGAGAAGCCAAAGATGATACTGATTGCCCCAGCCTGGCCGCGCCAGTGCTGGTATCTGATCCTAAGGAATTTGTCTCTATGCCCAGCTTGGAGCTTACCTCAAATACCTCGTCTACTGTCCCAACAAAACAATCAGATCCTGCACAGCCAACTCAGGACATTAAACTTGGTAGCATGGCAGATAATGTAGTCATACAAAAAAACACCTCTCTGTAAAGCTGTGATGGATGTCATTCTGGAAGCCAGAAGGCCTAGTACTAGAAAATCTTATGCTGGAAAATGGAAGAGATTCTGTGCTTGGAATCAGGCACAATGAGCTGATACAGCTGTACCAAATATTCCTCAGATTTTGCAATATTTAACTGAGATGCTGGACAAAGGCCTTTCTTTTTCATCAATTAAAATTCATGCCTCTGTCATTTCGGCCCATTACAACACAGAGCCACCAATTTTTTCTCATCCCTTATTAAAGCAGTACCTCAGAGGAGCCAAAAATTTAAGGCCTCCAAGGAGATCACCAGTACCTGTATGGGACCTCAACTATCGTCTACTCAGAGGCAGTCTCTGCTTAACATACAAGGTCATGTCAAACCCAGAGCTGTTGGACATGCTACACTTAAAGAAATCCCAATCCCTCAGAGCCACATGCTCCAGGGATCTAAACCTTGTCATCACATAAACAAAACATGCTGGAGGGATAGGTTCCTGACCCAGAGACTCCCCAGACTCTGGAATAGATTGCCCATACATGTCAAGCAGAGTGCCTCTTTGGCCCTCTTCAAAAGGAACCTTGACGATTGGATGGGAGAAAGGAAATTCACCCCGGGGATCACGTCAGTCACCCTGCTAGGGGTCCAGGGAAGTAAATAGTGTGGGAAGAAATAGCCAGGGAATTGTTATGGCTAGGCTTGTATAGGCCCTAGGGCTGATAGCCTAGTACCAACCTATGAACCTATGTCTTGGAAATGCTCACCCTACCTCCTTTTGAGCCAGCTGCAACTGCAGATGTAAAGTTCTTATCTTGGAAAACAGCTCTGCTCCTAGCAATTACTTCTGCAAGATGAGTTTCAGAGCTACACGCACTCATGGCTGTGGAACCCTTTATCATTTTTTATCCAGACAAGGTCTCTCTGAGGACAAACTCAACATTTATGCCTAAAGTGGTGTCCAGTGCGGCTCTTAACCAAACTATTCATCTGCCAACTTTTTATTCAAATCCACAGAACAAGGGAGAGAGAATTCTCCATTCTTTGGAAATACACAGCTTAGATTCTACTTAGACAGAACCAAAGCTTTCAGGGAAACAGCAATTACTAGTGGCATATGCCTCAGGATCACAAGGAAAGGCTATCTCAAAGCAGACTGTTTCTAAGTGGATAAGCCACTGCATTTGTTTCTGCTATTCACACCATGGAAAGCCACTGCCTAAGGGCATTAGGCCACATTCCACCAGAGCTGCAGCCACTTCAGCAGCCTTTCTCAGGGGAGTACCAACCAGAGACATTTTAGAGGCAGCAACTTGGGAGTTCAGTGCGCACCTTCACAAAGCATTATCATCTGCCACTCTACTCTAAATCCAGGACAGGCTTTGCCACTGCAGTTCTGCAGGGCCTCATAGCCGCTCCCAATGCTGTTTAGCTCCAGCCTCCCAACCATAGCTTTGGGACTCTACCCAAATGTAATGAGTGCAACAGTGAAACACGAAGGAAATAGTACAGTTGTGTACACTTACCATAAATGTAGATGTTCGAGTGTATTCACTGTTGCAGTCCAGGTTACCCACCCGCCATCCCCCTTTTTTCTGCTGGAACTTATCTTTCCTTCTCTGATTTATACTACCTATGTGGTGTATTTGCTTGTAGATGAAGGTAAAGTTTATTTTGGTGCATGTATTTCTAATATATAAATTTTGGCTACCCTTTCAGGGGGCACCTGACATCTGGGGCAAGAAAAACTGAAGAAAATGGCGACGCAGGACCCAAGACTTTGGAATTCAGGCCGACTGAGGCCAACCTGCCAGAAAGATTACCCAAATGTTACCCAAATGTAATGACTGCAACAGTGAATACACTCAAACATCTACATTTATGGTAAGTGTACACATCTGTACTTTTCTAGCTTTTCTAAGGCCTTTCCTGACAAAGAAGTCTGTTTTCAGGTATCATAGAGGTCTACTGTTATCCACATGGCAAACCTTATCTGGATCTCCGGTTCCTCAAACCAATTGCATGTTTTTTTTCCAATCCATTAATAACCATGGGCCTACTGTACCAAATTCTTCCTGCAGCCCAAAAAAACAATACTAGAAAGGTTTACAAGGGAAAGTGGGCAAAATTGTCTTTATGGGTGACACAGCAAAGGGTCAGTCCTTATACAGAGCCTATGCCTGTAGTTCTGCAATTTCTAGCTGATATATTTGACAGTGAATCCAGTCATTTAACCCTGAATATAGCATCAGTCTCTTTCTTTCAAGTCTAGGCCTTTCCAAGATGTACTTTCTTACTGTGGCACCCATTTAGGAAACCTCTTCTGCCATGGGACCCTGCCTCCATTTTAACTGCAGCTAGAGTAAACCTGAAACGTATGACTGAGACAGCATTTTTGGTGTCACATACTTTTACCAGAAGAGTATTCAAGCATTATACCTTGTCATCAAAGCTGCCTTATTTAGAATTTCATAAAGACAGAGTCTGAGATGATCTAGCATTTATGCCAAAAGTAACCTGAGATTTAAATTTAAACCAATCCATCAAGTTATCATTTTTTCCAACAATTTTCTAATAAAGGACAGTATAGGATGCATTGTCTCAATATACTTAAGACAGTTTTTATCTGTACAGAACCAAATATATCAGAAAAGATGACCAACCTTTTCTCTCATTTGCTCTTTCTAGATTGGACTAAAAAGTGTTTTAAGGTTTCTTTATCCAGATGGTTGTCAGAATGCATTATCTTTTGCTACTCTAAATATAAGAAAACTTTGCCAAGCAAGTCTAAGGCTTATTCCATAAGGGCTTTTGCAACGTAATTAGCTTACTTTAGGAACTCTTCTGTCAACGACATTTGTGCCACAGTGACATGGGTTTCATTGCACCTTTACATTTGAGCTGAATGTAATTTCTAGATCCAGGCTAACCTTTGGAGTTGGCATTCCTCATAGTATTTTATTTGAATTCACCCAAGAGTAGCAGGCGGGGACTGTGTCCTGTCTTTGAAGCTGATTGGTCATGCAAGATGTGAAAGTTAAGTACTTATCAGAACATTGGAGCTTCATAATATGTATGCAGTCACTTCAATGTACCTGACCACATTCCTCCTACCACCTCAATTTACCATCCAGAGAGGTCTAGTCAGTCCCTCTGGAGGTTTATAGGATGTGTCTGTATAGATCAACATTTTATAGGATTATTTAGATAGCCCATAGGCAAATTCTGTTCGAAGAGAATGAAGAATATGGCAATATAGGAATGGGGGCATGAGTTTGAGCTTAGGAGAGCTCTATGGATACCAAAAGTATGTACCACCTACAGCTACCATTCCTACCAGTGAAGTAGATGGGTGTGGATCATGACAACCCTTCATTATGATAAGTACATAGCTGTCTTTTGTATAACTAATATGGCTTATTCTGCAAAGTATAAAAAAAGTGATAGTTCAAATGTACAGTATAGTTCTTGATATTGAATCTAAACATACCAATATAGATTTTTATTTTACTAATAAATGCTGTGTATAATTTACTTGTCAACATTATACCACTGAGAGTAAAAGACAAGACTAGCAAACCCATGTCCTATTACTATGTACTCCATGCATCTGCTGTCAGTTGCCCTTAGCACCTAACCTCACTGCTTCCCTAGCAGTCTTTTATCATAGGACTGGAAATTTTCAGAAAGAAAACTCCTGTCTTCATAGATAATTTTCTGTTGCAGGTACGCAATTTCATCAGACAGATCTGTGGGCAATGGTAACAGTAGATGCTACCAACTGAACAAAACACTTCTATTTCATTTATTTATTTAACCATGATTTACATGATGGTGGGGTGCTGTGTTCCACAAAATTAAAATACAGGACTGTGGCAATTTATCACCACTTCTGGCAATCAATTACACATTGAAAGTGATTGCCAGATCTGGCTATCCTTGCACATGGGATAGTCTGCATGTGAAAGAAAAAGGTATTTATGATCAAATAAAGTGGTTCTTTCTGAGGCTTGGTGGGGTGGGGACATAGGGTATGTTGTCTAAGAGCAACAAGTTGCAATGCGTTACAGTGATTGTTTATAACCTAACATCAAAGTGGTTCACAGAAGGTGAGTGTCTTTTTGGGGAGGTAGGGAGGCAGGGTATGTGTGAAAACACAGGGCAGTTATTTGATCTGGCTGGAGTATTGCAATGGTAGTATGTATTGTCTATCAACAAGGTGAGATTAATTATTGAGGCCACCATGCCTGTGACTTTCTTCACAATCCCACTCCAAAATAGCTTGTGGCTATTTTATTTTTGGGGGTAGGCTCTGTATGAAAACAAGGGACAATTACATGATCCATGCAAACATCTATGTACCTAGTTTGGGTAGAGGGGTACATGTCAACTGGCCCAGAAGATTTAAATAAATTGTGATGGTCAGTGTTTCTTTAACTTTCCTCACAGTTAAACAACAGTGATGCACACATAAGATGAATGTCTTTCTGGCCTAGGAGTAAGGAAGTATGTTACAGGTAGTAATAGTATAGGTTTTTATACAATCACTGTGAAATCAAACTGATATGACTTAGCCCTTTAAAAGTTACATGAAAGGGTTTAAGCAACAGTGCTGCATAATACACTAGTAACTGTTCTAATTGGTGAGAGTCATATGACCTTTTAAATTTTAAGGGTTGTATGTACATTTAAAGTTTGTTAGTGTTATAAGGTTTTATGGTTCTAAAAAAGTCCCACAAAAAAATCAGGAACTAAAGTGCTTGACCATTTGTACTTGGATTTACTTTTGATTTTTTCTGTCTCTTCATGTTCTGTGTGTTTTATTAAAATAGTTTTTTTTTTGTTTGTTTTGTTTTTTTGACTTTGGCATACAGTTTGTGAAGAGAACCCTTGTTGGACTACAAAGGTATTTTACTGCCATTTTCTGCTCAGTACAGTGTGAAGTTTTTTTTTTTTCCTGTTTCCTGGTTTTGTTTCTACTTAACATCATTCACACTGGTTTTTCTACAAATGCTTTTCATTTTCTTCTCATTTAGACATCAGAAGTATACAGAATGCAGATATCATTTTTGTAGAGGCAAGAGACACATGAATAAAACGGATGATTATAGGATCACTTCTGAATAAATATCAGTAGGATTTGCTGGGGATTGCAGTACCTGTTAAGAAGAATGTGGCCATTATATATATATGTGATGACTTCACAGACAAAGATGATATACACTGTCAGAAGGGGCATATTCCACTAGGACAGTATATGTGTTTTCTACCCAAGTATCTTACTAGATGTCTCTGACTTCTTTAAATGGGGTATTGACATATGACCATTTATATTCAGCTAACATATTTAGCATTTTAGAGATTTTATGTCATCATTATGTAAAGTTTTCACCTGAGGGCTATGTGGCTGCTCCTTGCAAAGCCAGATTTTATTTATTTTTTATTTATTTTACATTTGTTGACCGGGCTAGTCTAACTGGATATATGTCTATTTTCAGTAGAGGCCCGGGGAGAAAAGCTACAAGCATGAACAATAACAAAGTTAACAATATATAACAAAGACATGTATAATAACAGTACAGAGATAGTATTGGTTAAAGAAAAAATATAGTATTAAAAATATTGACTATAGACATTATGCTAAAAGTTAAACTAAATAAAAAAAAAAACAAGTATACTAAACACAAGTTGGGTGTGAGCAAACAGAGTCAAGTCTTTATATTTTATCCTATTATTATGAGAAAAAAAAGAGAAGTAGATTTGGAGGCGTAGGTTAGGGGAAGGGGTATGAGCAGGAGGGGAAAATGTTTCAGTCTGGGTTAGCACAAGGACAAAGCCAATGAGTTTTAAGATGTTCTTTAATATGTTTTTTGAACAGAGAAGTAGAAGCTAGGGTAGATAGTTCAGGAGGGAGCTGATTCCAGTTTTTACCTGTAGTGTTTGAGAAAAGTGAGTCACCAGCTTTGTTGTTAGATTTAATTGAGGAGACCAGGAGTTTATTTGCAGAACGTAGTGTAGCTAGATTTTTATATGGTGAAATCAGATTAGTGAGGATAGGGGTGTTATTGGGGTGGTATAGGATCTTTTGAGTGATAAGTAACTGTTGACAGAGTATATGGTTCTGCAATTCTAGCCATCCTAGTTTTTTGAGGTTAAGGCAATGGTGAGTTTGAAATGGAGAGCTTGTGATGAAGCTTGTGATGAATCTAGCTATGCTATTATAACAGGTAGAAAGTTTTGAGATGTTGTTTTTAGATAGGTTTGTATATATAGCAGAGGCATAGAAAAGGGTAGAAATGGGGGCAGATGAAAGTGATGTTCAGAATATATGTGTACCAAGTCCTCATTAGAAGAGAAGCAAAATGAAAATTTATTTAAACAGCCAAGGCATTTATTACATCAGTATGTAGGCATTACATCAGTATGTTTAGAGGTGTCCAGTGCTGAATTTTGACATTTTGTATTATGCTTGGTTTACCTTGGGAGTACTATTTTGAGCTTCTTCTCAGTCACTCAATATGTAGAGCATATGAATGGCCTGGAATACTTTTTGCTGAGTTTCCATTAGATGAAAACTCAAAATTATATATATTTCACAATGTGTGTGTGTGTGTGTGTATATATATATATATATATATACACACACACACACACACACACACATATACATACAGAATTGTTGTTGTTGAGTCTTTCGGCTTTTCCCAGTTAGGGGTCGCCACAGCGGAACTCCGGTCCGCTAATGATTGGTAGTTGATTTTGCATGCCGAGTTACCAGCCCTGACGCACAACCTTCAACGAAGGTACACCCATTCATGCATGTCTCCACGCAGAAGACGCTCTAGCTGAGAATCGACATATACATACAGAATATTATATGATATATCACTGCATGCATTTGTATACTGAAATGCTATTTTTTTTTCATCAGTAGTATAGTTGGTTAAATTATATAATGATTCACCATTAGATTGACCATCCCCGGGATTCAGTAATGGTGAAATGCCGTGTCCATACAGTGCAGCAGCTGCCGCATGGAATATGGCCACCCAGTGATCCAATAAACAAGGCAGAGGTGGGCACGAGCCTGGCTGCACTATTTTGACACGGACACCACTGAATAATGCTAATTACCTCATTTGCTGGTGAAAATCATGCAAGTGAGGTAAATTAGCAATTCAGTAAGCAGGAAGGCATCCGTGCCAGAATAGTGTATTCGGCTACTAGCCAAATATATTTCTGCAAAAATAAAAATGGAGGCATGACAGCTCAAAGTAAAGCACATATTTTAATCCTCAGGCATGCCAATGGCCAAAAATATGGCCATTAGCATGGTAAACTATTTCAAAATTATAAAAGTAAAAGTTTTTTTTGGCTGATTCTGGTTCTTTAAGCATAGGGCAGTGGCACATAAATGGGATTATGCCGAAAATTTTTAAAAAAATGTGAAAAGACAATTTTAAGTAAAATCTGCATTTTTCCATTATAGTCTATAGCATGCAAAATCAAAACAATAATTGCTAAGGAGGAAGGCTGTGGTGTAGTGGTGTAACGGGACTAAGGCAGTGGGGTATGCAAATGAGCAAGTTTTACTGATTCACTAAATGGGAGACCAGTCTCTGGCTGCACCTAACCATGTAGGAGCTGTAAGGCAGTTGTGTAAGCAGGAAGAGCAGCTGACATGAAAATGGAGTGTGTCATGCTTGGTGTGTACTCATTGGAGCTCTCCGGCTCCCATTTGAGCTTAGCTAAGCACAGCTAAGCAAGGGGGTATGTCCGGGGCTATATTGACTTATTCCATGAAATTAAGTGTGTTTGTGTACAGGGGAGGGCCATTTCTACTACAAAGTCTTTACATTAGCTAAACTGATTTGCTTGATGTGCACCGGGTCTAAAACAAACAAAAAACCAAAAATAGCAGGACTGTTTACATTTGGGCAGCGGGTTTCCGCGGAGCGCCTCAGGGCTTAAAAGGGATGAAAATGGGAAGGGGAAAAAAGGGAAATAGAATAAAAGCAATCAAGAACAAATCAAATAGCAAGCAGGTGGAATGTATTACAGCCAGCCAATCATACATATAGCACCTACAGCACAACAGTATAAACTGTACATACACCATTCAGTCTGTTTTTTTCCCCACAAACACTGCACGATTGATGTACACATGCGGGGGAATTTTAACAGAAAAAATGTTTGGTGCTGCCGTTGCTTTGATCTATCAGTATGTGTTAATGGCTGAGGGCAGTGAAGAGGATAATGCTGACAACTACCCCAGACTGAGGAGAATATTCAGACCCAGTGTAACCTACCAGGGGCTACATGATCTGCAGATAGTAGAGAGTGCTATGGGGTGGGCTGCGACATACTTCAGCAAATCATCGAGCTTTGCCAGCCTCAACTGAGACCCAGAGCCAACAGACGGGTACCCATCCTAGTGGATACCAAGGTATGTGTAGCCTTAAGAATACTAGCTACAGGTACTTTCCAAAGACCTACTGGGGACATGATGGGAGTCTCACCGGCATCAGAATCCAGTGTACTCCACCAGTTCCTGGATGCCATGCTACCACATGCCGGTGAGTACATTTACTTCCCCAACACCCATGAGGAGAGGACCAGCAATATGCGTCTCTTCCACCATGTAGCAGACTACCCAGAGGTACTGGCTGCGATAGACTGCATGCACATCCACATCAAAGCACCACCCGGTGAACAGGGTAGTGTCTACATAAACCACAAGGGCTTCCCCTTCATCAGCTGCCAGGTCATGTGCAATGCTCAGGGCATTATCATGAATATGTGTGCTGGCAGCCCTGGATGCTATCACAGCTCCCACATCTGGCATTCATCACAGCTGTACCAGGCATTTGCCAGTGGGGACATCCCATATGACCATCTGGTGGGGGATGTTGGCTGTGCACTGGAGCCATGGATGATGACACCCATCAGAAATACACACACACCCAAACAAGAATGCCATAATGAGGCACAGGCACAAACCAGGGCCATTATAGAGCTTCTGTGTGGGATGCTGAAGTCATGGTTCCATTGCCTTGACATATCTGATGGAGCCTTGCAGTACTCTCCAGCCACATGCGCACACATGTTCATAGAATGTGCCATGCTACACAATATGATCCTGCAGAAACAGCTGCAGCAGGAACAACACAGGGAAGGGCCACACAGCCCCCCCATTGCCAAGGTCCCCACAGGCACAGAGGGATTTGGAGGAGGAACTCCCTAAGCTAGTCCTTGTAGGCAGACTGAGACATGCTCAGTATACCCTGGCCTTGGCAAAGAGGCAACGCATAGCGCACAAACACACACACTGACACTGTAGGAACCCAGGGACTGACACCTCTCTCCAACTTGCACACACAGTAAAATGGATGACACACACATCACACTACCTGTAATGTACCATGTATAGGCAGTGTACTGCATGCATCTGACATAGGCAGCCCTCAAACACTGTCCTCACAACTGCCACAGGCACAAGGTAAGTCAGTCTTCTTAAATGAATGGGTTAGTATTTTCTGGTAGAATAGCTATGGTATCACTGTATGCATGCAAGGGAATGGGGTGGCCTACTGGGATAGCAGCAGACAACTGAAATGTGAGCCCAATACTGGCCTCCCCACACTTTGCGGTAGTACCCAAGCTGACAAATCCAACTGCAGTATATGTGAGGGGCCGTCTAACTTGGGGGGTCATAGGTCACAGGCATGGGTGTCAGTGTGGGAGTCCCATACTCACCCTTTAGTCTCACCCAGCAAGCCATTTGTAGAAAACCATTAAGAAATGTCTGGCAAAGGCCCACAAATGGCAACATCACCTCCTACAGATTTTACACAGTGATAGTACAGCAGGTGTTGCAGTAAGGCTCTGAAGGGTAAGAAGTCTGAAACTCAAAATATGCCATTACAATCTGACCTGTGGTCCTTAGTGATATGCCACTAGTCTCCAAGACAGGGCACAATACTATGCTAAATGGAACCAAAATGTAAACCAAATATCAACACAGTCTGTGCAAATGTGTACAGTTGACAGATGTGCCCCCCACACACACACATATTCCCATAGAACTGCAGTAACACGTATGTTTGTAGGTAAATAGCAGCAGAGCACAGATCTCCAGGCCTGTCCCAATCTAAATAACTTCCTGCATGTCCACAATATGCAGTGGTCAATGAGCTATGTATGTGTGTGGTTAATACTGTCAGATTATGGGCAGCACTTACTCCTGGCTGTTGTGTCATAGTGGCCTAGGTACAGTACTGTGGTTGACAGGACCATGTTCCAAGAACTGCAGTGCCAACTAATCTGCATGTCCACTACACCTGGACAATCTGCTACAAAATGTACATTGCAGAGGTATGGCCACACCAGGGTATGACTTTTCAGGTAAGAAGAATACCACACAAGCAGGAGATCCCCAGCCAGTATATCACCAAGTTGCTGGACTGTTTACACAGTTTCTTCAGTCAACCGGCTGTAGCCACACCTCTCAACTGGCCTTTTTGGGCAAGAGTATCTATAGTTGGGTTCATAATATTGGTCTGTGCAACATATATCTTGTATTCCTCTGGTAAAGCACTGTGATGATCTGAGGATGTCTGTCACTAAGTAATGACACAGTACACTGCAGTGTCAGGTATGTCTGCTAAAATAAACCCAGTAACCCTAGGAAAGTCTTGTTTACTTTTGAGAGGTAGAGCCGTAGCACACAAAATCCCAGACCAGAGTACACCTCTCTCTGGAATGGAGTCTCATTCTCACTATAGAAGGTCACACTGGGCATTCTCCTACAGTTAGAGAATCACAGGCCATGTTGGAACCCACATCAGACTTTTTAACTGTATTGTGTATATATGTCTTTGCATACAGACAGCACTTGTTAACTGTCCCTATACACACCCATCAGACAGGATTACCCTCAGCTAGCTGTAGGATGCCCATATGTGATATATCTGAATCTGTTGTGTGTGATACACAGACATATATATATATATATATATATATATATATATATATATATATATATATATAGGCAACGGATAACAATATGTCAAGCATACACACACATAGATGTGGGGAAGAGAGAGAGAGAGACCATGATAGAATATGTCAAGCATACACACACACAGATGTGGGGAAGAGAGAGAGAGAGAGAGAGACCATGATAGAGAGAGAGAGAGACACAGGGACACACACACAGAGTGAGTCACACACACAAATACCCTGAATGGCATAAAGTGATGTCCTGCTGCAGACAGTGGCATACCAGTTGTAACCAGTCACATCTGCCAGAATGAATGTGAACTCCATTGTGTAATAGTACTGAGGTGGGGGTTGTAATATCACATCACCTGCCTGTGTGCGTAGGTCTAAGTATTAGGAGGCAGTTCCCAATCAGTACACTTCCCATTGCCATATTGCACAAGATTTGCTGCTGTCATTCACCGTAGAAGTACCGCATGCATTAACTGTGTAACAGTATACTACAAATAACTAGATAGGTAGGGGTTCTAATCTCAGGCCTGACAAATGAAAGTCTGTGTGAGAGTGTGTGTTTGTAGGTGAAACAGTTTTAGGCCATTTCTACACAGTACAGTTCCCAGTGCCCCACTTTAGCAGTCCTGCTGATGTCATTCCCCTTAGAAGTACCTTTGCACAGCCCCAGTCCTGTAAGCTCCGTGGTGTATGCAGTAACTGTGTAACAGTATAGTATAAATAAGTAGATAGGCAGGGGTTCTATTCCCAATTCTGGTAAATGTGTGTGTGTTTGTGTAGGTTTGTAGGCTGAAGTATTTTGAGCACTTTCCCACCCACGACACTTCCCAGTGCCCCACTTTAGCAGTCCTACTGATGTAATTCCCCTTAGAAGTACCTTTGCACAGCCCCAGCCCTATAAGCTCCATGGTGTGTGCAATAACTATAGTACAAATAAGTAGATAGGTATGGGTCCTATTCCCAGTTCTGGCAAATGTGTGTGTAGAAGTGTGTGTATGTTTGTAGGCTGAAGTATTTTGAGGACTTTCCTACCCACAACACTTCCCAGTGCACTACTTTAGCAGTCCTGCTGATGTCATTCACCTTAGAAGCACCTTTGGGCACTTTTCAGCCCTGTAAGGTCTGCAGCATGTGTGATAACTGTGTAACACTATAGTACAAATAACTAGATCGGCAGAGGTTCTATCCTCAGGTCTGGTAAGTCTGTGTTTGTGTATAAGTGTATGTACAAGATTTTGTAAGTATGTAGGTTTGTGGCTGAAGTATTTTGAGTGCTCTCCCACCCACAACACTTCCCAGTGCCCTACTTTAGCAGTCCTGCTGATGTAATTCCACTCAGAAGTACCTTTGGACAGCACTCAGCCCTATAAGCTTTGTGGCACTTGTAATAACTATGTAACAGTATGGTACAGATAACTAGATAAACAGGGGTTCTACACTCAGTTGTGCCAAATGTGTGTGTGTGTAGGTGTTTGTAAGTGTGTATGTTTGTAGGGTAATACATTTTGATGTCCTTCTCACCCAGCACATTTCCCATTGTCATACTTTACAAGGGCTCTTGATGTAATCACCTTAGACATACCTTGCGACATTATGAAATCCTATAAGCTCTGTGGTGCATGTGATAACTGCATAAAACTGTAGTACACGTAACTTTGTAGGTAGGAGTTCTAAACGCAATACTGGCAACTGTGATACTGTGTGTGTGATCATCCCTGTGTATGTTTGGGTGAGAATCATATCCTCTGGAGGTGTGAGTTATACCATTTTGAGGCATGTACATGTCCCATTGCCCTACTTTACAAGGCCTGCTGATGTCATTCACCTTAGATGTACCTTTATACACTTGTTAGCCCTCTGAGCTCTGTGGAGTGTGCAGTAACTATATAATACTGTGGTGGAAATACTCAGGTAGGGGTTCTAATCCCAATACTGACAACTCTAGTAGTGTGTGAAGCATATCCCCTGTGGCTGTTGTTTGTATAGGTTATACCATTTTAAGGCCTGTTGACCCCTACCCATTACATTACTTTAAAGACCCTGTTAATGGTATCTGACTCGTATGCACCATGTAACTCTATACAGCCCATACCAGTCATCTGCACAGATGTACATGGGATATCCACATGTTTGCAACCTATATGTGGTCTGTGTCCCCCGACAATGAGCATAACTGCAGTATCATTGCCAAATATGTTACAGTTACTGTACTGACACAAATGCCCACATCAGACATCGTACCTGACTGACACATTATGCTGATACAAAGTCTGTCACTCTATCACTTGTGCAGGTTTGTAGGAGCAGTAGATGAGACCAATTGCTGTGTCTGGTGGGTTATCCCACCATCCATGAAAGCATTCACAAGACTACTTGTTGTAAGGGGTTGTATGTTATGTCCCAGGCATATAATCTGTGTGGAGCATGTCATGTGCATGCAGCAAGCAGCAATATAGTACATACAAGTGGATACGTATGGTTACTAATATGTCTGTTGGCAACTGTGTTTCTGTATGCGCAGCCCCTGTGGCTGTCTTCAGTGTTTGTATGTGATGGCTATACCATTTTATGTGCCTCTTCCACCCTGTGAACTCCCCCATTGCCAACCTAGTGTCAGCCCATACAGATGTAATCCACCATACAAGCACAGTTACACAGTTTATAACACCAAGCCACCATGGTGGAATGGTCATATCACTATGTATTGTACATTAATAGATGGGTAGTTCATCTACTCTAAGTGTCACCACCATGTGCATGTGTGTCTCAATGCATGCCCCCAGGCAGCGGTGTGCATGTGTCATATAGCTCTAAATTGTTAAGGACCTCTGGACTCACCATTGGCAATCATGACAGCCCCTACAATTGTCACTCACTTCAGTAGTAGTGGCAGACACTGCCACACTACAATACTGCTGTGCTGTCTGTGTTGTGTATCTAGTGCTATCATTCATAAGACTGTGCAGGTAAGAGCTGTGCTGATCCCTTCAGCAGCTGCCCCATGTACAGGACTATGACTATGTGTGCACTACCAGCACAAGAGGCCAGACATGCATATGGGTAGTAGATACACATGCTGGTGATTTTCAGGTTAGACTAAAACAGGCTGACCTGTGTCATGAATATATACCCCAAACCTGTCATACACAGTACCAGGCATACCCTTATCAACTGCATGATGGTTGAGTGAACGTGACAGAAATGGCAGGGGCAACAGGTGCTGATAGCTGAATATGTTGCAGTTAAAGTAATGGCTAAGCTTGTGAGGGACCTAGTGCAAGTACTCATGTAACTGTGTGAGCCTGTGGTCCTACAGAACAAATAAGTTAAAATGTGCACACCAACCAAGCTGAGCAGAGACAAAGTGTTATCTTCCAAACTTTGATTTTTAATGGCTTTATTGTAGAAGGATGAGCGCTTTCACGGGGCTACTGCTTCTTCAGATCCAAATAAAACTAACAGCATAAGAAACAGGCAATATATACAAATTAAAATCACATGTTACTAAAATCAGCAAATCAGAATCAATGTCTCTTATTGCTGGCTTCAGTGGAACACTTGCATTCGGGCCCATAGTGCTATTATCCATTTTACTTCTAAATTCTCTAAATAATTATTCACATCACCCCTTCTCCTGCCAGTTTAACTTTCTGTAGAACTCTAAAATAAAAAAAACACATTGTTCTGTAGTTTCTGCATGTGCAGCCAAAGCATTTGTATGTACATTATTCCTTATATTGCTAAGATGTTCTAAAACCCTGTCTTTAAGCTGACGTGTTGTTTTTCCTACATAAAAGCAATGACATTGTGTGCAGGTTGCCAAATACACTAAATAATTGCTGTTACATGTAGCTGATAATCTAGGAATACATTTCCTTTCAGTGATAGGGTGAACAAATGTTTGGCCTTTAACAGTAAAGGAACATGTTTTGCATTTCCCGCAGGGAAATGTTCCTGCTCTCAGTAAGGGTTCTGCTTCCAAATTTTTAGAGCCATAACACAACATTCTTTTTAAACTCATGTTGTTCCTAGAAATAAAATTGGGGTCTTGTCCGACAACCTGAATCACCGGACGCGACTTTGTTTACAGTATGGATGCAGTTGTCAGGATTTGATGAACATAACCAGTTAGTTTTCAATTTATCAGATGTGGTTTTTAACTCCAGCACAATATGCATTACTTAATAAGGGACTGAGTTATGTACTGGCCAAGAAGTCGGACATTAATGAAGTCATACTGGACTTAAGACTTTTTGCAGGTACATTATGTTGAAGTGCATATATGGTGAGTCAAATGCTTTAACTACTAGTACCAAAACTGTTGTATGTCACAAACATAGTACTTATAATCCACCGTTATCTAGCACTTTAGAAGCCTTTATTAAAGTGTACAAATTACATATGTTAAATGCTTTTAAGAACACTAAAAGTCAGTTTCTTAATTTAAACTAAGCAGAATGTGAAGCTCTGAAACAGTTACAAATGCTAGATAGCATTAGGCCAGCTGACAAAGGAGAAGCCGTAGTCATTCTTAACAGAACATACTACATATCCTGGATGAATGATATGTTGAGGTGAGAGCAGATATATTAAAATAAATGAGCAGGTTATTGATAGGAGCATATATACTATCAGAGATGACCTGTATGAGCTTTTGATGTGTGGGTTAATAGATTCTAACCTATATGAAATTTTTATGGTGGAATATCCTCTGATACCCACCTTACATGGATTGCCTAAGATCCATAAAACTTTAGTAAAACCTCCTATGCAACCAATAGTCTCAGGACGAGATGGGGCCACAGAACCTTTGTTGTAATACGTTGAAAGTATGCTTAAAACATTACTCGATGAAGCCCCTTTCGTGTTGAGACACACAGCACTGCTCATCTACATTGTTTGATAAAGTAGAGAAGATGGATCTATCTGAAGTGCTATTGGTTACACTTGATATTAAAACCCTATTTACTGTTATCTTGAATGTGGAAGGGATAGATTTGGTTAGATTGTTCATTACACATCACGGTCAGTTTATTAATACTATAACTGTGAGCTGCACATTATTAAAACTTATTTTGAATCACAATATATATATATATTTTTTGGTTATTTGGTTATTGAACAGTTGACAAAGGACCTCCAGGGGAAAGTGGTGGATTTGCACCTGGATATTAGTGAGCTGAAGTGGCAATTAAGATTGGATGCAATCCAGTATCCAGGTATTAACAAAGCCACTAATATAGCATGCATCTTGAAATTAAAATGTTTAATGGGTTAGTGGTGTGTAAATGTACTGTTTTTTAACTTTTTAATGATTTTACTGGGAAATATTTATATATATTTGCATTTATGTACTGTGTGCAAATTTTTATGTGTTTTAAAGTATTTAAATGTTTGCAGTGATGGTCCTAGTTGATTTGAGTTAATTATTGGGTGATTTGTATTTAAGGGCTGGGTAATTCATTTTAAGTTGTTCTGAGGAAGTCCCTATCAGGGGAAGAAAGCGCTAAACCTTTCAATAAAGTGTTCATCTGTTGTGAAGCTGGTGTCCGTGTGTTGGTCAAAGAAGTTCTGAAGTTGGTTTTGCTGTTTTTAGTGTGTTGGTACCTGTACAACACTATGGATTCATCAGCTACTAACAGTGAAGTGTTGGATTTATTACAAAAAAAATAAACCAACAGTTGGCAGTTCATACTGCTCATATTCAAACTTTGATGGACAAGAATGAAGCACCAGTGGCTAATGACATCTTTGGGAGTCTGGAGTTTCCTTTAACCCAGCCCATCCAGACTATCCAGGGAGTGCAAGTACCTAATGTTGCTGGGGGGGGGGTGGTAATGGCCCTACAGGAGAAGGTGAGCGGATCATTTGCAATGGAAGTAATAGGAATGAAGGAGGTGGAGATGCCTGGAAGAAAAATAAATATGATTTTAATTTTAGTAATGGTAGTGTCGATTTTAACTTGCAACAACCAGCCAGCGTAGCTGAGAAGTTAAAATCCTTTGAAAAAGATTTGCTTGTATATAAGAAGCTGCAGATGGAGAATGCCTACTTGGAAAAGAATATTGAGTTGGGGCAGGTTCCCCGTGGAGGTATCCAAATGGACTCTGATGCTGAAGAATCTATCCCTTCAGCCTCCCTCCTGAGGACTACTCTTTTGGGGAAACCCTGCACACCATGAGGGAGCATTTCCATTGGGAGAGCCAGGATTATTCAAAATCTAAGAAAAGGCTCAGAGACTTTCTTTTATTGCCTCAGCACAGACCTCTTGCTATCCCCCCTGTGTTAGATATTGTTGATGATGTATTTTCTGAATCCAGTTTGTCTCCTGATTCTTTACCCCCTGCATCAGTTAAGCCAGATAGGTACTACAGGGTTCCAGAGTCTCATAAATTTATTTATAAAAACCCTGCTGCTGATCCAGAAACAATTTCTCAGGGTCCCAAAGGGGTCAAGGCTTCCACTGCAAAAAACACTGTTCCCTCTGATAGGGATTCTAGAGCACTGGACAGATGGGGGGAAAAAGTTTACACCTCTGCTACTTTAGCTGTAAGGGCTTTAAACTGCCAGTTTCACATGCTTAAATATCAACAATGCCTAATGTCTCTGCTAAAACAGAAAATGCTTACAAGCTCTGAATGTCCTGAAAACAAGGAAATGCAGGATTTATTGCATGCAGCTGAACATGTGGGAAAGCATACTTTGCAATGTGGTTTTGATTCATCAGAGGCTTCTTGCAGAGCCGCAGTTACAGGTTCTGTCATTCGAAGGCATGCTTGGTTAAAAGAACAGAGTTTACCTGATCATGTTAAAGCAAAATTATTGGATGCTCCATTACAGCATGATACTTTGTTTGGTGTTAAGGCAGAAGAGGTGTTAAAGAAAATGGAGGCTAAAGCAAAATCAGTGCAGACAGTAAAGGATTTCTTACAGGTTCAGCCACCCAGATTTAGCAGGAACTGGCCTTCTAAAAATTGGTCCTTTCCAGTGTCAGACAGCGCACAAAGAGGCAGATACAGATGCCCAAGGGGCAGATCTCAGCCCAAAGGCTCATCCAGACCTAAACAATGGGGTGCTTCAGCCCCCAAAGGCAGAGAAGACAAATCACAACCTTATAGGAAACAGTCTCAATGACTTTCCTCTACCAATGCCAAGCACTTACCTTTTGGCAGCACCCTTAGGGGGGAAAACTAGTACTTTTCTCACAAAACTGACACATGATCACCCGGGACAAATGGGTACTGAATATTGTTTCTCAGGGTTACAGGTTCCACTTTCACACCCTACCTAGACCAAAAGGTATGCCAGACCTGCCACACAATCAATGGGCAGAGGCACAAAAACAAATTTCTGCTCTCATGGACATGAGGACTATTCAAAAAGTACCACAGCAAGAGCAGGGGCAAGGATTTTACTCAAGACTTTTCTTGGTACCCAGAAAGGACAAAGCCTGGAGACCAATACTGGACCTGTCTACTCTAAATACTTTCCTGGACGTTCCAAAATTCAAAATGTTGACACTGCAGCAACTTCTACCCATGCTGGGCAAGAAGGCTTGGCTTGTTACCTTGGACCTCAAAGAGGCATACCTGCATGTTCCAATCGGACAATCTTGCAGAAGATATCTCAGATTCATAGCTGGCTCAATGCATTACCAATTCTCTGCACTGCCCTTTGGCTTATCTTATCTACTGTGCCCAGGGTCTTCACAAAATGCCTGGCACCAGTAATTGCATTTTGCAGACAAAAAGGAATTCAGATATATCCCTACTTGGACGACTGCCTTATTCAAGCAGAGAGCAATGACATTCTACTAAAGCATCTGGCATTTGTAAGAAGATTACTAATTTGCCTGTGGTACATAGTAAACGAAAAGAAATCAAAACTAGTGCCCTCTCAAGAGATACTATTCCTGCGTGCAAGCTTAAATACAACTGCGCAGATGGCTTATCTCATGCCAGACAAACAAAGGCAACTGACTCATTATTTTCAGATGATGGCAACAAAGACCCAGCTACCTGCAAGAAAAATTCTGCAGGCTTTGGGCTTCATGGCATCCTGCATCCTGCTAATTCCATATGCAAGACTGCATATGAGGAAGCTACAGTGGTATCTAAAAAGTGTTTGGACTCAACATTGCCACAGCCTGGAAACAATAATAACTCTCATTCCCTGCCTGCAACAAGAGTTTCGATGGTGGGAACTGGCCTGTCACCACAACAAGGGACAGCCTTTTACTTTACCCACAGCCAGGCAGACACTAACAACAGATGCATCGGATTATGCCTGGGGGTCACACATGGCGGGAAAATGTATTCAGGGCACATGGCCCGCAGACCAAATGCATCTTCATATCAATCAAAAAGAGATGCTAGCTGTACAGAATGCCCTGACAGCCTTCAAGGATCTGCTACATCCAGGACAACTATTGCTAAAGACGGACAATACTACAGTTATGTGGTACATAAGCAAGGGGGCACACATTCCTACCCCCTCTGCAGGCAAGCCATGACTTTGTGGAGCACAGCACTGACCTATCAAGTACATCTGCAGGCACAATTCCTGCCAGGAAAGAAAAATACTCTGGCAGACGAATTAAGCAGTAACCTCATGGACCCTCACGAGTGGAAACTAGATCCACAAGTCTTCAGCATGATAACAAGGAAATGGGGATGCCCAGACATAGATCTATTTGCCTCCCCTCACAGCTGCCAACTACAGAGATTCTGCACAAGGAGTTATCACTCACAAGCATGGAAGGTGGATGCTCTATCATTCAGCTGGAAAACCCTAACAGTTTATGCCTTTCCACCACTGCCTCTTCTCCCTAAGGTACTCCTAAAAGTCAGAAAAGAGAAGCCAAAACTGATTCTGATTGCCCCAGACTGGCCACGCGAGTACTGGTACCCAATCCTAAAGAGCTTGTCTCAAGGACCAGCCTGGACTTTACCTCAAATTCCTCATCTTCTGACCCAACAAAACAATCAGATCCTGCACAGCCAACTCAGAACCTTAAATCTGGCTGCATGGTGAATAATATAACCACTCAGAACACACCTCTCTCTAAAGCAGTTACGGATGTCATTTTGGAAGCCAGGAGGCCCAGCACCAGAAAATCTTATGCAGAAAAATGGAAGAGATTCTGTGCTTGGAACCAGGCACAAGGACTTGAACCGCTTGTTCCAAATATTCCTCAGATTTTACAATACCTAACTGAGATGCTGGACAAAGGCCTATCCTTCTAATCAATTAAGATCCATGCCTCTGCCGTTTCAGCTCATTACAATACGGAACCTCCTATTTTCTCACATCCACTGCTAAGACAGTACCTCAGAGGGGCCAAAAACATAAGACCCCCGAGGAGAGCACCGATACCTACATGGGACCTCAACTTTGTCTTGGAAAAGCTCACACTGCCTCCTTTTGAGCCAGCCAATACAGCTGAGATAACATTCTTATCATGGAAAACTGCTCTGCTCCTAGCAATAACTTCAGCAAGAAAAGTCTCAGAGTTACAGGCATTAATTGCAGTGGAACCTTTTATCATTTTTCATCCGGACAGGGTTTTTCTAAGGACAAACCCAACATTTATGCCAAAGGTAGTACCCAGTGTGGCACTTAATCAAACCATTCATTTGCCAACTTTTTATCCAAATCCCCAGAATAAAGGGGAGAGACTTCTGCACTCTTTGGACATACACAGGCAGCTACGCTTCTACTTGGACAAAACAAAAGCTTTCAGAAAAACTGAGCAACTTTTTGTGGCATATGCTGCAGGATCACAAGGAAAGGCTGTTTCAAAGCAGACTATTTCAAAATGGATAGGACACTGCATTCGTTTCTGCTCTGCACAGCATGGCAAATCAGTGCCTAAGAATATTAGGCCACATTCTACCAGGGCAGCAGCCACATCAGCAGCCTTTCTCAGAGGAGTACCAACCAAAACATTTTGGAGGCTGCAACTTGGAGTTCAGTGCACACTTTTACCAAGCACTATCACTTACCTCTTTACTCTAAATCCAGAGCAGGCTTTGCCACTGCAGTTCTACAGGGCCTCATAGCCACTTCTAATCCTATTTAGACCCAGCCACCCAACCTCAGCTTTGGGATTCAACTCAAGTGTAATGACTGCAACAGTGAAACACGATGAACATAGTACAGTTGTGTACCTACCATAAATGTAGATGTTTGAGTGTATTCACTGTTGCAGTCCAGGTTACCCACCCACCATCCCCCTTTCTTTGCTATGACTTCTCTATACTTCTCTGTCCTATACAACCTATGTGGTGTATTTGCTTGTAGATGAAGGTATTATTTATTTTAGTGTATGTTTTTTATAAGCAATATGTATTGCCTACCTTCTTGGGGGCATCTGACATCTGGGGCAAGAAAAACTGAAGAAAATGGCATTGGCTGCATCTTATATACCCCTGGGGCACTGACGTCAGGGAAGAGGCGACAGCAACCGACGCCGGACCAGGACTTTGGAATTCAGGCCGACTGCGGGTAGCCTGCCAGCAGATAATCCAAGTGTAATGACTGCAACAGTGAATACACTTGAACATCTACATTTATGGTAGGTACACAACTGTACTTTCCTGAAAGAACTACATATGCTCTTTGATCGGTCTGGCATTGAGCTAATGCGGTAAATGATTAAATATAATAATCAAGTACTAAAGGTTCGGTGTAATAATTTGGACACCTTAAATCCATCCAAGCAGATTTTGAATATGGATGGCACAAGGTTAGTCACATAGAGGTCATTCAAAGTGTGAAAAATGTGTGTGGTACTGTTTTCTTGCGAAAGCAAAACAAGCTGAGATGGGATATTAATGAATATCATTTAAACAGGGCATATCCCTGTTCTTTGGGTAATTGTGAGGGTGAGCAACATGGAACCAATGAGGAGCCGAAAGAGGCGGAGCGAGTGACTTCAGTGCCAAGGGCTCAAAGGGAGCAGCGGTTGAACTCGCAATCTTCGGTTGTGTTTGTGGATGGAGTGAGGTGTTCTGAAAAGCTTTGTGGCAAAAACCAGCAGCCCCATTTTTTTGGATGGGAATTACAGGGACTACCAAAAACAAGGAGCCAGGCTGAAGAAAACAAGAAACAGATATTAGCAGCATCCCGATTTGAGGGCATTACTGTTGCCGGTGTTTCTAATGTGAACGTAAGTAGTCCTAGTAAAGTTTTTGGTGAACCACTAAACAGTAGATTGACTGTCAACACTGTGGCATGCTTGTGTTCCCTGAATGGTGTGGACTTGGACATTTTTAGTAGTTCAAATAGTGGATACGGTTCTAACAATAACAGTGCTTTTGAATCTTGTGTTAATTGTGTTGAACGGATTACCGAAGTGGGGAGGTCTGTTGTTGAAAGAAAAACAGTTAACATATGTCATTTGTTTGCAGAAGAGTTAATGGATGCGGCTATTGCAGATTTTTTTAGAATTGAAGGTGATGTTTATGTTAGTGGTTCTGACGCAATAGATTTATGTTCTGGTACAGGGGCGTCTGTTTGTCCTCTTAATGAGGCAATGGCTGACATTGCTATTATCTCTAATGAACCAATTTTTCTTCAAATGGGATTAATAATCGTGGTGATTTAGATGCATGTAATGAAGTCGATATAGGGATCAATGAAGCAGCCATTATGGAAAGTAATGCAAGTAAAGTCACTTTGGAGGATTTTGATGAGAGTTTAACTGCATTTATGGAGGGTAATTGTACTGAAAATGGCTTGTATTTGACCAACAATAATTTAGAGAAATTTATGTATTGTTTAGCTGATGGTAAAGAAAAAAAAGTTGAAAAACGATATTGGTGAAATTGAAAATGACAGCCCTGAGGCTTATTTTGGAGGGACAGTCCTGAATTTTTCTTAGCCCAGTATGCAGAAAATGTAAATTTTAGGGATAAAAGTAATGACACGTGTATTGTCATTAGTAATAGTGAAAATGACTTTATGATTTATAACTATTCTACCAAAATAATGGGAGTTGACCATGCAAACCTTCTGGCAAAAGATCTTACTTTTGTACCCTCTAGAAAGGGGAATGTGGTGGATACGTTAATTGATTTAAAATGCTTCACGCATAGGTTAAATTTAAAAATCTGGTTTAATGGACAAAATAATACCCGTGAAGTGGTTTTAGGTAGGCCAACTAAACCAAGTGCCTTTAACCCTCCCCTAAACAGTGTTATACGCCTATATGAGAACATTTGTGAGAAGGAAATTAGGCAAATTTATGAACATCCCCATTTGGAATATGATAGTAACCTGACTGATATGGAAGAGGAGGTTTTAAGGGAATTTATTGATGATAAAACTGTGTATCATGAAACCTGGTAAAGGTAGTGGGGTTGTGTTGATGAATAAAAGTGAATATCTAGACAAAATAAATTTGCTGCTAATGGATGGAACATATCAGGAGAGTTCCTTAAATGAGATTCACATAGCGTACCAAAAGATTAACTTGGCATTAGAAGATATGTAATACCAAGGCCAGATCAGACTGGACGAATTTGAATATTTGAAAAATGAACACCTCATGGTACCAAGTATTTTTGGAATACCAAAAATTCATAAAGGGTTAAAATTTCATCCCATAGTGGATGGTCATAGATCCAAGACATGTTTTATAAGTAATTTTTTAGATTATAGCTTGCAAAAAGACCTGTCAAAATTCACGTGTATTACAAAAGATTCTTGGCATTTTTGGAAAAACTGGAAACAATTAGGGTATCCCCTGGGGTGTTTATGGTGACCATTGATGTGGTAAATTTGTTTTCTGTTATTCCCCACAATGACAGCATTCAGTAGTTGGAGAAGCAGTTGGTTAAAGCATGTATATATGATCAGGATTCCATAAATAAAATTACTGTTCTTATGGGCATTGTTTTGGGGAATAATTACATTTATTTTGAAAGCCAGTATTTTAAGCAGTTAACTGGTGTTGCAATGGGAGCAGCATGTGCCCTCATGTTTGCAAATATCATCATGTCCTTTTGGGAGCAGGAGTACTTAATGAGCAGTGTACATTGGGAGAATGTCCTATATTATACCAGGTTTTTGGACGACCTGTTTTTGTTGTGGAAAGGCAGTGAAGGTCAGCTGAATGAATTTTTATTTTATATTAATAATACTGTGGAATTTTTGCGGTTCACCAATAATTATATTAAAGAAAAATATCATATTTGGATGTTGACCTGATTTGTGATAGTAATAAAGGAGCATTACGTTCAAAAATTTATAGAAAGCCCACATTTTCAAATTCTTATTTAGAATTCAGTAGTTGGTATTCCATGCATCAAAAGAAGTCGATAGTCAAGGGACAGCTGGTAAGAGCAGCCAGAATGGTGAGCTTTGACTGTGACTTTATGGATGAAGTTGAGTTTATTACCAGTATGTTTGTTAATAGAGGATATCCCACTGAATTTTTGAATAAAATAAGTCAAGAAGTAATGGGAAAGTGATTAAAAGGTGTATACAGGCCAATATTGGGTAGTTGTCTGGTACCTGATATGGGACAAGGCATTAATGTGAGTAATAGGCAGGTCTGTAAGAATTTTGATCTTAGTTTTATCACAACTTTCAATTTAGATGCCCATCGGTTATCACAAAAACTGGGATATCCTGGGTTATGATATAAATATTGAGCAGAGAGTGGGTAAGGTCCCACCCAAAATAGTATTTAGAAAAGACAGGTCTTTCAAAAACCTATCTGAGTTAAATAAGGGTATTTGTAGTGGAAGTATTAATAGACCCAAAGGGAATTTCAAGTGTGGGAGGTGTAATTGGTATAACCACATTTTGGAAACTAGTAACAAGTTTAAACTTAATGGTAAAAATATTACCATTAAGGGGCACTATAATTGCTGTGGTTCCAATGTTATCTACATGGCCAAGTTCCAAAAGTGTCCTGTTTTCTATGGGGGGGGAAGACCTGTAGGTATTTTAAAAGTCGCATTAGTGAACATGTAAATGATGTTAGGAAAGGGAAAATAACCAATGCCCTGTATAGGCACATTGGGGAACATGGTGATCATTGTTTCAAGTTTTTGGTTATTGAACAGTTGACCCCCAGGGGAAAGTGGTGGATTTGCACATGGATATTAGTGAGTTGAAGTGGCAATTAAGATTGGTTGCAATCCAGTATCCAGGTATTAACAAAGCCACTAATATAGCATGCATCTTGAAATTAAAATGTTTGATGGGTTAGTGGTGTGTAAATGTACTGTTTTTTTTTTTTACTTTTTAATGATTTTATTGGGAAATATTTATATATATTTGCATTTATGTACTGTGTGCAAATTTTTATGTGTTTTAAAGTATTTAAATGTTTGCAATTATGGTTCTAGTTGATTTGAGTTAAGCATGTGATTATTCAATTAATAATTGGGTGATTTGTATTTAAGGGCTGGTTAATTCATTGTAAGTTGTTCTGAGGAAGTCCCTACCAGGGGAAGAAAGTGCTAAACCTTTCAATAAAGTGTTCATCTGTTGTGGAGCTGGTGTCCGTGTGTTGGTCGAAGAAGTTCTGAAGTTGGTTTTGCTGATGTTCTTCATGTTTCACTGTTGCAGCCATTACATTTGGGTAATCTGCTGGCAGGTTGCCCTCAGTCAGCCTGAATATCAAAGTCTTGGGTCCTGCATAGGTTGCTGTCTCCTCTTCCATGACGTCAGGTCATCAGGGGTATAAAACATGCAGCTGAAAGCCATTTTCTTTGTCTTTCTTGCCACGCGGTGCCTGAAGCAGAAGTAGTTCGCAAGTGCTGGTCGTCCGACTCCTGAAATTTTCGCATTCGAGTTTCAGAACCAAAGTCTACAATTAAAGCTAAGTACCCCATTGAGGAAACTTTTTCTTGATCCTTACCGATGTCAGTAAAAGTTAATTGCATTACTTGTGAGAAGCAAATACCTCATAAGGATTTTCATTTGTACTGTATTCCTTGCCTAGGCCCAGATCATAACGTGCCTTGCTGTTGGTTTTGTGCTAGATTTAACCAACGCACTATTAAGCATCAGTATATCTTTGCTTCAAAATATTTTAGAAATAGATTTAATTACCCTGAAATGTCATTGGATAGCAATCCGACTACCGGAGTTCACAAAAAACGCAAAGAAAAGGACAGAGACAGACCATCGAGGTCCAAAACTGACGACAAAGCTTCTTCTAAGCCATTCACCGGTTCTCAGTGAGGCACTTTCGCAGCCCCTGATACTTTCGAGTTGCAGGCCTCTACCGAGACCCCTGTGGAGTCCGGCATACCGTGAGATTCTCAAGTATTGTACCCGCAGATGTCTCTCCCTCCAATGGGTCCGGTGCTGCTGAGCAGGCACCGGCTTCTGAGGGTGTTTTCAGGCCTCAGCATTTATGTATAAAACCAACACCAGCTTCAAAAACAAAGACAAAAGCAACTTCTAAGGCTAAAAAACTGACGCATGAGCCACGTGCTCAGGCCTGTATGCCCAAAAAACAGATAATCAAAATGGCTGAAGAGTTAATAACCTTGATCAGGGGTTCCCAACCCCCCCTCCGATAAGAAGCCTAGGCAAGACACTGATTATGGATCTTCAGATCAGGTTTCTATTTCTTCTGATTCCTCTTCTGATCAAAAATTTTCTGTACCACCCTATAAGGATTCAGATGCAGAGGAATCCATCCCATCCTCATCTCCTCCTGAAAATATTTCTTTTGGAGAAACCTTGCATACTTTTAGGGAACATTTTCATTGGGAGAGTCAGCATTTCTCAGAATCAAAAAAGAGGCTTAGGGATTTCCTTCTTCTTCCTCAGCATAGGCCTTTGACCATACCTCCTGTATTAGTCATTGTTGATGATGTGTTTTCGGAATCAAGCGTGGCTCCAGATTCCCTACCTCTGGCTCCTGTAACAGATATTACAGGGTTCCTGACTCCCACAAATTTTTATTCAAAAATCCTGCTGCTGACCCTGAAACTATCTCACAGGGTCCCAAAGGTGTAAAGGCCTCAACAGCTAAGAATCCTACCCCCTCTGATAGAGATTCCAGGGCACTGGATAGATGGGGGAAAGAAGGTTTATACGTCTGCAACCTTGGCAATTAGAGCCTTAAACTGCCAGTTTCATATGCTTAAATATCAACAGCATGTTATGGGATTATTGAAACAGAAAATTATGTTGATTTCTGAATGTGTGGAAAATAAAGAATTACAGGAATTATTGCATACAGCAGAACAGGTTCGAAGGCATACTTTGCAATGTGGTTTTGATTCCGTGGAGGCCTCCTGCAGGGCCGCAGTTACTGGATCTGTGATTAGAAGGCATGCCTGGCTCATGGAGCAAAATCTGCCTGATCATGTTAAAGCTAAATTGTTGGATGCACCTTTACAGCATGATACTCCGGTAATAAGGCAGAAGAGGTTTTAAAGAAAATGGAAGACAAAGCTAAGTCTATGCAAACTGTAAAAGACTTCTTACAAGTGCAGCCACCAAAATTCAGTAGACACTGGCCTACAAAAAATTGGTCCTTTCCTGTGTCCGACAGAACCTCACGAGGCAATTCCAGGTGCTCAGGGTTCTTACAGGTCAAAGCAATGGGGTGCCTCTACCTCCAAATCTGGAGGAAAAAAAGCATAACCCTACAGTAAACAGTCTCAATGACTTCCCTCTGCCATCACCAAGCACTTATATTTTGGCAGCCCCCTTAGGGGGAAAATTAGCACTTCATGCTCAAAATTGGCAGTTAATAACCCAGGACAAGTGGGTATTAAATATAGTATCCCAGGGATACAGATTTCATTTCTGTACCTTGCCACTTCCAAACGGTTGGCCAGATCTGCCACAAAATCAATGGGCAGAGGCACAGAAACAAGTTACGTCCCTCATGGATATGGGGTCTATGCAGCCAGTACCAGAACAGGAAAAAGGGCAAGGGTTTTAGTCAAGACTGTTCCTGGTACCCAGAAAAGACAATGCCTGGTGCCCCATACTGGATTTATTGATTTTGAACACATTCTTGGATATCCCAAAATTCAAAATGCTGACTTTGCAACAGCTTCTGCACATGCTGGGCAAGAACGCTTGGCTAGTGACTCTAGACTTAAAAGAGGCATACCTGCATATCCCAATAAGGGAATCGTGCAGAAGATACCTCCACTTCAAGGCTGGTTTTATGCATTACCAATTCTCTGCACTGCCCTTTGGCTTATCTACTGCGCCCAGGGTCTTTACAAAGTGCCTGGCACCAGTAATTGCATTTTACAGACAAAGAAGCATACAAATCTATCCTTACTTGGGCGACTGTCTCATTCAAGCAGAAAACAAGGACATTCTTCTTCAACATCTGGCATTTGTAAAAAGGCTTCTAACATGCCTAGGGTACACAATAAACGAAAAGAAATCACAACTGGTACCCTCTCAAAAGATTACATTCCTGGGTGCAAGCTTGAATACAACTGCCCAGATGGCTTACCTTACGCCAGACAAAGGCAACTATTTACTTCAAACAGATGGCAGCAGAAACCCAGTTATCTGCAAGACAAATTCTGCAGGCTTTGGGGTCCATGGCATCCTGCTTTCTACTAATTCCATATGCAAGACTGCATATGAGGAAACTACAGTGGTATCTAAAATGTCTATGGAGTCAACATTGTCACAGTCTGGAAACAATGATTCCTCTCATTCTCTGCCTACAACAGGAGTTTCTTTGGTGGGCAGAGACATGTCACCAGAACATGGGACAGTCTTTCACTCTACCCCCTGCCACCCAAACCCTAACTACAGATGCATCAGACTATGCTTGGGGGGCCCACCTGGCAGGGAGATGCATTCAGGGCATGTGGAGCCCAAAACAAATGCATCTGCATATCAACCAGAAAGAGATGTTAGCTGTTCAGAATGCCCTGACAGCATTCAAGGACTTATTTCATCTAGAACAACTACTGATAAAGATGGACAACACCATGGTTATGTGGTACATAAACAAATGGGGGGTACACATTCCTACCCCCTTTGCAGACTAGCCATGACATTGGGGGACACAGCCTTGACTTACCAAGTACATCTTCAAGATCAGTTCCTGCCAGGAAAACAAAATACTCTGGCAGACAACCTAAGCAGAAATCTTATGGACCCTCACAAGTGGAAACTGGATCCACAAGTCTTCAGCATGGTAACAGAGAAATGGGGGAGTCTGGACATAGATCTATTTGCCTCTCCCCAGAATTATCAACTGGACAAATTCTGCACAAGGGCTTATCACAGACAAGCATGGAAAGTGGATGCCCTATCCTTCAGTTGGAAAAACCTATCAGTCTATGCCTTTCCTCCTCTGCCTCTTCTTCCCAAGGTCTTATTAAAGGTCAGACAGGAAAAAACAAAAATGATCCAAATTGCCCTGGACTGGCCTCACCAGCACTGGTACCCAATTCTAAGGAATATGTCTCAACTCCCTCCTTGGTACTTGCTTCAAATACCTCATCTGCTGTCTCAGCAGAGCAATCAAATTCTGCACAATCAGCTCCAAACTCTGAACCTGGCAGCATGGCTGATCATGTAATTATTCAAACAACACTTCTCGGTAAATCTGTGATGGATGTCATTATGGAAGCCAGAAGGCCTAGTACTAGAAAATCTTATGCTGATAAATGGAAGAGATTCTGTGCTTGGAACCAAGCACAAGGGACGGACACAGCAAAGCCAAATATTCCTGAGATTTTACAATACTTGACTGAGATGCTTGACAAGGGCCTATCTTTTTCATCAATAAAAATCCATGCCTCGGCCATCTCAGCTCATTACAACACAGAGCCTCCCATCTTTTCTCATCCTCTGCTAAAACAGTACCTTAGAGGGGCCAAAAATTTAAGGCCTCCCAGAAGATCACCAACTCTTGCATGGGACCTCAATTTTGTGTTGGAAAAGCTCACCCTGCCTCCATTTGAACCAGCAGCTACTGCGGATATAAAGTTTTTATCTTGGAAAAAAGCTTTCCTTCTGGCAATCACTTCAGCAAGAAGGGTTTCAGAACTACAGGCCTTCATGGCTGTGGAACCTTTTATTACATTTTACCCGGACAGGGTGTCTCTCAAGACCAATCCTTCCTTTATGCCTAAGGTGGTATCCAGTGTGGCTCTTAACCAAATTATTCACCTGCCAACTTTTTACCCAAGTCTGCAGAACATGGGAGAGTGGATTCTGTGTTCCTTGGACATACACAGACAACTAAGATTCTACTTAAACAAGACCAAATCTCTAAGAAAGTCTGAGCAGCTACTGGTGGCATTTGCTGCAGGATCAGAGGGGAAGGCTATTTCAAAGCAGACTATTTCAAAGTAGATAAGCCACTGCATTCGTTTCTGCTATTTGCATCATGGTAAACCGGTGCCCAAGGGAATCAGGTCACATTCCACCAGGGCTGCATCTACCTCAGCAGCTTTTCTCAGAGGGGTGCCAACCAAAGACATTCTAGAAGCTGCTACTTGGAGCTTTGTTCATACTTTTACAAAGCATTATCATTTGCCTCTCTTCTCTAAGTCCAGGGCAGGCTTTGCCACTGCAGTTCTGCAGGGCCTTATAGCCTCTCCTAATGCTATTTAGTTCCAGCCTCCCATACATAGCTTTGGGATTCTACCCAAATGTAATGATTGCAACAGTGAAACACAAAGAACCTAGTACAGTTGTGTATACTTACCATAAATGTAGATGTTCGAGTGTATTCACTGTTGCAGTCCGGGTTACCCACCCACCATCCCCCTTTTTTCTAGAACTTCTCTTTCCTTCACTATATTCTACAGCCTTTGTGGTGTATTTGCTTTTAGATGAAGGTAAAGTTTATGTTGTTACAATTGCAGTTTTATGTATGTATATATATATATATATATATATATATATATATATATATATACTCCCCATTTGGAGGGCACCTGACATCTGGGGCAAGAAAAACTAAAGAAAATGGCATTGGCTGCACATTTTATACCCCCGATGACCTGACGTCATGGAAGAGGAGACAGCAACCAATGCAGGACCCAAGACTTTGATATTCAGGCCGACTGAGGGCAACCTGCCAGCAGATTACCCAAATGTAATGACTGCAACAGTGAATACACTTGAACATCTACATTTATGGTAAGTGTACACAACTGTACTTTTTTATAATACCATAACTGTGAGCTGCACATTATTAGAACTTATTTTGAATCACAATATATTTCTCTTTGGTGAAAGTTATTTTATAGAGAAACAAGTGGTGGCCATAGGCACCCCATGTGCCAACACATATGCCAATCTAGTGTTGGCACAATGGGAGGAAGAGTTTCTATTAAATCACAGTAGTTAGATGCAGAATGTTATATATTACAGGAGATTTGTGGATAATATCCTTTTGTTATGGAAAGGAAGTGTTACACAATTGAAGGATTTTATTTTATATCTTCAGACTACTACTAGTTTTCTTAGGTTTGTTATGCAATGGTCTTTTACCACCATAGACTCTTTAGATATTACATTATGTAAGAATGATGCAGGTGGATTAGACACCAAACTGTTTAAGAAAACATGCTGGAAAAATAATATTTTACATAAATCCAGCATGCATCCTTCACATATCTTTCCCAACATTGTTAAAGGACAATCATTGAGAATCTCCCGACTTAACACTGATACTTCAGAGATGACTGAGTCACTTGGAACTTTTTTTACAAGATCTTTCAAGTAGAGGAGATCCGAACAAATTGACTGAGAACATCTATACAGAAATAGAGACATATAGGGGTAATAGAGAGGCCCCTTATTTTTCCAGCAGGGATAGGGATCATAATGAACAGTGGCCTAAGTTTAAATCTGCTGGTAGTAAGTCCAGAATGCTTTTCACCTATTCTAGCAATGTATGTCAGATTTGTGGCATAGGAAGAATTGGCCTGTTTTGTTGGCTGAAGATAGTATTAGAAAGGTTGTTGGACAAGACCCCAATTTTATTTTTAGGAACATGAGCTTAAAAAGAATGTTGTGTTATGGCCCTAAACACTTGGAAGCAGAATCCTTACTGAGAGTAGGAACATTTCCCAGTGGAAAGTGCAAAGCATGTTCCTTTAGTGTTTAGGACCAAACATTTGTTCACCCTGTCACTGAAAGGAAATTTATTCCTAGATTATCAGCTGCATGTAATAGCAATTTCTTTGTGTATTTGGCAACCTGCACACAATGTCATTGCTTTTATGTAGGAAAAACAACACATTAGCTTAAAGACATGGTTTTAGAACATCTTAGCAATATAAGGAATAATGTACATACAAAATGCTTTGGCTGCACATGCAGAAACTGCAGAACACAGTGTTTTTTTATTTTAGAGTTCTCCAGAAAGTTAGAACTGGCAGGAGAAGGGTTGATGTGAATAATTATTTAGAGAATTTAGAAGTAAAATGCATAATAGCACTACAAGCTCATAGAGGTCCAGGTCTGAATGCAAGTGTTCCATTGAAGCCAGCATTAATTAAAAGACTATTCTGATTTGTTGATTTTAATAACGTGATTTTAATTTGTATGTATTACCTGTTTCTTACACTGTTAGTTTTATTTTGATCTGAAGAAGCAGTAGCCCCATGAAAGCGCTCATCCTTCTACAATAAAGCCATTAAATATCAAGTTTTGGAAGATAACGCTTTATTTGTCTCTGCTCAGCTTGGTTGGTGTGCTCATATTTTGACTTATTTGGAAACTATTGTGTGTTGTGACCTTTGGCAGATTGTGTGCTTTTTGCTTTTTATGCATCCTACAGAACACCCAGGTGACATGTATGAAGGCTAGCTGGTTATGTCAAAGGTATGTATACAAGGTCACACAATTGCCCCTCACACACTGTTGCATGTAAACACACCTATCAAACATTTACATATACAGCTGTAACTTGGCTATGACAAGGTCATTGTGTTTCCACTCTGCCTTACTCAGCATTGCTACTGTCAGCATGTCCACAGCCTGCAGACACAGAGACACCTGGAACACTACCAGACTACAGTGTGTGACACTACAGTCAGTCAGCAGTACTAACAGCAATAGTACATTGTGGCTAACAAGGTAAATACACCTCGATGTGTACCCATAACTACTGCCTGCAGACAGCACCTTACACAGCATGACATTGCTCCACTGTACTGTAGTCACTCTGTGCATCAGACCCATATGAGCATGTCTGTGCATCGATGGTATGGATAACAGGGTTGTGGCACAAGTATCATCACATGTACAGTGTGTGGTGTTGGATTGCCAGAGGCCCAAGCTGGGTCATATGGCTGACATCGTGTGTGTGTCTGAATGGGTGATGTTCAACTGGGCCATGCAGAGGAGCTGTGCATGTCTGGTGGTGACTGGCCTGTGATAGGGATGTGTGAGTGTCTGCACACCATCAAGCGATGTGGAGGCTTGACACAGTGCTGTGTTGGACAGTCATTGACCGTGTATGGCAGGATGTACGGTTCACCGTCTCCCGGCAGGGATGTGGCAACTGGTTCTGTCAGGAATATCAGTGGCACTGCTAGGCCCAAGTACAGATGCAGTACTACTCCCTGATGGCGACTGCTGTCTGTTGGATCCACGTCCCTAATGGGATTGACCAGGACAACATGCCTATGGCCTACTCCGGTGTTGTGTGAACAGCACCCTCCCTTTGGTAGAGCTGTTGGCACTGCCACTATTGGACTGTGAATGTGCAGGGCCATGTGGGCTCGCAGCTGATCATTTTGCTGACCTACGTTCAACTAGTTGATGCCCTACTCCCATCACATGGTCAAGGACAGGCATTGCACGGTCAAGCAATGACAGTGTCTCACCCCATTGTTTATCCACCACATTAGAAAGATGACACATGGCATCACATATGCCATGGAGGTCATCACACATGGCAGTAAGTGCTGCATTCATGTCCCTGAGCATCTGTCCCGTGTTGCAGTTGGTATGCGCATGTGCCTCCATGACAGACCATAGTATGCATCTGGTTACACCTGCTGTGGTACTTGCAACAGGGGCTTGATGGGCAGCAGTCCTTTGTCAAGCATCCCTGTGCCCATCTGCCTGTGTGTGTGACCTTGCCTGCTCCTTGCCTATGGCTGGTGTCTACACTCACACTCACCATACCCAACCCACTATTCTGTTCCATGCCACCACCCTTAACCTGTCCATCCGTGGCTGCTTGAGACTGGGTATGTTTGGGCATACTGACTGTGTGTGGGGACATGGTGGTTGAATGTGGGGATACCAAACAATGACATGGATTCAGGCACCAACAACCCCACCTGTGCCTCACTTTGATCACCATCTTCCTGGAAGTCCACTTACACTGACATCAGGTTGTGAGGGGGAGGGACACCAACCCCTGTGTTCAGATGTGAGGGGAAGACAACATATGTGAATTAATACCCTGCAGTATTATGTTTGTTGATACACACACACACACACACACACACACACACTCCCCTGTTATACAGTCTGGCACAGCTGTGACATCTATGGCTCCTTCAGAGCAGTCCTTATGCTAGTTCTACCTGCTGCAATCCATCTCTTTCACTGCTACTGTAAGGCCCACAACAAAGGGTGCCAAATCCTACTGTGTGATCGGCCTAGTAGCAGAATGGTAATTGTGGCCAAGACCAAGGCTACTGGAGTGTGCATTACAGTGTTACCAGGTGCATATGCATGTACTTTAAGAGCTGATCTACTGCTATACAGACCACACACAATGACAAGGTTTAATGATATGTGATGATAACCGCTGAAGGGACAAGACTATACACCATCACTGCAGTACCTACACAGCTCAGACTTACAGAGATTCATTCCAGACAACATGGCAGGACAGTCTGCAATACATACATGAAACATGTAAAGTACCAGGTGCATAGCCTCATATGATGATGCCAGGTTATTGGCCCTGATGCCCTCATAAGCCTGGCCCAGACGATCGTCCATGTTCCTTCCAAGCCAGCACCTGTTTCCCCTGTCCAGCTGGTACACCTGTGGGATCCCAGGGGTGTCCCATCCATTTCCCTTGCAGTTGTCCAGCATCTCCTTCAAGAGGGCTATACACATACTCTGCTAGACATGGGGAGGGAGTGTATTTTGCAGACAGTCTATTGTGTGAGACACTATACTATCCTGCCAACAAGTGCTATACATGTCACAGACCAGGTGAGGGTCCTGTGTGCATGATGCATGAGTGGGATTTGTCTTCGAGATATGCAGAAATGCCATCAGTGCTGGTTTGGAAATGGCCTTGTATGCCAGACACAGGTCACCTATGATCAGTCTGTATGACACTGAGTGCAGGGACAGAGCTTTCAGCCTACCTGTATTGGATAGGTGTTACAGACCCTGGAGTTGCCTGGTCAGGAACCTCTGTGGTCTCTGCAACTGCTGTTTTTGCTTAGCAAGGTACATGCTAAAGGAGCCATTGTACTTGGTAATGCATCTGATAAGGGTGGAGTACAGCGATATTTTGGCCTCCTGGTTCCTGGATGACATGCCTGTATTTGTGAGGTGAACCATGTAGACAGCCTTACATCCAATGGTGCCCACACAGTGGGAAACTGTTAGGTTGCTGCCAACCTTGGTGCACAAGTCACCTCACACCTGATTGCTTGCCCAGTAACAGTACTGTCATAATTAGTGTGGATGACATCAGCCACAGCAGGGAGAATAATGCCTCTCCTGGTATTCAGTTTGTGGAAATGCTTCTTGCACCAGTCATTAATTGGGTGAGGGCCTCTTTGGGGATCCTCACATCAGTAGGGGAATGTAAGACAGTGGCCAGCTTGCAAGCATTTGTACACCTGGTCAACCACAAACCACTGCTTTTGTTCTGTACCTCAGATACATATATTTCAAACAGTAGAGGCCCCCAGACCTATCCTTGGGGTACACCATTTTGGAAGACTTTACTACTACAGATGGGTTCCACTACTTTGACCGAGTGGGTGCTATCATTGGGCCAGTTAGCTACCCATCTGGTAACATTCAAGTTGATGCCTAGCTGTGTAGGCGAATGCATCCTGGCCACCTGTGGATTATTGTCAGAGAATTTGGCTACGTGAATGTAGACATTGGTCACCATGTTCCCCTCATCCTTGTTGACCTCTTCAGAGAGGTCAGCCAGGTTTAAGAGGCTTGATCTCCCTTTGACAATACCATGCTGTGTGGGCTCAGGCATTTTGATGTTGCTAATGTCCCTGTTCATAATGTCCTTGATATTGCCTTCCATGCCCTTGAAGAGCAGGCTAGTTAGGCTGATATGCATATGATTGGCTTGGTCAGTGAATTTCTCCACTTTTGTGTATAGGGACGACAGTGGCTGTCCTCTGTGCAGATGGAATGACGGCAGTGGTCAGGCTTTGGCTGACTGCAGTGCAGAATGGATCTGAGAGCCCATGCCTGTGTTCATGTAGGATACAGATAGGGATGGTATCAGGCCTATGGAGACTTCTGTGTGTGTTGCCTTTGAGAGGGCATTATGGACCTGCTTCCTGATGATGAGGGGAGGGGGCAGGTGTTGTGCATGAGCATGTGTACCAATGGGGGGGATAGGAGGGTGATGTCTACACTTCACCTGTCTGCAGCTGCAGCCGGTTGCCTATATCTATGCCATATGCATATGTGGTGTTGTTGACCACCACTACAGAGCAGATTTGTGTGTTGCCTCTGGGATTGCAGACACGTGTGGAAGGCCTAGTGGGTGGCCTTGGTGGATGTGTCCAATTTACATTCAAAGGTAGCCTTAGGGTAATTCACCTGTGACCTTATTTGCTTGTGCAGACCAAGGTGACATTGCTTCCAGTAAGGCACCTGTTCCTTCTTGCCCCTGTCCACCTGTTATGGTATTTGTGTATTGCTGCTGTCCAACATGGATGTTTACCCTACTTTGAGGGAGATGATGTTGTCCTGTCAGGTATTGCTGAGTCCACCCAGCTATGTAGGTGCCCACATAGTATTGTGGTGTGGGGCTGGACACTACTGTTACTTCCAACTGATGGGACATTGGCTGTGAAGCTACTTCTACCTGCTATGAGGAGATTTATAGTAATTTGTGTAAAGTTAATTTTGATTGAGCCTGACAAGGGGGGGCCAAGGGGATGGTGACATGAACAGTGATGGCTATGTGGTCAGATCTTTCCAAGGA
>NC_056727.1:637433650-637673650 GCF_019279795.1 Protopterus annectens
GAACAACAGTAAGCATTTTAACAGCATGCAAGTTGCACTGACAGCAACAGGCCACCAATAATGGTATTTGAACAGGTTATGTTAATATGCAACCAATGAAATATATGAACAATAATAGAACACATGTCCCAACAATATGTTTTGACAACAACATACCCGTAGTATATGAATAGTAATTATTGATGCAGATGACGGGTGGGAGGAGAGAGTGAAAGGTCCATTAATGACTGTATTGGCTTCAGTTGTTCTACAGGTCTGCTCTCACTTTACATCTACCTATGCCCCATAGCTTCTGTGTCACATACATACCTGTTAGACTGTCAACCTGTAATGGTATGGGGCAGACTGGGTACACTGTGGCTACTTTACTGGATGGGGCTTGTACATGTCAGGGTTACATACTTGTCAAAGAAGGGGTACCCTGCAATGATGTGTGAGTCTGCTACTAGCATAGTTCACCTGGATTCCTATCCATGTCCAAGGTGACTGGCAGCAGTGACCACTAGCCATGACAGCTTGACACTTACGAGACATGTATCAGGGAGAGGGCATGATGTATGTACCTATCCTGTTATCATTTGCAGGCATATGGGGTTGGACAGTGGAACAGTTGTTCACAGTGTATTAGTTTACCCTTCGTACAGCTACTACACACATTACTTTACCTGTAAGACCTGTGGAGAGAGTATTTGTTAACACTTTCTGAACATTTTTACAACTATTCAGGTGTATTAGTATACCCTTCATACTGCTACTATACACATTTCTTTACCTGTAAGAGCTGTGGAGAAAATCTCTGTTAACACTTTCTGACTGTTCCTACACATATTCTGGTGTATTAGTATACACTTCATACAGCTACTATACACATTTCTTTACCTTTGGGGAAAATATCTGTTAACACTTTCTGACTGTTTCTACAAGTCTTCAGGGTTTCTATTGTGTATATATACATACATCTCAGTACCACTCCCTGGATTTGAACCATGTCTGGGTGTGCTAAAATGAACAACAATGCTATTTTCCATCACACTGGGCTACGGGGAAACTGCTGTTTCTTGCTTGACTGATTTCTGATTAATACACTCTGGGTTAGACAGCCTGACCTTGCAGTCCTGAAATTCATGCATGGCAGATAGTTACTGTACTGCGTATTACTCCTTTGAATTAATATAATCTGGAAAGCAAAAGTTAGCATAAGACTGTAAGGCATACTAGCTGTTTCCCAGAACAACCTCAGTTATTTCATGCTGTTAATGCCATATTTGCTGTCAAGAACCTGTACACATTCTATTTCTACAACAACATACCAGAGTAAACACAACAGTTTGTTGTATATTTTTATTACAGTGAAATTACACTTTTATTAATGGGCAGCCTGTGGATAAGTATTAGTATGACAAAAGTGTTTTATTCATTAGACAAATTACACAGTCTACTTACTGGGAGTAAACAATGTACTCCTCCTACTTTATGGCATTATATACTGAAAGATAGATCTGTACTCACCAGCCTGTTGGTGCATCCTTGTCAGTCTGTCTGCATGGGCCTCAGTGTTCATAGCCCTTTCTGCTGCAGCTGTAGGGGTGAGAAACAAACATAATGCATACCTATGTATTACATACTTAGGCTAGAATTTGGTACAGTTATATCTTGGATATTTACAAACTGCTGGAGCATTCTGGTCCTGAGCATCTTGGATCCATTGGGCCAAGAGCTCTGCCTTCCTATGCTTTAGGTCGGAATAATGATGCCATACCTGCTCACCAGTTTGGTGGATTCCAGTGGCAATGGTGAGCTTGCATGCCAGATGGCCCAGTCCTCTGCTTTGTACTGAGAGCCCTGATACTGGCCCTGCAGCAGTCTGTCATCATGGTGTTCTATGAGGTGTCCAGCCATGACCCAGTGCTGTTCCCAAAAGCACACTACCTTTCCAATGCCAGATGTGTTCCTGCAGAGATCAGACTAAACAGGTTATGGCTGTATTCCTGCCTGCATGTTTTAAATAAGGCCATGTTCCCACCCTTTGCCATCATTGGGCCATTTCAAAAATACTGAGCACAGGCTTAGCTATGTGCAAACCCACTAATCTGAGTTGAACAGTGCTTAAAGGGGTAATTGCTGAGCATTGCTTACTAGTGCACAAATCTGTTTAGCTGAGCTTACTGCTGCTTAGCATTCACATTTAAGCAATGCTTACACCCGCTGGGCACTGATAACCATTGCTTACTTTTCTTTTTAGAAGATATCAGGATAATGAATTACTTAATCATTACTAACATATTAGTAAGTGTATATGATTTACTTTACATGACATCCATCCATCTATGTGCTTTCATTACATTACCATGGGATGTGACTATACTTTGAGGGACACTTGTGTATACATGGGTGATGTTATATGCACTCACACTTACATTTTAAACCAGCTACACTACCCTGGTTAACAAATATCAATTACTACATAATTTAAAATTAAATTAATAATTTTAACACTGCTTTCCCATGTAAAATAAAGTGGCTGTTTTGGTACTCAAACTGTAAACAGCTGCATGCAAAGCCAGGACTCTTAACCACTACACTATCTTGGCATGATGATTTCAGCTGTATATTTTTACTTATTTCCTTTGGGATGTTTAAGCAATGCTGTGCAGAGGACCATAACACACACGCACACATGCCCACTTAGCTATACTTAAACATACCTTAGAATAGAAAAAATAAAAAACAATTCATAAACCCACTTTATTTACATGTATCTGTACTATTTGTCAGTCACAGTATGAGTAATTGAAAAAGGACAGAAAGGGATAGATTTTAGTTATTGCTCTTACAACCTTAGGAAGTGTGACTGTGGTTTTCTAGCCCATCACTGGCAAATCCCTCGGGGTTTAAGTCAGAACATACTGACAGAGATTTGGGTTTCAGACTTCATACCCTTCAGGACATCCGTGCCCATGCAACCCTTTTATTTCATCAGCTTACTGGGTTTGTCAGTACATTATTTAAAGTGTCCCGATTTTTTTGTGCCTTTGTCCCCCCATTATTTATGGCTTTGTAGAGCTTTATTGTACAAAGGGGGTTGAGAAGTATGTGAGGCAGGCATCTGGGCATTCTGCAGAAACTTGTTCAGTTGACGGCTATGGCTGTATGGCATGTTTACAATGCAGGGTGTGTGTGACAGAACCTGTCCCATACCCCCTCCATTATTTCTTGCTCTTCTAGCTATTTCAATGTCCGCGGACACTGAAATACTTTTAAAAATTGCCGTACTGCACTTTATGAGTGCAGGGGTCATGTTAGATGTGCGTGCACTGCTTAGACATGCCCCCTGCACTCTGTATCCAGATAGCATGCCTTCATCAATATGCAAGGGACGCTACTGCTACGGCTGCTCTTGCATGGGTACAGTCCTCTCCATGTTGGAATAACGCTATTCTGACATGGAGTTTACTGAATCCCAGGGCATTACATAATTCCTGGTCTTTTCCCCTTTGTTCAGGTTTATGGGATCCTAATGTTAGTACATTTAATTTCTGAGGATGTGGAGAGGAGTCCGTTTGTATTTAATACCACTGCTAGTAGTAAGGCAGTCTTTGGAAAATTACTACTAGGAAGATGGAGAATAAGACAAGATGATGATCCACCATTTGTGACCTGACCTTGATTGCTGAATTGATCCATTTTTTGTGTCATTGTGAGAAATGTATATATATATATATATATATATATATATATATTATTATTATTATTATTATTATTAGGAAGAAGCCTCAGGACCTATAACTTATTCAGTAGGACAGCAAAGTCTCATCAGCACCTTCTATGAGTTTTCATGACTGATGGAGTCCAATGCCTTTTCATTTCCGTGAAAAAGTGCATAGAAGTTCTTATGTAGTTTCAGATATTTCTGTTGCCCCTGCTTAAAAATGTAGATTATGTCTATCGTCTCAAAAGAAGGTCTGACCTCATAGTGGGGCTATGTCAAGGTTTACTGGGTAATGAGAAGGAGGATATTCACAAGGATATGCATGAAGAGTTTTCAATGCAACAGGTCTTCCTTCTTGAAACTGGCAACAGCCATGGTCTTCCTCACATTTCCCAGAATCTTCTCCCTACCATAATTTTGGAGAAGAGCTTAATATTTCTTTTGAACCATTTATCCATCTTCAGTTGGGATGCCATTTAGTCCTGCGGGTTTCCTGTATTTAGACTGCCTGATGACAGATCTTGTTTCTTTTATGGCAAAATAGTTGGTAAACAATTATTTGGGGAACAGATTTGCTAAATCATGGAAGGCTTACATTTTAGGAATATCTCAAAAAATTCCTTTCATTTCATCTGAGTGGACTAATATCCCTTTAAGACTTTGAGGCCATTATGAGATTAGAGAAGAGTAGGACCATGAGTATTTTTCCTATATGAATTTTTTGCTCATATGCCTGCTGGCCGCCAAGCCTTCCCCAAATGGGCATGACCCATTCATTCTCTTACCTAGGAATTTTAATCAGGATAAGCGCTATCCAGAGAGAACTGTCATTCAGGCATTCATGAGGGTGCTTTATGTTTTTTACAGCTTGCCAGTAATAAGGTCATTTTGTAATGGCTTAACCATATTTCTGGGCAAGAGGAGTTGTGATCTACATCACTGCAGAATCCCACAGGGCCTTCCCATTCATCTGTATAGTTCAGCACATGCAAATTGAAGGATACAACCAGGCAGTGGCTTGGTTAGCCTGTCTGCCCAAGACACTCATTTGCATTGACATGTCCCTTCTAAGAGAGTGTGGTAGTCCACAGCTAGCTGCACTCCACCCTCCTTCCCAGGTTGGAACCTCACATCCTCCTCACCCAAATGTGTCAGTCATCCAAGCCACTAATCAACCACAGGTCTTATGGACAGTAGTTAGGGCTTCATCCATCTAAGCCTCTGCAGCTGGTTAAGACCATAAGTGTTTTTACCCTAAATGGTGATTATAGCCTTTTTTTTTTTCCAAAATCTCTTTATTTCAATTTTCTTTTTTCAAATAATAACAACAATACAGTAACTCCGAAATATAAATAAACAATACAAATACCTATCTAAAGAAAACAGACAACAATCTCGTTCCGAGAAAATTATATATATATATATATATATATATATATATATACACACACACAATATATACAAAAGAAGTCACTACATCGTCAAGTAACGTAAGAGAATTCTTATGTTTATTTGGTCTCATAAGGGATAGTTAAAATGGGGATAGTCTATATATAAAGTAAAAATAGAAATTTAACCATTTATTTGTATGTTTAGGGAAAATATCTAGTTACACATATACTAAGAGAAGGGAGAAGATGCAAGAAAGACTGCTTATACTACATTCATTTCTTATTTAAAGGTTAGCTTTTCATGACAATTTGTATGCAAATTTAATTTGTCAAGAATTATATCTAGCAAGTAACCCTAATATTTTTGGTAATAGCATTTGTTTTTTGTTTTTGAATAAATTAATTTGTGAGATGAGATATATTTGATAGCAAGATTGCTAAAATTGTCCCATGTAATTGGTGACATGACATTCCAATTCTTTGTAATAAAGAATTTAATAAGGGCACACATCGTACTAAAGACATGTTTTAATATTTTTGGGAGTTGATTGATATTAATGTACAATATAGCTGTCTCCCAAGTAAGGGTTGATTTTTCATATCCCATCTTCTCTAATCTTACTCTCAAGGAACACCATAAGTTGTGTATCTTATTACAGTTCCACATGACATGCAAAATATCAGCTGTTTGATCCGGACAATGGGGACATATAGGCGGAAAGTTAGGATTGAAATTATTTTAGATAAGGTATAATATAGATTGTTATTTACCATAATTTGTGTATATAACAGCTTCTTGAAAGGAATGAATTTGATTGTATTTTCAATGGCTAGTTTCTTATTTTATTCAGTCAGTGATTGATTTTTAGTTTGCCAATAGTTTGAAAATAATAAAGAATTCTGTTGTTTTGAATGGTGATTGTAGCCTTGAAAACTTGTACCTCATGTTTTTAGTGTAGAGCCACGTTTTTGGCAACATACCAGACACCTTCATTCTCTTCAGTTTGCAAATTATGCTTGCCTCCTGCACCATAGCATGTCTTGAAGGAGATGCTGGGATTGGAGACCCAACTTAAGTCATTACAGACAAGAACACAACATGGTATTCTGTGTGACATTGTCAACAGAGTCCACCTGGATTTTTTTATGCCCTTTCCATTCCCCACAGTGAATTCTGACTGTGCAATACACACATGTATGCTCTATGCTTGGAGTGTGTGTTTCCACCAAAATCCCTGTTGTGTTATGTGCAACTACTCCCAGTTCATTCAGCTTCTTGGCTGTTCTTACTTATCCTGATCAGGCCCCAGTGGGATAATGGGTAAGGCATTCCTGTCCTAAGCCAGAGATTGTGAGTTTGAGTCTAGTCATGGGTGATATATTCTCTGAGTTGAGGACTGGCATAATGTTTAAGTTTTTAAACTTACATACACAATATACAAGGTTTGATTCTCATATGGAATAATTGGCTAGGCAGAAAATGGCCCACCAGGGCAGTTACTCATGTACTAACATGTGAACCTGGTGTGATGTCCTGGATTGCCACTGTTCACACTACCACTCTACTCCCTCCTTCCTAAATGGAAAAAGATCCTTGTTCTCCAGTTGCTTGATCATTGTGCTGACATTTCTGGGATTGCTGCTGCTACTCTAACCCAGACTGCCAACATCACTGATGGAAAATCTTCTTCTGAGATAGCAGTCTAGCTTTTCCACCATCTGTTTCGATGTCCTTGTTCTTTTCTTTTGAACTTTTTCCTTGATATGCTAGCATGAAATATTATGTAACTATGTGGAGTGAGCTCATTTTTTCCAGTTAAGTAGGCATTGAATCTCACTATCATTTCTATCAGACCCGTCATAGTAATGACCAGTAAATCAGCACATGCCAACTGGGGTGCAGTCTTAAAACCCATCAACTACCTCTGAAGAGAATAATCCCCCTTCTGTCATGAACACAGGAGAAGACACAGCCTTAATAAAAGTGAATATTATATATGTATCTTGAAACATGGCATCATATGTTAAGGACGCTCATGCATGTGGAATAGACCTGTTTTCACTTAAACTCTGCCCATCAGTTCATAACTTCAAGGTTGAATTGAATGAATGCTTAGGCATCAGCATTTTCCAACATGGAATTTGGAATATCAAACTCCTTGATAACCACTAGGTCTTCAGCTTGTTCAAACCTGTAAACATCTCAGTGTCATCAGTTGCCCGCATAATCTCTTCTTGGAGACATTGCTAGATGCTGTCTTTAAACAATGCATCTTTACTGCGTTCACATATTCAGCACTTTGGCCTGCTTTACAGCAAGGCTGCATGAATAAGCCTGTTAATTTTGTTTTATCACTGTAGGCACATCAAAGGCTATTCATGTATAAAATGTTAAGTGCTGTGACAGTTAATCATATTTATTCATTAGCATTATTTGGTAATTCTGGTATGTAAAGTTGCAATAATTGCAGATACAAAAGTATAACTTTTTTGCATTTGTTTTATGTGACTGTAGAACAGTTGCATTGAACTGAATGGTAGGTACTTCGCTTAACCCCCAGTGCTGTGCTGCAATTTAGGGCAGAATATTAATGCTAGATCCAATGATACCTTAGTCAGTTCAATATTCAACTCCTCTTACAAACCTTGTGATGTTGACATCCTTTTAATCATAATTTCTAACTGATATAATCATTGTTTGTACTAAGTGGGTCTCTCAGTAGCTGTACTGTTTGTATAAGGAGTTTCTAGTGTCATTCCAGGGGATGTAGTATTTGTCAGCATGGGAGGAGGTCAAAATAACATGTTGCTTTGCACCTGTCACCTCTAGGCTTTCAAATATTGGAGAAAACACTGTCCTCCCTATTGAGCCATTTTCAGGCAATGCCAAATTGAAAAATTTTCTAACAGGCAAAAATTTATCCAAAGCAATCTAAAGGTGTTACTGCTCAATGCCAAAAGTCTAAACAAAAAGCTCCATTCCCTGTGAGCTCTCCTTACCATGGAGAATGCAGACAACTGTGCAGCTGCCAATATATGGCTAAAACCTTCAATGCCTTCCACACATTTAGACCAGCAACTGTACAGGCAGGGACCAAATTTGGAGGTGTGTTGATCTTCATAAATAACAAGCATACCTCGAGGTTGGTTAAACATGATGGCACATTGGAGTTTCTCCTTATACAAATCACCATCAATGAAGTCTCATACCATATCCTAGCAAGTTATAGGTCACCCTCCATGACTTAGGAAACCCATAGCTTATACATAGACCTGCTGGAGACACTCACCATTCAACCGAATGCCAAACTCATGGATGACTTTAATTACCATTCCATCGACTGGAATCCTACACGACCCGATATTTGCAGACACAGAGATTATTGGACTTTATTAAAACAAACACCCTAGACCAGACAATTCATGCACTCAGTAGAGGTGCAAACAGATTGGACCTGGTACTCCTAAATATGAGAGAATGCAGCACCTCGCCCAGTGTTGTGTCCTCTCTGGTGAGGTCAGACCACAAAGCTGTCTCCTTCAGGATAAAACCAATTCTGTAACCCCAGTAAACTCTGTAACAGTTAGGAACAATTTCAAGGCAAATTACCTCTTATTAAGTTATAACCTGTCAAAATTTCAATCCCCTCCAGAATTAGATAAAAATAGCCTGTGCAGAACTGTTTACAGAAACCTTGTACAACCACGTCAGTAGTTGTATAGAGGCTGATGTGCCTAACAGAAGTAAGTCAAAATCAAATTAAAAAAAAAAACATGCTGTCCTGGTGGAATTAAATATTATACAGGTTGTACAATAATAGCAAAAACGTCATAGCTAAACTTAAGAAGTGCAACATCCAAAAAGATAAAACTTCTCATCAAGCTGAATAAACAACTAATAAGGCAAAATAAGCCAAACAAAGACAATTCTGACATTATGATACCTTCACAGGCCAAAGACGACCATGAGGTATTTTTTTAGTAATGCCCAAAACCTTACAGACAGCACATAACAGTGTGCTGAACTGGTTATAAATGGAGCCATGTTCATGGAGCCAGAAGATGTAGTAAATCTACTGGCTGAAAAATTCAGTTCTAAATTCACCCTGACTCTCCCCAACTAGCCCACAGAAAATACCATTAAACATAATCTCACCAGCTATCAATAGGGAACAGGTCCTAAATGCATTTTCTAAGGCCAAAAACACAGCTTCAGTGGGTCCCAGTAGTATCCTGGGATGCCTCCTAAACAGTTTTAAATATGACCTACCTGGCCACTGGAGTCATGTTTCAACCAAAGCCTATGAACAAGCTTTGTGCCATACAAATGGAGAGCAACATTTATCCATCTACACATGGGCAGACCATCAATGGATCCTCAAAATACAGACCCATTAGTCTGATGAGTCTTATCTGCAAAGCCATGAAATGAATTATTGTGGAAATCATTAATAATGACATAGGAAACCTTCAGACACTGGACCCAAACCAGTTTGGCTTTGTGAAGGGCAGGTCATGCCTGCTAAGCCTGGTGGACCTCTTTGAGAAGATCACCAAGGCAATGGACGAGGGCAAAATGGTGCATAATGCCTACCTTAAAATGGATAAGACATTTGATACAGTGCCCTACTCAGGCATTGTTAATAAACTCATGGAATTTGGGTATAAACCACTAGGAAATCTGCTAAATAGCCAACTGACTCACAGATAGGGCCCAAGAAGTTATGACTGGAGAGACCACCTCCACTAAGAGGCCTGCCACCAGCAGAGTCCCTCAGGGATCAATGCTGTGTCTGCTCATCTTTGGCATCTACTTCTTGAAAGTCAAGGCTAATGCCAAGGAGCTCTGGCTGACCAAGTCTGCAGATGACTGCAAACTAGGAGCAGTCATTGAATCCTCACAACACACAAATATCTTGCAGGGAGGTCTAACACTGACAAATATATGGTGCCAAAGCCACATCTTAAAACGTAATGCCAAGAAGTGCATAATAGTACCTTTTTGGAAGTTGACCACCCTGGGAAAGTAACTCATCAATAAAACACTCATAAGAGTAGACTCAGAAGTCAGGGACTTGGGGATGCATGTAGATAACAACCCAACTTTCAACAAATGTGTGTCTCAGCTAGCAAAAAACTCAAAAGTATGTTGTTCAACTTATTAGTAAACACATGGTGTCCATGTCCCGGGAAGTCATTGTACCACTTATTCGACCCTTATCAGACCAGTCATTGAGTATAACTCCCTCTTTGGTATGTACCACACCTGGCACATTCAACAACTGAACATAAACAAAATGTGCTATACAGATCATATCAAAGCCCTTTCTCTTCCCTTTGTTTCCTGCAGATTGTTGAGGTGTTGTTAGGAAAATGCATAATAGCAATGTGCATGCTTAGTACATTAAAGGCTTAAAAGGGTTAATACATTTATTCTGTTCATACTGCATGAATCTGCACAGCTATTAGAAACTTAATAAAAGACACTTTATTCTGCTTATGCAATGAAAATATGTGCAGCTACTGGAAACTTAATAAGAGACATTCTATTTCTGCTTATGCCATGAGAAAATGTGCAACTGCTAGAAGTCTTGATAAAGAAAACAATAGATGTTTGAAAGCTTAAACCATAGTCAGCACTACTTGTACCAAAGCTAGAAATGTACCTTGAATCTAGACAAAATGTATTGCATATATTAGAACTGTACAATGGAAGAATTGAAAAGACAAGGTGGGCTAAAATAAGCCCAATACCAGGTTGTTTTTCTCAGATGTTTTTGCAAGACAGCAAATAATCTGATCATGTCAGCAATAAGCCTGGTAACATTTTCTGTGTAACATACAGAAAGCTATGTTCAACTATGTCAGCAGTAGATTAGTAACATTTTCTGTGTAACATGAGAGTTGTATAAGAATAACATACTGACCACCAGATAATCGGACAAATCTTGTACCTACATGCTTTGTCTCCTTGCTGCAAGTAATAAAGGGTGCCTTGCTTGAACCTAACGTGTATTGATCTTTGAAGTATTTCCTTTTACAGATTGGTCCTTCGGACCGGAACCCTCTCTGCCTTGGATCAGACGGCCAGGTGGCTGAAACCGTACGGGGAAGAAACCAAATCGGTTCTTCTTATATGGAAAGTCCTCCGACTGAATTGTCATCAAAAGAGGCCAGCCACTTTCTGATCTGTGACTGAAGGACGGGTCTCCGCGAATCGGTGATCAATCACGTGGGCTCAAGTAAGGTGAATCTACTTTTTCTGTTTTCTGTTTTAGATCAGGGACTAGATGTGTATTGTTTTTTATCAGATTGTATTTTTCTTACAGTCAGGGATAAAAAAAGAGTACTGTCTTGTCTTAGATCAGGAGAAACAGAATAAGTAGGCAGTCAGTGTGAAGAGACTATAACAAAATCCATGGTACACGTTAAAATTAAGAGAAGTTACGTAACAATCAAAGGTAAAATAAAATGGGTAATAATTGCACAAAAACTCCCCAGAACCCGCCGTTAATGGAATATATGCAGTCGCAGTGCGCTGATAATATTAGATATTTTTCAAAATGGGTTAATAAATATGAATTCGACGGAAAATTAGAAAAATCTTCGCTTATCAAACTTATCAAACATCTCAAAAACAATTCCAAGGGTCAGGTAAAAAAGCAACGGCGGTTAGGAATTCCTCAGGCACACAGGTGGCTGAAGGAAGTAAACTGTAGGGACCAAAAGAACAAAGATTCAAAAGCAATGTTTTTAGATAAGGAGGACAATAACTTTATAATAGCATCAGCACCTCCGCCTCCCTTACCAGAATATGAAGCAAGTGAACAGGTTAGTCCACCCCCACTATATCCTGTGGTCACTGAAGATAGAGATATTATAAAACTAAAATTAACTAAGATCAGAGATCCCATCGGGGCCAGGTCCCGGACAAAGGCAAGTAATTCAAAAGAAGGTATTGAGTTATGACAAATAGTTAAGAATTCACGATCTATAGGAGAAGAAGAAGAAATTTGCCCACTTATAGAAGTACCTAATCCTCAGGCAGGTCAGGACAATCAGGACCCAATATCTTAGTATATAGACCTTGGACTCCGGAAGATATCCGGAAAGCCACTGAGGGAATTCCCCATCTGAAGATTAATTTTAGAAAATTCTCAGAAGACTTACAAGGAATGAGGTTGAGTTATAACTTAAATGGAGAAGAAGTAGAAAAAGTAGTTAGACAAATTGTAGGGCCAGATTGGTACATGATTTGTGGCAACTGGAATCCTCATGATGATGCACAAAGACCCCTCCCACATAGCAGTGCAGAATTAGACACAAGAGTAAAAGGCCTTACAGACCCATCTCTGAAAAATGGAAACCTATGGCAGACTGGACTTGCACTAATCAATGCATCCAACAAGAAGGTGAAACAATTGACCGGCACTATGCCAGATTGTTAGAATGTTTTAATAACCACTGTGGAATGCAGGTTCCTGAAGATCAAACGCAAGATTCCCCATATGAACAGCAGTTAAAGAATGCATTTTTAAAAGGCAGTAGTGCGCCTATAAGCAGTTTTATTACAAAACACATGGTAGACCATCGTACTAGCAGGTTACAGTCATTACTTGAATATGCTAGACATGCCAAAAGGCATTTTAATAGCAAAAAGAAAAAGAAAGTTCAAGTATTTTCTGTAGAAGATGGAGCAGAAGTTTATGTAGTACAGTCTGGGAAAAAGGGCAAGAAAAACGCACAGAGAAACAAACAGTCTGATCAATGATCAGAGGACTTTGAAGAGCGTAAGAAAAGGGGAGAATGTTTTAAATTTGGTAAAAATGGACATTTGGCAAGGGATTGCAGGAAAAATAAGGCAACAACGGAAGACAAGGAGGATGAGGACTGATTATATGATAGTCAAGAATCACTAGAAGGGGCTAGTAAAGAAAGGACAAATGAGAATGTGAAAGAGGGAGTAGAGGAAGTGCAGGAAGTCAGTGACAATGAAGAAAACAAAATATTAGACCTAGCTTTATTGAGCTTGGAGCTCTATTTAGCAGACACAAAACCAGAAGTTACACTCTTGGTGGAAGGAAGGGAGGTCAAATTTTTGTGTGACTCAGGGGCATCACGGACCCTGATGCACCCCTCCAAACTACCAGAAAACATAGAGTCACCTGATTACATACTGGTCAAAGCAGCTAATGGACAGCTGTATCGGGAGCCTCTCTCCAATAACATTGAAATAACTCATCCAGATTCAGGATTAACACAGAAAAGCAAAATTGTAGTTTCTGCAAAATGCCCAGTAAATCTCTTGGGTAGAGACCTCATGCAGATATTTGGTATAGCAGTAGTCCCAACCATGCAGGGTAAAGAAGCACGGCAACAAAATAATACCTTTGTGGTGCAATCGGAGGGTGAAATATTTTACTGGTACAGCCAGGACTTGGTTACGACTGGTCCAGGGGCTGTGACCGAGGAACTAATGAATGTAGCCATCAGTAAGTTTCCCTCCCTTGACATTGACAAGCAACACTTGTTGCACTGTACCCTGTATTTTTGTAACACACCAGGACCTGATCAGGAATATGAGAAAGAATTATTTAAAAATCATACAAATAGATTGATGCTGCGTAACCTGTACTGGGACACAGAAGGGAACAGTGTAGCCAGCTGTTCACTGCCCCAGGAGTTCTTTGCACTTTATAAATCTAATCGAATACCACATATCAGCTTAACTAAAAACAAGAATATAAAATGGGAAGACCTAGGAGAAAAATCCACAAGATGGGAGAAACAGACAGAATTAGAACTGTCAGGACAGGGGGTACAAGTACAAAAATTGAATTGGATAACTCAGACCAACCCAGCTGTGCATTTGCAATCTAGCAAAGACAGCTGATGGACACTCCTACTAAAGGAGGAAGAAAATGCCTTGCGAGATATACCAGAAACTCTCTGGTCAACAGGGAAATCAGATGTAGGACTCATTTGTACAGCGGGGCCAGTTACTATTACACCAAAGTCAGCATTTAGACCACAAAAAAGATAGTATCCCTTAAGAAAAGATGCAGAGGCAGGGGATAAAGCCTATTATAGCAGCCTTACATAAAGGAGGGATGCTAGTAGAATCCCCTGATTCACCATGTAACACACCCTTATTTCCAGTTAGAAAAGCCAATGGGGAGAATGGCGTATGGTCCAGGATTTACAAGCTGTAAATGACACGGTAATACCAAGGGCACCCATAGTACCAGATCCACACACCCTGTTGAATGACTTAAAACCTCAACAGAAGTATTTTTGTATGGTAGACATTAACAACACATTCTTTTCGATACCGATACACCCTGATAGCCAGTATTGGTTTGCATTTACATTTCAGGGAAAAAGATATACATATACATATACACGCCTACCACAGGGATATTGTGAAAGTCCAACGATATTCTCACAAGAAATGGCAAGCAACTTGGTGGGATTCAACCCACCAAGAGGTAGCCAGGTGTTACTTTATGTTGATGACATTCTGCTGGTGGACCCCACCCAGCAGGATTGTAAGGAAGATACCATAGCACTTCTACAATTTTTAGCTGCTGAGGGACATAAGGTAAACAAAGACAAACTGCAGCTCTGGAAAAAACAGGTTAAATACCTAGGATATGTAATATCCAAGGAAGGTAGAACGTTAGATGAGGACAGAAAAGTAGCAATTTTACAAGCATCAAAACCCACTACCAAGAAGGAAATTATGTCCTTCCTGGGTACAACTAATTTTTGCTGAAGCTGAATTCCAAACTATGCTTTGGAATCTGCACCCTTAACTGACCTTATATATAAGATGCCTATGGCAGCGCAGGATTTGTTACAATGGACACCAGAGGCAGAGTCTGCTTTTTGTAAACGAACGCAGTTAATAGCGTCCTCACTAGTTCTGGGATTGCCAAACTATCATAAACGTTTTTTCCAGACTGTAGATTGCAAGCAGGGTTACATGACATCAGTATTAACACAACAGCATGGGGATAAGCAGCGCCCCCATCGCTTACTATTCATCACAACTGGACCCAGTGGCACGATCCTTACCCCACTGTGTACAAGCAGTAGTTGCAGCTGCAATGGCAGTACAGGCTTCAGCCTCAGTAGTCTTGTTCCACCCTCTCACTTTAATAGTGCCCCATGCAGTCACAATCATTTTACTGCAAGAAAAAGTGGCATATCTCTTCCCTGCTAGGCATCTTTCCTGCATGACTATGTTGTTGAGCCAACCTCATATGACAATTGAACGATGTACAACTTTGAACCCTTCTACGCTGCTCCCAACCCCTGCAGATGGCACACCCCACCGCTGCCTGCAGGTAATTGAGCAAAAGACCCTACCTAGGAAAGATCTCATGGACGTCCTCTTGGATAATGCCGAGATGACATATTACATGGATGGCTTGTGCATAAGGGGTCCTGCAGGAAAAAACCTAGTAGGATATGCAGTAGTCTCTGATACTGAGATTGTAGAAGCAAAATCTTTACCACACAATTTATCTGCACAGGCAGCCGAATTGATTGTCCTGACACGGGCATGTACCCTAGCAAACGGTAAATGTGTAAACATTTTTATTGACAGCCAGTACGCTTTTTCCACTGTACATGTGTTTGCACAACAGTGGAAAAACCGGGGAATGATAACATCTACTGGTAAACCTATACATCATGCACAGTTTATTTTAGATCTTTTAGAATCTATTCAGTTACCTCAGAAAGTGGCCATTTGCAAAGGTACAGCTCACACCAAGTAACAGGATAGGATTTCAAAAGGTAATGCGAGAGCTGATACAGCTGCAAAACAAGCGGCCACAGAAGTATTTCTTTTAGATAAGGAATTGCAACCATCTGAAACTTTAGATCTAGACATGTTAAAAACAATGCAGACACTCACTACACAAGCTGAAAAACAGCTATGGATAAAACGAGGAGCGATCCTCGAAAAGGGGCTGTACATCTCTAAAGAAGGAAAACCAATACTACCCTCTAATTTGTTTTGCTATGCAGCATTGTTGAGCCATGGGCAGTGCCATGTCTCAACAGGGGGGATGGTACAGCTGGTGAACCAAGTGTTCACAACGTACAGATTTACAAACTACTCTAAAAAAATTTTGTTTGATGTGTCAGATTTGTAACAAACTTCATGTGCAGGGGGCGATAAAGCCCAAGCAATGGAGTTTCCCCACACCACCATATCCGTTTCACACTATCTGTATGGATTTCATAGAATTGAAGAAATGTGAAAATAAAAAGTATTGTCTTGTTATTATAGATATGTTTTCCAGGTGGGTGGAAGCCTTTCCAACCAAAAATCCGGATGCAGCTACAGTGGCAAAAGTACTTGTCAAGGAAATTATTCCTAGGTTTGGCATTCAGGAAAGAATCTACAGTGACAATGGTACACATTTTGTAAATCAAACCATACAGCAGTTAAGTAAGCATTTTGGTATTTCTTTAAAAAATCGTTGTGCATACCATCCGCAGTCTGCAGGGCTAGTTGAAGGGCATAATGGTATACTAAAAAGCAAATTGAGAAAATTAATAGCTGAGACAGGAAAAACTTGGTTGTATTGTTTACCCCTGGCACTGTTGAGCATGAGAACTGTCCCTACAGCAAAGGATTGACTCCTTTTGAAAAACTGTTTGGAAGAGCTTATTATACACCCCAGTGGAAACTTCTCATGTCATCAGACCAGGAAGCTGATTTTACACTAGCTGAATATATGAAAAAGTTGTTGAGTTCTAAACATCTGTTGCAGTCAAATTCTGTTTCAGATAAAAAACAAACTGAAACATCGGAAGTGGCAGTGACGCCAGGAGACTGGGTATGGATTAAAATCATGAAGCGAAAGAACTGAGCATGGCCAAGGTGGGAAGGTACCTATCAGGTGCTTCTTTCAACACCTACCGCAGTCAAAATAGCATAGCGAGCTTCGTGGATACACCTGACGCACTGCAAGCTAGTAAAGAACTTTGAATTGGACAAAGATCTTACCTCTCCATCGGGACCCTAAGCACAAAGTCTGGCTACAAAGGGGGGTCAGATCAATAGGACTGATCTGTCTCAAACCCAGTGAAGAAACCATAGGTGCTGAAGGTCCTATTAGGGCAGAGAGTAAGATCACTTGTCCAAAATAAAATGACTGAATCCAGTAAGATCCAAATACACCTACTTGGAAGAACCGGAGAGAACGGAAATGCAGAACAACCATTTCCACAAAAATATTACATGACCATCCTGTTGACTGTACTGGTGACAATAATCTTTTTTATTGTGGCCATTTCTTTTCTCAGCCATGCAAATAAAAATGAATAAGCATGCAGAGTGGCACCCGAACTTTAATACTTACCAGGCAATCAAATATGTGTATGCTGAAACCTTCAATGTTTCGAATTGCTGGATTTGCACAGCTTTACCAACAGCATATGGGGGCTACTGTTGACTGCAGTTCCCCTAGGGGCCAACAAGACCTGGGAAAACTTAATTCATGATAAATCAGATGTCACATCAAAAGATAAGGTAGCATTGTACTTGTCTATTTGACAGAAAGGAACTGTGTGTTTTTATAAGAATGATACAGTCAAGGTGTGTTGGAGCTATTGCAATGTAACTGTTCCCTATAGATGCTACACTAAATCCGATAACATCAAATTCTATTGCAAAACAAGCTATGATTCATTTGTTGAACTGATGCATAGGACAATTGAAACATAATGCTGATCTCTACAATCAACTGTCTATAATCAACAAAAAAATGTTTCATGCAGAGCAAGGGTATAGTAAAGTTACTACTAAAGTGGAAGATTGTTACTTTATATGTGGAAGAAAAGCATATAAATGGCTACCTGAGAATTGGTCTGGCAGTTGTTTTTTGGGCTACCTGGTTCTGGCCATACGACACACTGCAGTTTTACCTCAAGGGAAGATTCGGAATGTCCGAGGAATCAAGAAGCCTGTCAATCCAGTGTGAGAAATCAATGCAGCCTGGAAAAACCATCAAAACCTAGGTCCAGGGAACAGCAAAGGACTGTCGCACATGGATCTGAGTGATACTGTTATATTGTGGGCAGGCGTATTACCAGCATATGGAGCAAAAAATCAATCTGGGAACTGAGAAAATTGTCTAAGCTTCTCGAAATAATGAGTAATGCAACCTTTTCTGCCCTAGAATTGGTAACCGATGAACTGACTGCCATGAGAACAGTGGTACTTCAAAACCGCATGGCTCTTGACTTCACCCTAGCGGTGAGAGGAGGTACGTGCGCTTTAATCCAGGAGGAATTTTTGTTCATATATTCCTGACCATAAACACGAGATAGACAACCATCTTGAGGTAATCCAGCAGGTGTCGGCCATGACCAAATCAGGACCAAATCCATTGATGGACTTTTTCCAGAAATTGTTTGGGGGTGGGGCAGTATCCTGATGAACATTCTGATTGCCTTCTGTGTAGGGATAGCTCTACTGATGGTGTGTGGGTGCTGCTGCATCCCCTGCATAAAAGGACTAATCAAAAATTTTGTAGACATTTCAGTTTCGGAAACCTTATACCAAGATGCTGAACTCGAAGAGTCACTGAAAAACTGAAAATGCTTTCATGGGCTTAAACTAAATTACTCTCTTAACTGCAAAAACTGTTTATGCTTATTTTGAAAGTAGAATAAAAGTATTAAAAGGGGGGAAATGTTAGGAAAATGCATAATAGCAATGTGCATGCTTAGTACATTAAAGGCTTAAAAGGGTTAATACATTTATTCTGTTCATACTGCATGAATCTGCACAGCTATTAGAAACTTAATAAAAGATGCTTTATTCTGCTTATGCAATGAAAATATGTGCAGCTACCGGAAACTTAATAAGAGACATTCTATTTTTGCTTATGCCATGAGAAAATGTGCAACTGCTAGAAGTCTTGATAAAGAAAACAATAGATGTTTGAAAGCTTAAACCATAGTCAGCACTACTTGTACCAAAGCTAGAAATGTACCTTGAATCTAGACAAAATGTATCGGATATATTAGAACTGTACAATGGAAGAATTGAAAAGAGAAGATGGGCTAAAATAAGCCCAAGGCCAGGTTGTTTTTCTCAAATGTTTTTGCAAGACAGCAAATAATCTGATCATGTCAGCAATAAGCCTGGTAACATTTTCTGTGTAACATACAGAAAGCTGTGTTCAACTACTTCAGCAGTAGATTAGTAACATTTTCTGTGTGACATGAAGAGAATTGTATAAGAATAACATACTGACCACCAGATAATCAGACAAATCTTGTACCTGCATGCTTTGTCTCCTTGCTGCAAGTAATAAAGGGTGCCTTGCTTGAACCTAACATGTATTGATCTTTGAAGTTTTTTCTTTTACAGGTGTGATCTATGTCTGGCATACAAGGCATCCTTGGACCCCACACTGATGGACCTTTTACATATCTGTAAAATGAACAGTGTCACGCCTACTAGAAGCAAGGACTTGCACTTTGCATACAATATAAATTGGACATGTTGGAGGGACAGATATGTGTCTCAGAGAATTCCCATTCTATGGAACAGGCTTCCTATACATGTAAAGTAAAGCTCTTCCCTAACCCTATTCAAGTATAACCTGGACCAGTGAATGGCAAATTGGAAATTCAATCCATGCCTAGCACCAATGTCTCTAATGAACAGAAGCAGAAGTTAAATCATGCTGTAGCTAATGTATACCCCCTTAAAATAATCTCTAAAGCACAATAACTCATGGGAGACATTTGGGTTGCATGGCTTGGCTTGTAAAGGCCCAGTGGTTATCAGCCTCGGATGCATCAATGGTCCTATATAGAAGTACTTTTTTACTTACAGAATATTAAATTATGTTCCTCACAAACTACTGTGTACAACTGTAAAACTGTTTTTATGTGAAAAAGCTTCTCCTTACCATATTTATGTGTTAACTGTGAAAAAAATCTGCTTTTGGTAAGATATTGTACTGCGTTAACTGCAATATCTAGTTATCGCCTGTCTAACGTGGGCTTTTCTCACTTACCCTTCATTGAAAATGAACATTTTTTGCCCGGCCAAATCATCCTGTTTAACAAATAGAAATAAGAAAATAAAATGGATGGATGGATGAATAAAATGAGAGTTTTAAACTGCTGGATGCATTTGTTCTTGCTGGTAAGACCAGCACTGTAAGATGTCCACTGTCTTCTTTCAGATGTCCTTCATCTTTTCAGGTCGTCTTGAATTAATGTGTCAGTTGTAATTTTGTATCTTCTAAGCTCACTGGTGAGGAGAGGAGTTCTAGTTTTTCACTACAGTTGTCTTTCAGGTTATGAACATAAAACGCAGTAAAACATATTGATTTTTTTACTCTAAATGCAGAGAAATTCATTTCAGTGGAGACAAGCTATTTTGCTAAAAGAAAGTGAATTTTTTGTTGCCTTTTCTAACTTCGACTACATGGTCAGTAAGCACAGATCAGGACTGCCCAACCATAGTAAGAGTTGTTAAATCATACTTTGAGTCTGTCCAGGTGCCAGATTACCATCAAGCTATTACTGTGAGCGGATTCATGGCTATAGACTACTAGGGTCACTTATCTTGTTTTAGTCACCCTTACTGGATCACATAGGTGACATGAAAGGTTGGCATTGAAAATATTTTCCATGGTATATAACTTCTTTTAATGTACTATCTAGTGTGTCAGCAGCAGTCACACATATTTGTTATGCCAGAAGTCGACCAGAGTAAGAAGGAGCGTCCCACATCGCTGTATGGTCTCAGCTTGTTGCAGTCATTATCCACTCTAATAGCTATGAGATCCTAACATAGTCATGCACTTAATCCATCATTGAGGATTTTGTTCTTTGGGTTTGTCTTCACCTTATTTAAAACATGTTTACAATGAATAACCGTACAATGAGGAAAAGACTCCAGAAAATGTATCCCCAAGGATCATTCAAGAAAGTTCCTGACCAAAAATAGTACAATATGTTAAAGAAGGCTGTGGAATAAATTACTTGATTAGCCTTTTATTCCAAGTCTTTGAAGCAATAAATAAATAAGAAGTTAGAACTCTTTTGAATTTCTGTGAATGTACAATAATGCAGTTTGTTTTAGTGATAGGGTCTACTAAACTACTACTATATCGTGGACATAAGAAACAAAATTCAAAACCATCATTAACATCTTGATTTTAAGCTGTGAAATTTGCAGAGTGCTACCCAATTTTTATTTTTTTTTACAAAGAATGTTTCAAAATATTTTTTATTAAGATGAATATTTTCAAAAAGATGTACTTATTAAGCAGGAATTAGTTAAATGCAGAACATGGCACAGTTTCTAAATTAAAGTGCCAAAAGACAACAGAAAGATACAGAAAATGAAGTACTTGAAAACAGATGTTCTTTAACACAATTAATTAAAAAAGAAACCATTTGAAGTTACACTATATAAGTACATGTGTAAGTCAAAAACACTACACCAGGCACTGCCCTGTCACTGACGCTCAGTAGTACATAGTCATGAAAGTTTTACAAACTGTTATAGCCCTGATTGCACACAGCTTTTATGCTTAAGAATAACACTAAGTTTTGCTTTGAAGTTCTTTAAACAAGGATGATCCTATTAGTAAATTGGCTCTGGTGTGTGTGAATGAGAAAAACACAATGTTTCCAGGAAGACATAATAGAGAGAGGCTACACAAATGTGTGTGTGTGTGTGTGTGTGTGTGTGTCGAGATAGAGTAGCTAGAGAAAACAGAGCATGGGATGGAGATCCCTTATGAATCAGGAAAACCCTCACATTCTAGTTCTCCTCAGTTTCAAATAACTGGTTTTGCACAAAAATTATAATCAGTCTTACAAATTACATTGCCTATGAAAGGAAATCTTTCTAGAAAACAAAATGCACTAGTTATGAACACTGACATTTGCTTTCTTAGTGACTGGTTCTAGGTTCCTGTTCTCAACAGCTTTTTAACAAAACAAATCAAGCACAGTCCTTCCTCAAAAACTGTTGAAATTAACCCACTCTGTAGTATGACAACATTCTAGTGGTAGACATTGATGGTTAATCTAGCTCTTCCTGAAAGAGTTTGGGTTCTCGGGATTGTATATTTATGCAACATAAACATAACCCAGTAGAAGTAGCATCTCCTGTAGTCTGCTCTACCTGATAATAAAGCAGTGTGTGGAATCTGGCCTGACAGATTGCTTCATAGCACAAATCCTCTTTTGCTGGAACAATACAATTACATTGTCATCCTATACATAATCTGCCTTCTTTCTTTGTGGCCTTATTAATAAATAGATCTTCACGTTAAATTTGTAATGCTTGCCTTATTCTACAATGAGTTTACTGTCCCTGGTGGTGGTGTTTCCATTATCATGGGTGAAGGCTCATTTATATAAGCAGAACTGTTTTACAATGTGCTTGGCAACAACTTAAAAATGATAGACAACAGATGACAAGCCCAGGTTACAAAAAAGGCTGCAAGTGATAAGGAAATGCATTGTAAATGATATTTGTAGTTATATCATGCATATCACAGTCTTTTTCTTTGCTATTGTTCTTCCATGGATTACTCTGGTACATAAAAAGTTATCAAGTTTATGGTCAATGTATGTTTGTATTTCAAAACTGTGTTTCTAAAACTGGTTGACTTGAAATGTTTGCCAGAACAAAATGCTTCTTTTCCGATTACAAAATGTATGAAAAAAGCCTAACGTGATTTCAGGAATATAATACAGTTTTTACAGAAATATAACATATTAAACACATTAAAATTATGTAAGCTGTGAAACTAAGTATTTAGAAGTATAGTGCTGTTAAACCAGCTTCATGTGCATTTTTGTTTTGACAGGTGTGTATTTCAAATGTTTATTTGCTGCAGGTTGCAAATGTTTTCTTAAATGTTGCAAGTTTATTGTAGGTATTACATACTTTTACATATACAGTTTTCACACACAAACATGATATTCCTTAGAATAAATCTATAAAACTCTTTTGGTTTTATATATTTTAACTTGATTTTTTGCACTTCTGACTTTTCTTCCTTGCATGAGTAGTATTCCCTTACATGAAGCAGTGCTTCACCAAGGTTTTGCTGTGAACATGAATACATTAATTTTATTTTGAGAAAGCATGCTGAGGTTTGAGTCTTAATGTCATATCTGTTGCACGATCATTCAGTATTCTGTAAGACTGTGCACAGTTCTATGTGATAGTGTTAACATACCCATGTGCACAGTAACTGCTAGGAAAATGAAGTCCATTGTTTCAGCTCCTGTATTCTTCTTTGTAGCTTTGTGTAGTACAATTCCATGGTACTCAAAAAGTTTGTACATATGCTTGAGTGTTCATCAGTAAAGGTACAGTACAAGATCATTCCTCCAAGAATCAGGACAGTTATTGCTGTGCACAGCAGGCTCAGTGATAGGTAGGAATCACTACCAGAATCATCTGTAAAAATGATAATATGAAATCAGTAAACAAATTCTCATCAAGGAAGTATGTGACACAGATGTTAGCCATCCACATTACAGTCCATGCCAGAGCAATACATTGCTTCATTGCACTTAAACTGGGTTGTGATTTTTCTAGGTTACTATTATAGTTTAAAATTTAACAACAGAGAAATGCTTTTTGGAAATGTAAAAAAAAAAAAAAAAAAAAAAATCAAGTCTAGGAATATTTTACAAATTCAGAAATTCTTTCAAAATTGTTACCTTGCATTTCCAGTCCCTAATTTTACATGTCTGTTATATTTAGTCATGTGGCTTGCAAATTGTACAGGAGTATTGGAGTAACTTACGTGTCTGTGTGTTTATGAAAAGAAAACAAAATCACAATTTTTCATGTTTTAAATGTATTCAAGATGGGTGTTGTTGAGCAGAGAGCAATCAAATGACCTGCATGAAAATTCATCTCTATTTTTAAGAAGCAGGAAAATCTGTCAAGGAAATTGAAGAAATGATACTTCATGAGACAAATGTGGTGGGATGGTGAATGCCTATCTTAGCACCTGCTGTACTGGAAAGTTCCAGGATTCAAACCACTGTTTGTATTTGATGTAGCATATGGCCACACAGACGAAGTGCATGTTTAGCTTAAGATTGTTCAGCCCTCAAACAATGCATCAGAAATCAGGATCTTCCAGATGAATACATAATTTATTATTTAAAGAAAAAAATGTATGTATTTTCAGATCCTAATCCAAATATATTAGCACTGGAATCTCTTTTCTCACCTCTAAAACATTTTAGTATGGCACTGTGATTCTGTTAAATGAGCAGTAGGTTACTTTAGCAGTAACCCACAACTGAGTGTGGGTATCACAGGATTTGCCTTTAAATGGTGTAGTTTGATCATAAGGATGAATCCATACCTCTCAACCGTAATGAATTCTTTGGTAAATGTTGGTTTTGAGAGCAAAATATTGGGGTGCCATGAATTGCTGAGTGGCCCCTTTAATCTCCTAATTTCCCAGGTATTTTTTTAGCTTTTTTTTTTTCAGGATGAATGTGTTCCTGACATCATCACGTGCAGGAGCGATGACATCAGAATTCAGTTGCTAAGCCATTCGTTACCACTTAATTTTTAACTTTACCACAAGTCTTCTCAGGCAGTGCGCACTGGCCTCCAGGTAAGGCAAAAGTGGCGGGGGGGGGGGTTGCTTATACCAGTCTTATGTGCTGTTTTTAGACAAGTGCATTGATTGATTTTGATACGAGTGTACTATTACACTGGAGGGATTTTCTTAGACAAGTAGATTTCTACTGTAGCAACAGTTAGTAGCTAGTAGTTTCACTGCATTAATTGATTGTGTGTGTGTGTGTGTGTGTGTGTGTGTGTGTGTGTGTGTGTGTGTAATTACACAGTTAGGTGTAATTGGTGTTTAAGGTTACCCAGACTCAAACCCTGTACTTTTAAGTACAAGAAGCAAGAGCCTAAATTCTCTACCCATGCCACCACTTGTGATTCAATGAGTTAAGTCCATAGTTCTCAACTGTCTGGAATGTTTGGCTCAACTGTCTGGAATGTTTGGCTCATACTGTTGGTCTGTTCCTTTTAAAATTTGTGGTTTTCTGGCAAACCAGTGAGAACTGAATTCACTAAGTAATGATAGCCATCTAAGTTTCAGTCTTCCTATCTTTCAGGAAATGCATGGTAACACAAAACATTTTAATTATTTTTGCTTGACTGAATTATTTATATGTTTGCTGGCAAAATTTTGTTTTCTGATCTTGCTGAAACTTTTTTTCTTCCACCCTCTCCACCCTATTGCTGTTGTGTTCTTAAAGTTGGTAAAACTGGTCTAACAGCCTTTGTGTCATCTGATTGTCTCAAGGCTTGGCCTCTGTCTTGCTGGTATAAAAACATTACCATTTTGTAAATTCCTGCATATCATTGCTAGAATCTCCTTGTGTTCTGACTGAGAATGCTTCTCAAACAATCTGGAATTTAAAGCTGATAAGTATATTTTTTGGCACTTTAACTGTTCAGAGTTCTGCACTGTCTTTATTTTTGCTTGACTTAATTATTTATATATTTACTGGCAGAATTTTGTTTTCTAATCTTGCTGAAATTTTTTTTCTCCCACTCCCTCATCCTATTGCTGTTGTATTCTTAAAGTTGGTGGCTTTTGCAGTTGCTCACCCCTACTGTAAATTTGATCTGGGACACTCCTCCCAGTCCCGCCCCTTTAGCTCATTCTGCCTAATACAGAGATCATTTGGTAAAAGGTCAAACCCCTTAGTCCTTTAACCTTGAATTATCTTCTGTTCCTGTTCTCACCCTTTTTACTTAAAAATAAATAAAATAAAAACGATACTTTATTCATCTGCTTATATTTCCTAATTTGTGTTTCTTCCTACTATTCTGTTACTTCATCTTGTTTTTTCCTGCTACTTGCTGCCTGTTCTCTAAAGTGTTCAACTGCATCTTTTCTGTTGCATTTATTACTGCTTGTTAATAGCCTGTCTAAATTGTTAAGTATTATTCTTAAGTGCTATTCTAAGCTCTTAGTTTTGGTTTAAGCACTTGGGCTTTAGGCCCACCCTTTAGCTCTCCCTGGCCTTTCTCCCTCAGATTCTGACAAATATGGATGGATAATTTCCTACAGTTTCTCCTGCCAGTCTGGTTGATAGGGGCATCCTGAGACAGTGTAGCAACTGTCTCATGTACATGGACAACCATCTACTACTACCACCTAGGAACATAATTTGTGAGAGATGCAATTACATTAGGAACCTGGAGTCCAAGCTGTCTCCCTCTCAAGCCAGTATATCTGGCACCAAAAAGGTTGTCAATACAATCACTACACCTCAAACACCACACACACCTATATATGCATAGATCCTCCACTTAAACATACCCAAATAAAGGAGACCTCCGAGGCAAAAACACATGCAATATCCACGGCCCTCCACACAACATACCATGCATAGTCCACACACTTGTGCCTCACAGCCACTATGGCTTCACCATAAACCCAACATATTAGTCATAGGAGACTCCATTGTGAGACACACAGATGTGCCTCTCACCAGGCTGGATAAGGAGAAAGTCACAGTAAGTTGTCTGTCAGGTGCCAGAATCTGCCATATTATATACACACTCAAGTCTCCCGATAGCAGGTACTGTTGTGACTCTGTCATAGTCCATTTTGTTGTGAATGACTTGAGATGTAACTCTCTGGGCTATATGAGGAGCATGACTGAACTTGCTGATTGTGTCCCAGGCAGATATGTCTCTAGCTTTAAGCACATTCTGCCGTCACCCAGAATGATGCCTCAATACAAACAGAAAATGATTGACTTTAACAATTGGCTTAGTTTCTGGTGTCATTCCAGGGGGATCCAGTACCTGACAACCTGGGAAGATATGATTGACAGACCACAATGCTTTGCCAGAGATGGCCTGCTTCTGTCTAACCTGGGCTTCAGGCGTCTGGCAAAGGCTCTTGCCTCCCCTATAGTGCCTTTTATAGGAAAAGTGATGAGGTTAAAACAGCCAACATAAAAATTTCAACAAAACACAAATTAAAGGTCATGCTGCTAAACACTAGGAGTCTAAACATGAAAATGCACTCATTGCAAGCATTCCTAACCCTGGAAAATGCTGACATCTGTGCAGTCACAGAAATCTGGTTCAAAGCTGCAGAGAGCACCACAGCCTTATCTGGTTACTCATCCTATCATACATTCATATCCCAAACTGTGGGCAGTAAAGCCAAAGGAGGTGGAGTTTCAATATACATTAAAGACATACACACCTCCAGGCTGGTCAAACAGTATGATGCACAGGAGACACTCCAGGTGCAGTTAGCCATTGACAAGAACCCTATTCAAATCATAGCTAGCTACTGGCCCCTAAATCTGACTGAAGATGCCCAATCCACCTATTTAGACTTTTTCAAATCTATCAAGATTCAACCCTTTACCCTGATCCTGGGTGACTTTAACTTCCCAAACATAGATGGGAAGAACAGAACACAAATTCCCAGAGATTCCTTGGTTTTGTCAATGCAAATGCCTTGGAACAGCAAGTCAGTACCCCCACAAGAGATGATAATGTGTAGGACTTGGTATTAACCAACATGAGTAACCACTGCAGCATCCCTATAGTATCATCCTCCCTGGTAAGCACCGACCACAAAGTGGTCACTTTCGAAGTCACCATCTCCCCCAACCCCCCTCTAGCTAGGATCAGACATAAAATATTCTCCAAAGCTGATTACAGCCTCCTGAGGGATGGTATAAACAGTTTCACAGCCCCCTCTGTAGTTACTGGCACCAATATCCAAAACTACACCAAGCATTTATATAGATGCATGGAATCAGGAATACCTGACAGGACTAAATCATCCTCCGAAAGGAAGCGTAAACCTGTCTGGTGGACATCTGCAGTAAATAAACTCTATAACAAAAGGAAAAAATTGCTGTCCAAGACCAAGAAGGAGCTAGTGCTCAATTGGAAGCAATGTCACCTTAGCCTGAACAAGCAACTAAGAGCAGTAGTGAAATTCTCCAAAGCAAACTTTGAGTCCAAATTGGCCACATCTACTAGAGGCGATCATAAGGCCTTCTTCACATATGTCCACAGCCTCAAAGGAAGCACCCAGATCTGTTCATAACTGGTGGTCAAGGACACCACACATACAAATGCCGTAGATATAGCAAACTTTCTGGCTAACAGATTCAGCAAAAACTTTACCCCTCTGTCCCCCCATCAGTAAATCAGGATATCCCCAGTACCTGTCCCCTTCCCCTTATTTCTAAGGAGCAGGTCATCACTGCTCTCTCAAAGGCAAAAAAATGCAGGTCTGTATTATGTTATTGAATGCTGGTAATATCGAACACCACAACACTGACACGTAATGCGCGAACTACAGTAACGGCGAACGTACAAAACTGCAAAACCCGAAATGTCGAAGTGTTATGCTTGGCCTGTCTGTGGTATAGCTCCCTAAGGTAAGTGTGTGATAGTTACGGACCTTAGGTTTAGGGTGCGGGTTAAGGTAAGTGCATAGATAGTAATGTGTGTAAGGATTAGTGTAGCGTTAGAAGTAGGGATTGGTTTGTGTATGTATGTGTTTTATTTATTATGTTTGTGTAAGTAGTATGTAGCACGCAGTGGTGTTGGCCAACTATGACGGTTCAAGATTTGAAAATTCACGGTTTAGGGGGTTCGACATATTTGTGGTTCGGCCTTTGTGTGTCAGTGTTGTGGTCTTCGATGTTAACGGGATTCGATAACATAATATAGACCCAAAAATACAGCCTCCATGGGACCCGATAATATCCCAGTTTGCATCCTACATGAACTCAGGCAGGAACTTGCAGCACTATTAGGCATCCTATTCTTCCAATGCCTGAGTACTGGCTTCATCCCAGCTGAGTGGAGAGCAGCCATTTTCATCCCTTTACACAAAGGTGGAGCATCCACTGATCTGGGAAATTATAGACCCATCAGCCTAACTACCTTGATCTGCAAGGCCATGGACTGGATTATCTTGGACCTCATTAATAAGGACACTTGATCCCATACAGTTTTGCTTCAAGGGGAGGTCGTGTCTGCTAAATTTGGTTGACTTCTTTGAGACAGTCACCAAAGCCATGGGCGAGGGGAAGACAGTGCACACCACCTGCCTTGACATGGCCAAAGCCTGTGACAGTATTCCCCACTCGGGCATAATAGATAAACTCTCTCAACTAGGCATCAATCCATATGTTACCAGATGGGTGGCAAACTGGCTTACTGATAGAACCCACCTAGTCAAAATGGGGATGCCACTTCAAACAGTAGACCCGTAACAAGCGGCATACCCCTGGGTTCAGTCTTGGGGCCTCTGTTATTTGGGATATAATTTTCTGAGGTGCAAGCCAAAACCAGTGGGCTATGGCTGACCAAGTTTGCAGATGACTGCAAGCTGGGTTCTGTCATCAGTTCCCCTAGTGATGTGGACATCCTCCAAGAGGGTCTCACTCAGACAAATGACTGGTGCCAGAAACATGGCCTCAAGCTGAATACCAAAAAAATGCATCATCATCCCCTTTGGGGAGAGTGATGTCCCCACAAATTATCACATTAATAACAACATCCTAATCACACAATCAGTCGTGAGGGATTTGGGCACCCAGGTTGATAGCAACCTAACTTTTGACCACCATGTTGCTTCCATTGTACAGAAAGCCTTTTACATGGCCCATCTCATAAGTAAAGGTAGCTCATCCAGGGACAAGGAGGTCATAACATCCCTGTATTCTTCCCTTATAAGGCCCATTATTATGTACAACATCCCTTTTGGCATGTACCTCACAAAGCACCACAGATGTTCCTCACCAGGAGAATCTAGGACCCCAAACATCTACCATACATAGGCTAAAAGCCCTAACCCTCTACTCAGTTTCATACAGACTCCTCAGAGGTAACCTCTGTCTAGCATACAAGGTGATCATGGACCCCAACTTGATGGGACTGCTGCATATCTGTAAGTCAAGCTCCACTCAAGTAACCCACACGTTTGCCCTCAACCTGGTCTGTGACATCAACAAGACTTGTTGGTTGGACAGATTTGTGTCCAAGAGACTTCTTCTATGGAATAGACTTCCTCTCCACATCAAGCAGAGCACCTATTTACCTCCTTTTAAGCACAACCTAGATAACTGGATGGGAAACAGAAAATATACCCCTGGGATTCAACCCGTGTCCCTGCTGAACAGGGGCATCAGGTGCTGATTTGTCTAAACATGGGCTAAACCCTTGGCTAGGCTTATAAGGGCCTCAAAGCCAATAGCCTAGTAACCACCTATGATCTAGCAACTTTCTAAGATTATGCAAGCAATGTTTAAAATGTGTCCCTGGTTTGGGCATTTGTCCCCCCCCCCCAATAAATTTTGGCTTTTTCCAGGTTTTTTGTGCTGCATAGTTCTTCAGGGGAGAGACATTTAGTGCTACATATGCCAAATCTGTTTGTGTTGTTAGTAGCACAACAGGTAGTATACTTGCTTTTGATGCAGAAAGCTGTGGGTTCTACTCCTACAGTATGTAGATGGATTGCTGATATTGTACTGTGTTGTAGTTTTAAAGGGGGGGTGAATGCTGCAGTCCTTAGAATATCCTCTTTGGCTGAGATACCTAGTAACTATGAACCTGTTATCAGTTTGCCATGTATTCCCTATTACAATTTTACTAGCTTATCATTTATTTTAATGTAGCATAGACAATTTAAAGAAAAAGCAAACAAGGTCCACTAGAATTAAATGCCTAACAGACAAAAATGAAAAATGTACAAACTGAACAAACAGTGAAAGCGCAAACAGCTGCAAGGTACCGAACGTTTAAGAAGAATAAGCACTTTCACATCTAATCATAGATGCTTCATCAGATTCAGAATAAAAATGCATTTAAAGCTTCAGATTTAAATAGTAAATGCAAAATTCAAACTACCCAATCACAAAGATACATCAAACAATAAAAAAAAAAAAAAAAAAATATGTATTTAAGGCGCTATCAATTAAAAAGGGCTTAACAGACACTCTGTTATTGAGCCCATAATTTTTATCTGACTGTAAATGTAAAATCCACTCGGTTTCTACTTTCTCAGTCATAGTTTTGATGTTACCCAACCTAACACTCCTATAATCTAATTCTAACACCAAGAACTTGAACTTATGTGAAGTACCTAAATTTAAAACATGCCTTGCTAAACTATTGGTTTCATCTTCTTTATTTATAGCATAAATATGTTCTCTAACCTCTCCCTTAAGGTTCTATTCGTTTTGCCAACATAATATGATGGACATGTAGTACAGTAAGCTAAATGTACCAGATTCCTGTTACTGCAGTCAGCATAATGATTAAAGACATATTCTCTCTGAGTACTGGGATGCACAAAAGTCTGCTTATCTCCAATGTAAGAACAATAATTGCATCTCCTGCAGACATATGCACCTTTCCTTTGTGATATAATAAAATTGGAGTGTTGGATCTCATAGCATAAAAGCCTTTTCAAAGATTTTGTATAGTTATATGAGAAAGCAGGGAAATCACCTACTAATCCTCTTATTTTCTCATCTGTCAATAAAAGTTTCCAGTTGTTAAAAATTATGTTCTTAACATCATAGTTATTCCAGGTCTGTGTTAAATCATTGAATGCTTTAAAAAGCAAATGATGATTTATTGAACCCATGTAAGCGAAAGCTTACAATCTTGAACATCTAGAACAGTGATTTCTTTCCAAGGGGGAAAAGAAAATCACTGTTCTACAAAAAAAAAAAAAAATTAAAAACATAAAGTGGGGGTCTTCACCCCACACACCCCCTCTACTTAAATATACCAACTCCAACATCACACTACAGTTACAAAAATGGCAAAGTAATGGAAGCGGCCAAGGGATTTCTTTCCCAGGGAAAGAATTTGCTTATATGCCGTTTTACTATTTTGCCTTTTCGTGTTTTCAAGTTCGATCAAGATGCATTTGAAAGAATGCGTGTTTGATCATTTAATAAGAACCCATTATTCCTGGTGAATGGGATAACTAGCCTACATTTCATGTCACCATTCTTATTATTCCCTCTTGGGTAAGTGAAATCAGAAAAAGTCTGTAGCCGTTCAAAACCACACTCCGTATAATCATATCCCCTATCTATAAACAATTTCTCGAGTTGTTTTAAGGCTGTATTACATTCATGATCATTACTAGTAAGGTGTGAGGTTCGTATGCTCTGACCCTTAATAATATTACAATAAATGTGTGAGGGGTGCATACTGTCTCTGGAAAGCTAGTTGTTACGTTTACAGTCCTTCTTGAAAATACTAGTAGAAATACTATACACGTCTCCTAACATCCAAAAACTCTCTTTCTTTCAGAAAATAATTATAAGTAAAATGTAAGAATGTAGTGCTACTATTCAAAACAGAGAAAATTATCTAACTCATCCGTGGACCCATCCCACAACAAAAAAATGTCATCCATGAACCTTCTGTAGAATAAAACAGATTTAGAAAAATCAACATTCTGTAAATATTTTCCATAAAATATTGTTTCATAATCATGATCTTTTTAGAAGTTATATTGAATGTATTCCTAGTATTAGCTAAATTCATATATTATTGCAGTTATTTGAATTCAAGTAATTGCTACACTTCTCTGCTTTGAAAGAACTGATTGCATTTGCCAAAAAGCGATCAGTCTGTAAATCTACCTGTCCGCTGATTTCCTCTGTTTAAATCCAGCTCATTTATTTTCTGGCTGTAGACAGGTGATCTGCTGTGGCCACCCCTAACTGAGAAAAGCCATAAGAAGACGAAGAAGGCAGAAGCAGTTAATTTTATTTTTATAAAACAAAATTGTATTTTAGTTTTTCAGTTTGCACAAGTTCAAAGTTTCATACAAGTTCAAATATTAATTTAAATAAAACACTATACTGTTTATTACGTGTGTAATATTTTGTCTGTTCTTCAGTTTGCATTTGAAAGTTGGTATCCCACAATTCTACCAGAGGGGGCAGGGTTACATAATTATGTATGTAAAATTTTATGTTAATCAGCTTACAGATTTGTACCTATTTCTCATATGCCTTTGTCCAGATTTTTTATGATTTCAGGTTGGGAGGTATGGATGAAACCTGAAAGCCAGCTGTGAGTAAATCCAGTGATACCCACACCCAGTCATTGGTTATTGCTGTTATACAATGACATTGTTTAAGAAAGAAATTGCTTACATTTCTTAAATAATGTAATTGTATGATGGCAATTTAGTGTCCTTCCAATTTCGTCCTTGCATTTAGATGTACTAGTCATGCATTCTGCACTTACATCCCCAGTACATTGTGCAGTGTAAAGGAAGTGATGGGGAAGACAGCATCTCCATGGTGGGTTTTGATAACTTCTTACTAAGCAATTGACTCTGCAGGATATTTATAAGCTAAGCCATGCATTCCCATGAAGTATTTTTTAGCCTTTGTAAGTTAAATACGAATAACCCAGAACAGGCAGAACATTTATGTTACCCTTTTCCATAAGGGACAAGGATGCTGCTCCATGGATGAATTTGTGGTTTTCAATCCATTAATCCAGATTACATTTGAGTAGAGTAAGATATGTATTTTGTTTGATGTGCAGAAGAAGACAATTCCAAAGAAGTAGAATTCTCACTAACACATATCAAGCCTATTTATGCCAGTGTTGGACTTGAGGATATGCAGTAGGTCTGAGAGGATAGGGATAGGATCTGCTGGGGATCTATATGTGAGGTGGTGGTCACCCATCTGCAACCTGTGTGAGACCAAGAATAGGAACAAGGCTTTGAGATGACCATTGTAGTTCTTGTGATTTAGACCCCTGATTTTCTTGGTGAGAAAAAACTGTGGGTGTACAAGTTGTGTTCTGTTTGGACAGGTAAATGCCAAAAGGGGCATTAGACTCGATCATCAGGCTAATAATTGCTAAATACAGTGAAATGATCACATCTCTGGACCTAGATGCTGTACCCTTACTAATAAGCTGCACAGTGATAAAGGGCTTTCTTACAGTAGTGGATGCATAGTGATCGAAGGACAGTTCATTGTTTACACAGGTTCTCAGGTACCTAACTAATGGATCAATTATCATGGGGTATGTTGTCAATGAGATAGTGCAGTGGCTGCTGTGGTTACCAGAGGATACTATTGTATATTTTTTGGCGTTTAGTTTTAGTCCATGGTTCTGACATCAGCTATTTGTATATTAAAGGCTCTCTTGAAAGATCCTGGTGTCCTCTGGAAAGTTTATAATGTCTAGTTTACAGCCATCAACAAACTTGGTGTGAGCCATAAACCGTTAACTCTGACTTTGACATTCAGGAAGTAAATGTCAAAGAGTAATAGCCCAAGGAGAGAGCCCTGTGGTACACCACTGGTGCCAGGTATTTTGGAGGAGATGGAGCTGCTCACCCTAATTTTCTGGGTTCTGTTTGTGAGGTGATTTGCTATACATTGAGTTACATAGGGGTTAGTATTTAGCTGGGAGAATTTATTAACAATACCTGAGTGAGTAATGGTGTTAAACACCTTAGCAAGATCAAAGTATATGGTTTGTATTGATATTCCTTCATTCATTGCTTCAGTAACCTTTTTGAAGAAGTTAACCAGGCTGAGTAGGCTGGGCCTTCCCTTGACAAAAGTGAACTGGCTGGTGTCAGGAGTTTGTAGATTTCCTATGTCCTTGTTTATTAATTCCATAATGATCCTTTCCAAAGCCTTACAGATAAGGCTCCTCAGTCCTCTTTTTTTCCTCTCTTTCTCGGTCTCAGGCAAAACAAGCGAGAGAAGTGCATGTATGAAACTCTAAAGTCTGGTATTACTGAGTGACAGAAATTCTCAGTGATTTACCAGAAAATAGATTCATTGGCTCATATGTAATTACTAGACTATTGCTCTGTGAGGACCTTAAGAAACCTAGCCTTTCATTCCCATGGTATTTTTTTAGCATTTGTATTTTGTGCATGTATAACCATGAGGCAGGTATGTGATGATATGGGCAAGTGCCAGCATAGCCAACTGGAGTTTTGTGAAGAAGGATATGGATATGTCCTTTGAATATCAAACTGATTTATACCAGCTGCTTGTGTTACAAATGTATTAGAACTGTATGTCATTTGTATAGCAAACTAATTTATAGAAGATGCTTGTGCTTAAAATGTATTTGTGAGCTTTGCTTGTGTTGAAATATATCAACAGTGCACCCTGCTAAAGTGAAAAGAAGTGTACATGCATTAGTGTAACTGAATTAAATATATATGTTTTAATAAAGGACACTGGGATAGTGAACTGTTAACCAGCAAACTTATTTTAAGAAAAGTAAGGGAAATGTAAATGAGCTGTTAAACCATTAAATTGGTACTCCACTGTAATGAATAGGACTGGAGACAGTAGGTCTAGGACAAATCCTTTGTCCATTAGCTCTGTGAAAACAGGGGAGGCTTCAGGCACTGCCATAACATTTGGATGTGTACTGTGGCTGTCTGTGCTGACTTCCTTTCTCAGCTTCAAAAGGTAGTACTTTGAGAACCTAGAGTCAGGTGAAAAATGAGGTCATTCTGCCAGCCTTCTTGGAAATTGTATTTTAGATATTACAAAGTGAAATCTCAGAGTACTGAATATTCTGTTTGGGACGCCTGACTAGAAAGATTGCTCACGTATTTAATCTTGCCTTGTCCAAGTAACTTAATTACGGAACATTAAAATTTTTTTAGATTCAGTCAGGAATATAGTGAATCTTAGTTCAGAGTGTTTTTCATTTGTATGAGTCTGTCAATCAATTTTCATTTTAATATTTTCTGTGATTTGAAATCTGTGGTTTACTATAAATATATATTCAATATTTTTATGCTCTTTTATTTTTTTATTATTAAATATATTTAACATTTTAATTGTGGCTGGTCCTTGTAGAAAGTATCTAACCTTTGAGAGTACTTATATTTATTTGGTGACACTGTGTGGGCCACTCCAGAAGGCCTAGCTGTCTTGGTGAACTACTACCATTTGTATTAGTATTAATATTAAACAGTATAATTGGACACATTTTGTTAAGGGCCTTAGAGTAAGCCACTCCAGTAGGCCTAGCTGTCTTTTTGAACTACCACCATTAATATTACACAGTATAATTGGACACTGTTTGTTAAGGGCCTTAGAGTAACTGTGAATGTCTGGTGGTGGTGGTAACTGCCTTATAGTCTGGGCAGAAGGAGGCATAGCTAGTAAGCCTGTGGCAGCCTGTCCTAGGTGTGTGTATGTGAGTACAGATCAAATCTTAGAGTTTGTGTCAGCTACTTGGGGCAGGGACATGAAGCACTGGGTTTGCAGAGAGAGTGCTGGAGGACTTTGCTTGGACACTCGGCTGAGGACCTAACCCTACAGCTGTACCAGTGGGTTGTCTTATTGGTTATCTGGGGGAGACAGATACAGAGCCATCCAGATCCCTGGCTGAATGTGTTCCCTGTGTGCTCTTAAGGGAAATTGTACTTGATGCGTAGAGGTTTGCATCTGGACATATTGAGTGTATTTATTTATTTATTTTACATTTGTTAATGGGAAAGTCCGACTGGATACAGGTCCATTTTCAGCGGAGGCCCGGGGAGAAAAGCTCCAAATGTACAAAACAAGTTTAAATACAGTGAAATTATTGCAGTGAGTTATCACAAAACTGAGATTTGTTTAATGATGTGTACACACAGGTACATGTTTTTCTCACATACACACAGCAAAGGTTGGAAGCAAGTAGATGAGAAAGAAATAGTTAAAGATTTCATCTGAAAAAGGAAAACACATATATTAAAGGTGGTTATCATACATGGTGTAGTGTTAACTTTAAATCTTTCCAGCAGGTGGGTGATGCACAGAATTTTAAACAGTTAGAGAGTCAGATTTTTATTCCTGTAATGAGGGTCTCATTTGTGAATTATGTTTGAGTGGGGGTTAGTCATGGTTTGTACAGGGACAAAGCCACTGCATTTTTATGTATTCCCTAAGGGATTTTTTGAATTGGGATAAGGAGGGGTCAGTGGTGAGCTCAGCAGGAAGTAGGTTCCAGTTTTTACAATCAGGTTGGAGAATAGTGATTCACCAGCTGAATTGTTGTATCCATTTGTATTCCAAGTGCACGTCCCTCTCCAGTGTCAGTGGTGAGGATTCAGACTCCTTGATTACTGTCCCACCATGGGTACATCACCTATTGGTGCCCATCACATATTGGTAGCTTTGTGCAGGCATCACAAGGTATTACAAGGATATGTTGGGACATTTATTTGTTGTCACTTTCCATAAGGGACATGGGTTCTAAGAAGGGGGTGAGTCTATGGTTTCCCCTCAAGTCACCCAAATTTCATTTGGATAGAGTAATAGAATTACTTTGCTTTATGTGGAGTGGAAGGCAGTTCTGTAGGAGTGGTATTCCCTCTGAAACATATATATGCCTCCAACACATCCTGATTATGTTGCAAAAGATATTGAGATCCCTTGATAAAGCATTTATGTTCCCACTAAACTTACAAATGTGTAATAGATATGACAGGATGGGGTCTACTGAGTTCTGTGCATGAGGCAGAAGTCACCTATTAGTAGTTTGTATAATAGTGAGGAGGATAAAACTTTGAGATGTTCTACATAACTTTTATGAGTCAGGCCCTTGATTTATTTTTCAGGGAAAAGTGTTATTGTTGTTACAGTTGTGCCAAGTTTCTGGACAGGTACACACCAAAAAGGGTATTCTGTTCAAAGATCAGCCTAATGAGACATGAGTACAGTAGAGTAATTACATCCATGGACCTGGATGCCATGTCTTTAGATATAAGTTGTGCACTAAAAAAGGCCTTCCTTACAATGTGGGGGTCTATATCACATTATCAAAGTTTTAAAAGTTTGAATCACAAAAGATCAAACTGTTAAAACTTTGAATATAACAAAAAACATTTTTTTTGAAACAGAACAAGAAAAATTAAAGGTGTAAGCAGGGGGCACACCCCACTCTTTAGATATACCAACTCGGAGATTGCGCTACAGTGTAGGAAATGGAAAGCTTCCATTTCTGCACTGTAGTGAACTGAAGTGCGATCTCGGAGTTGATATATTTAAGTAGCAGGGGGTGTTGGGGGTGCAGGGGGGCTTTCCCACCACTGCTTACACCTTTTTTTTCTTGATTTGTTTCAAAAATGTTTTTTATTCATATTCGAAGTTTTAAAAGTTTGATCATTAAAGTTCAAACTTTAGTGATTCGAACTTTAAAACTTTGATAATGTGGTATAGACCCCAATGTGGATATGTGGTGATCAAAGGACTGTTCATTGCTGACATAGGTTCCCAGATCCCTGGCTACAGGATGAATTTCAGGGGTCTGTTGTCAGTGTGATAGTTGCAAGGGTGGTCATGCTTGCTGAAGGATATTATTGCACATTCCTTGCTATTTAATTTTGGACCATAGTTTTGACACCAGCTATTGGGTTGGGAAAGGCCCACTTTGAGGATCTTGGTGTCCTCTGGGGAATTTATAATGCCACCAAATTTACAGTCATCTGCAAAATTGGTCAGCCATAATCCCTTAACATTAACTTTGACCTCTGAGAAGTAAATGCCAAAGAGAAGTGTCCCAAGGACTGAACCCTGGGGTACACCACTATTGACTATTCTTTTAGAGGAGGTTGATCAGCCTACCATAATTTCCTGGGTTCTATTTGTGAGACAATTTGCTGTCCAAGAGTTAGATATTGATTAATATCTAACAGGATAGTTTATGATACCCAAGTGTTGGATGGTGTTGAACATCCTTCTGAGGTCTCAGTATGCAGTCTGTACTGATTTGTTTTCATCCATTGTTTCAGTAACCTTCTCAAAGAAGTTAGCTAGGTTAAGTAGGCTAGATTTGGCCTTGACTAAACTGAATTGGCTTGTGTCAATGGTTCATACGTTGCCTATGTCATTGTTTATTAATTCCATAATGCTCCTTTCCAAAGCCTTACAGATGAAGCTAATCAGCCCTCTTCCCTCTCTCTCTGTCTTAAAAAATAGACAGATGGAGGTATGAAACTCTAAAGTTTGGTATTATTGAATTACAGAAATTGTCAGTGATTTAAAAAAAACAAGTTCATAGGCTCATAGGTACGTACTATGCTGTTCATCTGTGATGCTCTTAAGAAGCCTATCCTTACAGTCCCATGGTAATTTTTTAGCCCTTATATTTTGTGCATGAATAAACTAGAGGCAGGCATTACAAGGATATGTTAGGCCATTTACTTGTTTCCCTTTCCAATAAGGAATGTGGGGTTTAAGACAGAAGTGAATTTATGATTTCCCATCAAGTCATCCAAAGTCCATTTAAATAGGATAAGAGAAATACTTTGCTTAATGTGGAGTAGAAGGATGTTCCATAGGAGTGGTATTCCCTGTGAAACAGATCTATGTTTCCATGTCCTGTTTATGCTGTTAAAGAGATTGAGATTCATTGATCATGTGTTTATGCTACCACTGGACTTATGAAAGTGAAAATGCCTAACAGGATAGGGTCTGTTGAAGCTTTATACTTGAGGCAGAGGTCATCTATTACTATTAGTAGCCTGTGTGATACTGAGAGGAAGGACAAAGCTTTGAGATGGTCTGCAGAGTTTTTATAAGTTAGGCCCCCTTTTTTTTTTTTTTTAAGTGAGTAAGCGTTGTCATTCTGTTTGTCTCAACTCAGCACATCTGTGATAATTATGTCTCTTCCTGGTTTATATTCATATACAATTGTCAAATCATACTTTTGTAAAATCAGCAGTATTTCTTTTTGCAGATATGATGGTGCTTTTCAGAAGAAAAGCACCATCATATCTTCAAAAAGAAATGCTATTGATTTTTGGGTGGCCGCGGTGGTGCAGCAGTTAGCATTGTCACCTCACAGCAAGCAGTTCTGCAGTTTGATTCTCGGCTGAGGTGCCTTCTATGTGGAGTCTGCTTGTCCTCCCTGCAGTCACGTGGATTTCCTACAGGTGCTCTGTTTTCCTCTCACATTCCAAAGAAATGCAGTAGGTGGATTGAACAGTCTAAATTTGCTGTAGATGAGAGTGGTGCGTATGAACTACAGTGGCAGGGCTAGCCAGCTGGTGGTGTAAACGTAGGCTCAAGATGATTGTCTCTGTGGCGGTGACACTCCAACCCCATGTGCAAAATGGGAAAAGGGGTTATGGATGGATGGTGCTTTTCAGAAGCTTCAGAGAAATACTCAGTAATGGTTTACAATCAGTCTCAACAAAGATTTGCCTCTTGTGTGAAAAGTCACATTAACTTCTCACAGCTGTATACTGTAGCTAAAGTATTTTTTTTTTCAGTTTGATCATATCTTGTTTGTTTTTTAGTGCTTTGGAACTACAGGCAAATAGTTGTCCCTCTTTCATCAGCTGTACTCAATACCAGACACACTAGTATTCACTGTCTTTGCCACATCATAAGAAATTGCTGGAGATTCTGTTAGTAACTTCTTTATCAGAAAAGCATTTCTGTTGTTCCTTCTTCCACTGACATTCTGTTTCCTGTTCAAGCAATCTTCTCAAAGGCATAGACAGTTATGACAGGTTTGGAATTAACTTGAGTAAGTATCGAATCTTACAAAGAAATCTTAGTACTACTTCTGTGTCTGATGGCCCTTCCACTTCGCCTACTAATTTTACTTCTCTGGATCAGGTTGCAGTACCTGATGCATTAAGACATATTCCATATACTTCATACTAGTGAAACATGCCATTTGTCTTTACTCACTGTGAGGTTATTTTGGCTCAGCCTTTACAACAAATTTCTCACTCTCCTATCATGTTCTGTTTTGGTTCACCTCAAACCAGTGCTTCATTGGTAATATTTATAACAACTTCCAGTTTCTCAGTAATCTGCACATCAGCTCTCTGGAATGCCTCAGCTATTACAGCAGTACCAAATGACACCCACAGCAATTCATGTCTTCCCAATGGTGTGTTGAATGTACATAGCTTTGAGTTGTTTAGATTTTAAGTTTGATTTGCCAGAAGCCCTGGTTAGCATCATGAATACAAATTCTCGTAACAATCTTAATTGTATTACATTTCCTTAGAAGTGCTCTATTCAGATCATGCAGGTCTACACAGAGCCTAATTTTATGTAGTTTTAAGTTAGCTCCAGGAGTAGCTCATTTTCTGTTGCTGTCATGCGTAGCTGCTCTATATACTTTAATTCCTTTTTCATTTGGCTTTAATGCAAGCATAACTGTTCATGGTTCACATACAAGTAATGAAATCTGTAGGTTTATTACTGTATTGATCCAGAAAATGACCTAGATAAGCATAATCTTTAGGAACAACATTTTTAACTTCTGACAACTTATCTTTGTTTGCATCGGCCCTTTTTCTTGTGGCTTTACATACTGTATTTATCATTACAGCAATGAAGGTTGGCAACTCTTTTTTGGCTGGGTGAGCTGTTTACTTCAATATGCAGATTATCTGTTCTGGGAATATGTGAATTATGTACTATTTGTACAAATATTTGCCTTTGTGAGCATCTGGATTATGTTTTGCTCAAGTATATTACTGTTTGAACTCATGATCACGCAAATGTTTACCTTCACGACTAAATACTGTCCTTTACACAATGAGACTGCATCTGCACATTGTGTAAGTGCTTAATCATATCCAGATGTTCAGAGCATCTATGCACAGTAAAGTGGCATGCTGTTGTGCCACAATCCAAGATAAAATATTATAAACTCTGTTGTTGCAATGCAGCATAGTTTTTGAAGTTTTGCTGCCAGCACGTGGCCTGGATAACTCAGTAATGTAACTTTCATGCCATGTATTGTGCCTTGCAAACCCAAATCTCTGAATGCAGGGTCTGGAAAATAGTATGCCCTATACCGGTATTACGCTTAAACATTTGCATTGTTGCTATTCAAATATTGCTAGTGTTACATGGTTGTAAGAAACTGCCTTTCATTCTTAACAAGAAAACTTAGTGTCATGGAATCTGTAAATCATATGTACCATTGCTATCACTAGCATACACCATTTCATTTCTAGACAGAAGTGGCTTCATGCAAAACTCGCAGTAAATTTTGCATTAATGCTTGTCCAAAAAGGGCACAACACTTAGGGACCAGAAAAATACCACAGAAAGAAAATCTCACTGACTTAAACCAGTGTGGCATGGTTTGATAAACGTTTTATGTACATGTCTCTTTAAAGAAGCTCTGCAGAGTAGAATGTAATATAGTCAATAACAGTTAATCAGCCAGTGAACTGCACATGTAGCTAGTTAGCTAGCATGTTCAACTTATGTTTCTCATTTCCCAGAAAAATCTGATTCTGTATTCCTCTTCTCCTTCATAAAATATATAATTTTAAGACAAAACAGAATATATGGTCATTGAATAATCACAAACTTTATACTACCTATTTATGGAAAATGTTTGGTAATTCAGCTTCATTTAATTTAACCACTTTGCAAGTGAATATTGTGTGTGTTTTAAAATATAGTACCAGATTAATTTAGTCTTTTTACCGGTTTTGTGAAGAAAATTTGAAACCTATGGTTTTGCCATTATAAATGTGCATACTGTGAGCCTTTGAGCAAGTTACTTTAGGGTCTATATTAGAACATCAAGGTTTCAAACCTTCGAATGTTCTAATATCGAACCCTATGCAGCAAAAGCTTAAAATATCAAAGCAACAGAAACCCAAATTTTTTCCTAGGGAAAGAATTTGGTTGTTTGTTTCTCTTGCTTTGGTATTTTCAGCACTGTGGTGGAAAGTTACGGGTTGGGTTCAGGTAAGTGTGCGATTGTGTGGATGTAAGGGTTAGGGCGGGTTAGGTGAGTTAGGGTTAGGATGCGGGTTAGGTATGTGTGCGATTGTGTGGACGTGAGGGTTAGGGCGGGTTAGGTGAGTTAGGGTTAGGGAGCGGGTGAGGTGAGTGTGCAATAGTGACAGACCTTAGGATTAGAGTTTGGGTTAAGGTAAGTGGATAGTGGTGTGTGTATAGTTTAGTGTAGGGTTAGGTGTAAGATTTTAGGTGTATGTGTGTGGATTGCTGTTTGTTTGGTGTGCTTGTGTTGTGTGTATGTGTTTTGGAACAGCAATTTTTTTGCCTAGGAAAAAAAATCGCTGTTCTGACAGTTTGAGATTGTAAGCTTTCACTTACATAGGGTCGATTAATTACCGTTCGCTTTTTTAAGTGGTCGGTGATCTAATATAAGACCCATTACTTTAATACAGTCACTTTAATATGACTTTGTACAAAGATCACTTTTGAAAAGAGACATATCAAGTGGACTTTCATTTAACAAATAAATAAATAAATGTGTTTAGTTATAAAGCAGTTCCAGTTTAACCTCTGATAAAATATGTGACTGCAAGTCTGGAGTTTACATAGTATAAACAGTTATACACTGAACAAATAAATTAAAAAATGTACCTATTGGGAGTACGCATGCACCAACTTTCTCAAGTGTACCTCATCATGAGGAACATTCCTCATTCCGAGTCTTAAAAAATCCATGTTTCTGACAGTTCCTAATTTAAAAGGTCTGCAACACATTTTATGTTATTTTTTTAAACAAATATCCATGATAAGTAATACTGAATCATATTAATTCATCAAAAGAACTTTTCCAAAGTACAAAGTAACACATTTTAACAATCTTGTGAGCTTCTCAACTGAAGTCTTTAGTAAAATGCCAAAGAACCAAAATTACCAACTAAAAAAAAATAAATTCGAAGGGGCGCCAGTCACAGTAATCCACACTTAGTTCACTTTATTCACAAGTTAAGCGCTTTCATCCCAAATTGCTAGGAAATTCTTCAGAACAATTACATCAAATCATCCTGGCCCTTAAGCACTATTTCTACAAGCTAGTATCCAATAAAACATTTAAAAGTTTAATTAATTAGCCAAAATTAGTTACTTTGTTAAAATCTTCCTGTAGCATATGTACAATGAATAATTAAAAAATACATATTGTTTTACTACCCCACCAAATTTTTCATTTTTAATGCACAGGTAATACTGACATTTTCATTAATACCTGGGTACTTAGTGGTATTTAACCGTAGCTGCAGTTTTAGTTCACATAGATCTAAATTTTCAGATATCACTTTACCTTGCAAATCATTAGCAATCTGTTGTATAACTAAAAAACCCCAAACTATGTTCATTATGTGAGCATATTCCTAATTTATTCCCAATTGAAGTCTTTAGTAAAATGCTAGCAAGTGTTCCACGTTTTGCCCATTTGTTCCACATTATAAGAAGTAGTGTTCCACATTTTGTCCAGTTCCAGATTATTATAAGTAGTGTTCCACATTTTAGAGATGGAAAGATTAGAGCTATGGTGTGTACTAGTGTGCATAGTCCACACATGCACACACACGAAAAAACACTCAACAGAACACTTGATGCATTGATGTAAGTGCAAACATGCAACTATGAACAGAAAAAAATTATGAATGGATATGGCAGTAAGAAATATATTCACATGATACAAAATGCCATAAGAAACAGATAAACCAGAAATGTATGTAATTGGAAAGCCTCATGGTGGAATTACCAATGTGGCTAAAAAGCAGACATATTAAAACAGCTAAATGGCCACAGCAATGTTTATTTCTATTTTCACTGTTAGTTTTTGCTTCTGTCATATTGTCTGAGCCTGAAGAAAATGGGTAAAGAATAACAAGGACGAGATTAAAGATGCCAACATTAGCATAACCATATACCTGGAGCCTTCTGAAGGCACAGCGTTAGGAGGCTAGATGCAGGCTGAATTAAATAGAAAGGCAGGTTATAAGAAAAACAAATGTTAACAGTAGAAGACTGCTAGATGTATTAAGGAAACTACACAAGGAGATCCATGTAAGAAAAAGAGATGATGACATGCAGCGTTTTTTTCTGCTTATTTTCACTTTCCTTTTATGGTTGGAATCATATCAGGTAACCTGTTTGAATTATTGCTATACACTGGCACATTACCACTAGATGAAGGAGTTATGTGAAATAAAAAAGATTTGGACATATTATTTATGTGTTTTGTTTTAGTACTGTAATATACATACTTATAAAGTTCGCTTGATTATGAATAAAATGTTAACTACCAACAGACTGATTTTGAAGTGAACTGATTTGTAGGAAGGCACAGTGGACTGCATTAATGAAAAGTAGTAGATACCTATGAACCTATATGTCAAGCAAAGTTCCTCATTAGCACTCTTCAAGAAAAATATTGATAAGTGGATGGGAAATAGGAAATACACCCCGGGGATAACTTCTGCGGCTCTGCTCAACAGGGGCACAGGAAAATAACTTTCTTGGGTGGCATAAGCCAGGGAACGTTGTTGGCTAAGTTTACTTAGGCCCTTGGGCTGATAGCCTAGTACCTATTTATGAACCTATAAACTTAAACGAACATGATTATTTCACTTTACATGACTGCAAATATGATTTTGGAGAGTATTTAGACTTGTTTGTGAGGCAAGACAGATCAAATAAAAACAAATATGCTTCAGAAAAACAGCATTCTACCCATTCAGGCATTTTTAAACTTTGTGTTCATTCATTGAACTTACAATATCAAATCTCACCAATTCAGTAATGTCACATTTCTGCGACATACTTGTATCAAATAAAAAGATGCAGAATATGTGAGATAATGGCTGCAAACATTTGATCTTTTTAGCGCTGCAAGTAGGTTGCCAAAATAAAAGTTCAAGTAGCCACATCTCTTACTAAATAATGATGGGTGCATCATCATAAATGCAGATTCTTGTGACCCAAGTTATAAGCAAAATTCATTATAATTTGGATGTGGAGTCATCTAAAATAGAACAATTTATCGTTGGGATACACATATAAATTAAACCAAAACCAACCATTTTGGAAACAGATAACTGATCATTAACATGAAAAAACAAAACATTGAAGGAGCTTAAAAAAACAAAAGTACAAAACATTGAAGGAGCTTAAAAAAACAAAAGTACAATCCAGCTTTCCTATAAGAAAAAAAGAGACTCACACTTTATCACCTGCACAAAGTCTCATTATTTGAATCATCAGATTGTAAAGATTCCTTCTATATATATATAATATATCCATCTTGAAACATGCTTATGTTACGGTTAAGAATATTTCCTTGCAATTCTATTTTTTCATTGCTCTTCCTCCTCTGTAATGGGTATTAACTGTCTTGTAGTTGATAGATGTCTTAAATTCAGTCTACAAGTTATAACTTTCTCAGCTATTGTCATTAAGTGTAGAATTTCCAATCAGTTGTAGAAAATGTTTATATCTTAAGAATCTCCATGCTTCAGAAAAAGAAACTGTCTTGCCTAATACCCTTTCTTTAATAATTTTAGTAGGTGGATTTATAATTATCCAATCTCTGGTAAGACCAAAATATCACTTTCCTGTGAATGAAATCTCCCTGTATTGCATTCCCAACTTGTTGGGCTCACCTGCAGGAACAACTTTCACACTCTGTAAAAGTATACTGTACAATTATTTGGGCAAGCATTTCTAAGCAAACACTTCAAATTTCCTAAAAGTCAGCATAGCATAGCATAGCTTGACAGTGGGAAAACTGTCTACCAAACTTCCTCATTGAAGTTTCTTCTGGATCTGCTAACCAGCCCTTTTTTATCATGGATATTACTTTTGATTTTTAATCCTAAGCACCTTTAAATACTTTATTAATAATCCTTTATTTGATGCTGAATGAGTTCTTGCTTCCCACATCAATGATATTAAAGCTGGGAAGGTACTTTACCAGCACAGCATTAAAATCCATAACCCTGTCTACAAAGCAATCCCTCATACTCCAACTCCAGAGCATTACTTTGACTAAATTTCTGCTTAATATTAGGTTACATACACCAAATTTGCTTCTTCTTCATTAGCTCCCAGAATGTCATTTAACTCTTTTCTCTTTCTATAGTGTTAAATGTTCTTTCCCTGGAATACAAAGATTAGTAGAGCCACTAAGTAACAGGAAGTCTGCCTCCATGTTCAATAATCACCTCAGTCGGTGTACCTACCTCCACGTTCAATAATTACCTCAATTGGTGTACCTACCTCTGTGTTCAATAATCACCTCAATTGGTGTACCTAGTGCACTTGTCAGTGCATATGGGGACTCCCTCCTTAATCAGTGATGGGTCCAAAAACTGTTCTAACAAATTATTCATTATTTCTGCTCAGTCTAAGGAAGTTCTTCCACTTCACAGTATAGAATTTTATTTGTAATTAATACCCATTGATTATTTGCTCAGCAGCATGATGTAAACAAGGATCTGGAACACCAACCCACCTTTCTCTTTTGCAACAATCAACTTATATCCTATAGTACCATATACAGACTTACCACCATCCCATATAAAAAACTATTATCATCATTTTAACTGTGCTTAATTAAAAATATGTATTTATTACAAGGACAGAATACTTGTTCGCACGGACCTTTTTCAGAGACAGCCTGGGAGAAGTATCTGGTATAGTGACTTGCTCACAGCAGGTAATTAAAGATTAAGGCAATCAAATCCTAAATTACTGGTTGAGGCTTGTTAACCGTTCTCAATCACAATACTCTGTACTGGTTCACAGACAAAAATAAGTTAAGATATTCGCTAGTAAAGCTTAAAATGCATATGACAATAACGACTTTATAAAAATGCAATGCCTGAACTTGTTGGTCTACATCAAACCCCACCTTTTTTTTCATTTTCTAAAATCCACATTCATTCTTTTCATGAGTTGTTCATACATTTTAATAAGTGAATCCTGTACTGATTTACATAACAAAATACCTCAATACTTTATTTGTGTCTTTTCTCCTCAAAACCTCTATTCACATTTCAATTACTTTGGTGGTTCATGTTTAATAGCTACCACTTTCATTGAATTTCAGCTTGTATCCTGAAAATAACCATAATTACTCTAATCATCATGAAAACTATATGTAACATATATATTATGTGTGTGTGTTATGTATATGTATATCTACTCAAGGTTGGAAAAATATACAAGAATGTCATCTACAAATGAAGATATGCTCATTTTCTCCCATGCTATTTGATAACCTCTCATATTAAATTGCTATATCATAGCATCTACTGGTTCCAAAATAAAAACAAAAACAATCAGTGATATGGACAACTCTGCTGAGTCCCTTGGATAGTTTAAAATGTAACAAGAGACCTCCATGTGTTTTAATATGCACTACAGATTCAGAATAAATCGGCACAGTCCTCACTGAATTGGGTACATATTGGAATAACAGACTATTTTGCTCACTGTGCCTCTGCAGTGGTTAGATAATTCTTGTACCTTGTACAACTTCTCCTTCATGATATCTCTTCTGGGTCCAAAACATTATAGTCCTACTTTATTCTTCCATTATTTGGCCCATCAGTGAATATAATGTCCCTTTTAGCATGAACCTTGCTAAGCATGTAAATCAACTTGAAAAACCTCAGCATTTTATCACCAAAAAGATATGTGGTCTCAGTACACTTAGCCACTTTGCTAGACTAAAAGTCCTAAATTATAAAGCGCTGTTTGAACTCCCTCACATAGATAGAACCAGTGGTACAACAAATACCCACTAATGGTTAAGGTCTTCACTTCAAAGGCACAAAGTACAGGGTTTGATTTTGACCTCAGGTTATTGGCTAGGCTGAAAATGGCCTTTCAGGGCAGTTAGCCTAATATTCAATTATATTAGGGATTGATATGTGGCACAGCAGATAGTTTTGTCACCTCACAGAAGAGGTTCCATGGTTCGATTCTTGACTTGGGTATCATCTGTGGGGAGTCTGCATGTCCTCCCTATGTTCACATGGGTTTCCTCCAGGTCTTCCAGTTTCCTCCCACATTCCAAAGACATACAGTAGGTGTATTGGATACTAGGTGTGAGTTTGTGGTGTGGAAGAACTAGTGTGGCAGGGCTAGCCACCCGGTGGTGTAAAAACCGGCTCTAGATAATTGTCACTGTTGAAGTGATACCCCGACCCCATGTGCAAAAATGGGAAAAAGGGATTGTGGATGGCTGGATGAATATGCCTAAAGGTCAAGTATGAAACATTAGCAAGAACATATATATGAATCTAGTGTGAATGACTGAAATGCCTAATGAGTAAAAAATCATTGGCAAAAACATTAATGTATATATGACTTTAGTATGAATGATCAAAAAGCCTAAATACAGAATGCAAAATGTCAACAAAGCATTTCAAACATTCATATTACCAAAAACACTAAACACAGAACTGGCAAAAGATCACAAAAGGAATATAACTTATTTTTGCAATCTTTATACCAAAACACATCTGTAGCACTAAGCTCTAATTTGCCTGAATAGTGGTAATGTTATGGAAAGGGTTTTTTCAAATGTAAGGTATAGAGTTAGGGTTAGCAAGCATTATTAAGATGGACAGTGTGGCAAACATGTCATAATATTTTGAAAATTGGATATTTAAGGAAAGCCACACAAAACAATAAGAATTCATTGGTAATAGTAGACGTGGCCTTGGAAAAGACCTTTGACAAGGTTGTGTGGTAGTATTTAACATGTGTATTCCTAACATTTGGATTTTCAATGGATTTTTTGTGGCATTATATATATTTAAAAGTGGAAGTAGGATATGCCAGATGGTAGCAGTTCAGATGAAAGGTAATGAATACATACATATATACAAATGTTTCAAGAATGGACATTAATGCCCTTCTAGCTTGCCAATATACCAAAAACACTTGTTCCAATAATAAATGTCCAGGCTGTTCTTAAAAATAACTAAACTAGTATTTGCTTTAATGTAATTCGGTAGTCTGTTCCATGCATCAGCTACTCTGTCAGAGAACCAGTTAGTACATTTCACATACCTATAGAATCTTCTACATAGGTTGTCTGATGATTGTCTAGTACTTTTTGATAACCCCAAACATTCCCAGAGGTAGTTGTCCCTAAATGCCCTATATACCTGAATAAGATCTCGTCTCAAATATCTGTATGAGACACTGTACAAGTTCAGATATTTTAGTCTTTCATAATAACTTAGATTTTCACATCCATGGATGCCCTTGGTATATTTCCACTGTACTCTTTCCAGTTTATTCATGCTTGTTTTCCCATAGGGTTTCCATATTGTTATTCCATACTCAAGTTTGGGTGTAATGTAACTAACAAACAATGACTTCATTATGTTTGATTTCCTAGACTTTATAATTTTTTTATATAACCTGTAGTTCTATAACTATCATTAGCCAATTAGTTGATTTGATTAGAAAAACTCATAGCTGAATCTACCCATATACCCAGGTCCTTAAATGAGTCTACAGTTTCAATCACTGTGTGCTGTATTAAATATTCACCTGTCAGTTTATGTCTCCCAAATATCATATGCGTAGTTTTTGATGTATTTATCAGCATATTATTCTCCTGTGCCCAAATGGTCAATTTAGTTAAATCATACTTGTAATCAATTTACCCAATTTCAGGTCATCAGCATATAGACTGTAGAACACCTCAGATGAAAAAGTAAGGTCTGAAAGGTACAATTTAAATAAATAAGGGCCTAGGACAGAGCCCTGTGGGACACATTTACTGTAACCAAGGATTTCGCCTGTCCAGTTGGTGTGTGATACTTGCCATGTCTTATTTGTAAGCCATGCAGCTATCCATCTTATCAACAGTACATCAATACCTAGTTCTACTAATTTATTGATAAGTGTTTTGTGTATGACCCTGTCAAATGCTGAAGTTAAATCTTTATAAATGACATCACAGCACAATTTTTTATTCATAGCTGTTATTATATTGTTATAAAACATCATGTTATAGGTGGTAATAGATCTATTTTCAGCATATGCATGCTGATATATGGTTTCAAGTCTCAACCTATCCAGTTCTGACAATAACTTGTCTGGTATTACCTTCTCCATTATTTTTCCACAACATGAAAGTAGACTTAAGGGTCTATATGATTCTGGGTTTGTCCTACTCCCCTTTCCCTTAAAGAGAGGTTTAATAAGTGCATGTCTCCAGTCTTGAGGAATCTCCTCATATTTATATGACCTAGTGAATAATAGATGTAACGGTAGTGTAAGTTCTTGCTGAAGTGTTCTCAGGTCATTGTTACTTATTCTGTCTCCTCCCTGCGCCTTGTTTGGATCCAGTTTGCACAGTTCTTTTTTAATATAATCTAATTTGATTCCAGTATCTGGGGTTACCTGGATGTCACTAGGACAACTTACCACCCCTTTTGTGGAGACAAACTGTTTTGCATACGATTTTGTAAATATATGTATCATGTGTTGCATCTGAGAATAAATTCTAGAATCTGCACACAGTTTATCAATTTGTGTATCTTTACTTCTTCCACGTGTTATGTTGTGTCTTCGGCTTTTTCCCGGTTAGGGGTCGCCACAGCGGAACTCTGGTCCGCTAATGATTGGCAGTAGATTTTTATGTGCCGAGTTGCTGGCCCTGATGCACAACATTCAACGAAGGTACGCCCATTCACGCATGTCTCCACACAGAAGATGCTCTAGCTGAGAATCGAACAGGACAACGTCTTGCTGTGAGGCGACAACGCGACCGCAGCACCACAACCATGTATCTATAAAAAGGTTTCCTATTATGCTCAATATCTTTATATACATTTTCTTCAAAGTTTTCTTGATCTTGTCTAACACTATGCTTAATCTGTTTGTCCAGCTTGTTTATTTCAGTTTTCAGTTGTAGTTCGACATCTCTTCCATTTCTTATATTATTTTGTCTGTCACCTTAATCAGATATCTTGTTCTTATGGAAATATACCCCTGACGTTGCGTGCCTAGATCTTGATGTTAAACATTTTTTTTTTTACTTTTTGCACTCAATTTCTCTTGCAAAATTTTTCACATTCCATCTGCAGTTTTTCCACTGAACACCTCACTCCAGTTAGTTTTATATAGTAACTGTTTTGCTTCCCTATAATGTGTAATTAACCTTCTGTGCATTGGCTTAGATTTCAGTTTGGCAGAATTATCTAGCAACAAATTAACCTTAATAACCCCATGATCACTGCACATCAATAGTGGTAAAACTTATCTTGAAGTTACAGTAATTTCTTTGGGAACACAAACAATATCTAGTATATACCATCCCGTTTTTTTTTTTTTACAGTCTGAAGCATTTATTGTTCCTGAATATACTCTGTGAATAATTTCTTTACTAACGTTGTTGAAAAAATATTATTCCAGTCTGTTTCTGGTAAATTAAGTCCCCAGCTAATATTATTTTTCCCTCCTGTGTTTCCTGTAAGAAATGTATGAATTCCTCTAGGTCATCTGCACTTGACTTTGGTGGTTTATACACTCCAAAAATTGTTATATGTTCCAGGGATGTCTTTATTGTCACAGTTACACAGGCTATAGTATTGGTGTTATCAACTAACATGCATTAATCACAAGTCTCATATCTATCTTTAATCCCTATCATAACACCTCCACCTGATTTTTTGTTAGAATGTTTGTTACAGTAAAAACATTTATACTCTTGTCAGAATTGGTTTCCAGTCATTGTTCTTTAACCATGTTTCACAAACAATAACAGCATCAATCTTGTGGGAACATAGCAAACTTTCTAATAAAAAAACTTTATTGTTAATGCTCCTAGCATTAACAACCATCAGAGATGCATCAAATGTTGCTATCTGTGAACTGTTACATTTTTTACCTGGCAAAAATCCTGGCTAGTGTTTGTCAAATATTGCAAAATACCTGCTGCAAAAATTCTCTTCCCTAATCTAGACAAATGCACACCATCCTGTCTGAACACGTGTGTCCAAAAGAAGGCTTGGATGGTCTACACATTTCCACTTTTTAAAACAAGGCATTTTTTCCATGTAGGTGTTTATCCAAAAAATCTTTTCATTCACAGTGACCTGACTATCCTTTCTATGGGTGATTTGTGAAAAAATATGTCAACACCAGTACAAGCTATACTATCTAGGAGGGCTGTCAGTTCCCGACTAACAGTCAGAGAATCTTTGTTGGTGACATGTTCAATTATGAAGGGCATAAATTCCTGAGCTCCAATTTAAAAGAAAACTCCACAGCAAAGAAGATTCCTTATTTAGATCTTTACTGAAGTTAATCAAGATGAGCACTGTCTTCAGTTACAAGACTTCTTCAGAGCAAGCAGTAGTAGCAGGTTTTTTTAATGATACTACTACATAGGGTGATGTGGACTAGGCAGTTGGCTTGATTTGAATCAAAGTGAGGGGATGCATTTGTGTTCATGTGTGGTTGTCGGAAAAAAATCCACCTAATTTGCATGTAAAAGTTTGTGTGCCTGTCTTTGGTGGAAAATATTCACCTAATGTGCATGTAGAGTCCTAGGCTGTCCACTTTTCCTAGTACCCCTTGTTTTCAGAAACTTTAACACTTGCACACTAAAATGCAGGCTTGTTTCCGGTCATTATAATTTATAAAAAATCATCAGTTTCTTTGTTTTAGCTTATTAAGGAAAGTAAGCAAAGAGCTAAGTCTCTTTTATAGGGCAATATGGATTGGTTGGCATCCACTTATACAAGGCATCTCATATTAACATTTTCCAGTAATATTTGTGCCATATGCCTGCTTTTATGGGGCTCTTGTACTCATACCAGTAATTTTAAGGGGAGAGGTTTTTTTTCTGTGAGATTAAGCATTGACAGAGAGCTTCTGCTCACTGCTAGTGAGCTTCCTTACATCTCTTTGTGTGTAAGCTAATTTAGTAGCAGACATGGATAATAAACCAGAAACAAGAGTCAAACAAGTAAACATTCAATAGAAAAGTAACATAGGTGAAAAATACCAAATTAGAAAGTTGGATTATGACAAGTCCTTCACAGTGGACATAAAAATATTAAAAACCATTCAGATTCCTTTATGTTGAGTCAAGCATGTCCCTGTAGGGGTCTGCCTGACATTATCAAAATCTCACTTTGAACATTTCAAGCACGAGACGACTACACCAAAAAGTTACTTTATCGAAGTATCACATCACCAGAATTTTTCTCCAGGAAATGAGGCAGTTAGCCAATGTGGGGACCTTTGCCCTTTTCCCCACTTTAGTAAGATCTCAGAGTTGGTATATTTGGTTAGGGGTGTGAGGGGTGCAACCCCCATGTGATGGTGTGTGTAGGGTTGATGTCCCCCACTTGGGTGGGTTTGATATGCTTCGGTGTGTTAGTTTTTAGTTTTGGCCAACTGCCTTGTTTCCTGTGATGTGACGGTTCAATAAAGTGAGTGTTTGGCGTAGTTGACTCGTGTTTGTATTAAGGTTCAGCAAAGTGGCATTTCAATGATGTAAAGTAGACCTCCCTGTAGTTAGCTGGCCAATGCTTAGAGGTGGCTGTTTAGGATGCTAGAAAAGTGTATGTCCTGGCTTGTTGGAAGCCCTACAGATCACTTCCCTATATTTGTGGTAATGTGCTATTAGAGTCTCCTTCTTGTTGAGCATGGTTCTTATGTTGAGGATTGTGAGAGAGTTTCCCTTCCTCATTAGTAAAAAAAGATTGTGGTTGATTTCCCCAAGTTGTTACATTCTCTTAAAAGAGCAGTCTGCATTGAGTCCTTGTTTTATGTCAGCATTTAAATGAATTTGAAATTCTAGCTCAGTTTTTTTCCAACAATGCATTTTTATTGCTATCAAGTTCAATTTTAACTATGAAAATGAAAGTTGTTGTGCATTGGATTATCTAAGTATGTTTTCCAAGAGCAGTGCACTTTTAGTTGCATTGTGATGAATATCAGATAAGTGCTGAGAAATTCTTATCTTAAGCTTATTGATTGTTTTACCCACATAGTAGGCTGGGCATTTCAAATATTTTGAGTAGCACACAACCATTTCTAAATTTTAGTCATAGCTCTTGGATTGCCAGGCTCAGGGTTTCCACATTCCATGTGACTAAATATATTAATAACCAAACTATCTACAAAGACACCAAAACACTTAATTACCCTATATTCTTCATGAGAGTTCCTCTTCCCCCTTACCCAGCATAACAGATATGTATAGGTTCATAAGTAAGTACTTGGCTGGCTGCCCTTGTAGACCATTTTAAGCCTAGCCAGTTTCCCTTTTTGTGCTTGAAATAGTCTATCCTGTTTGGTTATAGATTGGATTTACCCATCCCATGGTCGATAGTTATATATACCACTAATGAAAATAACTGGGATTATACCATAGATAATTTGAGGGAACCCATGCATGGGATAGAGCATTTAGGAGCTGCATTTGTCCATCAGTAGTACAGGGGGGCAATCCTGGGGTTAATTTTCTTTTTCCTATCCATAGATCTAAGTTGTGCTTGAAAATGGATAGTGATGAACTTTGTTTTATGTGGATGGGTAGTCTGTTTCCTAGAAGTGGTATACTCTGAAAAATATACCCATCTTTCCAAACCAGTCTGTTGATGTTGCAGAAGAGGTTTATATACCCTAGTCTGATTATTACTGATGGCATTTGACTTTCTGATGTGCAGTAAATCCATCAGTGATGGGTCAGAGGATACTTTGTATGCCACACACAGGTCACCTCTTAGCAGTCGGTAGGAAAAAGAATGTAGTGGCAGGGTCCATGTAGGACATATTGTTTAGGCCTTGTATCCTTTTAGTAAGGTATCTCTGTGGGCATTCCAGTTGCTGCATGTGTCTGGACAGATACATGCCAAATCTGTATTCCCATGTATGTGATGTTCTTTATCGATAACAAAATAAAAAGAGGTATTTCCCGTCTTCTTCTCTGTCACCCCCAGTCCCGCTGTCCCTAGTACTCCCTGTTTTCAAAAACTTTAACAGTTGCACACTAAAATACAAGCATGTTTCAGGTCAACATGTTCTAAAAATAAGATGTTTTTGATATCTAATCAAATACTGTGATATCATCATTCAAAAATAATTACAACACAAAACAAAAATGGTGATACTAATTTACAAAAGCATTGTTCTACCATTCTATATATGTGTTTAGCAATTATCATTCTCTTACAATCTAATTAAGATGATACAATGATATTAAACATAATTTCTAGTTATCTGCAAACATGTAACTGTGAGGCAGAAGTGAGTTAGGCAGAGAACGAATCATGCAGATATATTCATGCATTAATAATCTACAAATGCCAACCAGTTGACCACCAAGTCTGAAATGAAAAACATTTAATTAATGGACTTTAGTGCAGCCTACCAAAGGAGCATCCCCACCTCATTGTATCAGCAATATACTTACAACACAAGGGTGCACAAAATGGATTATCTCCCTTAAGCCTGAAATAAACACAAAGTAAATCTGACTCATCCCATAAGCTACTCTTCCATTTCCAATCAAAGGTATGCGCAGACAGACACACACACATAATATATATATATGATTATATCAGCTAAAGTCAACATAAAAAAGAGAGATGTGAACAACATGGTCTATCAGTTGCATAAATGAATAAACAAAAAACTCAGATCTTCTAAACAATAGCCAAACAGTTTGTAGTACATTATACAAAGCTGACATACCTCTAAATGTTTCACATACCAGAGAAAAAAACTTGCTCTTCCTGCAGTCACACAGCAATGAAGTTGACCTCCTGTGCAGATGGTCTTTTTCAGACCTCAGAAACCTGGTAGGCTTTATCTGACCACACACACACACACACACACATATATATATATATATATATATATATATATATACATACACACACACACATACACATACACTTACATGTACGTATGTGTGTGTGTATATATATATATATACATATATATATATATATATATATATATTTATATATATATACATACACACACACACACACACACAGGTTCATAGGTGTTTACTAGGCTAACGACCACAAGGGCTGTTTTAAGCCTAGTCATACACCCCAAATCTCTAAGAAGTTTTGATACCCTTGATAAGTGTAAGCATAGGCCTGGGAGATGAACCATTTACAGATTACCTGTTTGCATTAGAGAAATAGGTATATATATATATATATATATATATGTATATATATATATATATATATATATATATATATATATATTTCATAGCTCCTAAAAATTACTTACTAGCTCTTACCAGCAAGACAGTTGGTCAGCTCAAAGTTCTCATCCATTGAAAGTAATGGACACATTCCTTAGCTAAATAGAGATTTCTATACCCCAACATATATATCCAGAAGCTGAAAGTATTACAGAATACAGAATAATTACCTTGGGCAGTTATACAACATTGTAATAGACTGTACTGAAAAAAAAAAAAAAAACAGTTGCATTTCTAAATAGAAATCCTGAGTTTAAAACCGCTAAATTCTACATGTGCTGGTCACATTCATACATAATAGTCAAAGTACAGTGTCTTTGATTAAGCAGCAGTTACCTGATATAAATTTCCAAATAGGCTCGAACATTAATGAAAAATGCCACTAGTTAACTGTCTTGAAAACTAAAATAGGTAAAACTTCACAGTACTTTTCTTATTAATGCAGAGATTATCAGTGTCCTAAAACTTTTTCCCAGCCACAAAATCTGCTTTGTACCTCTGCAGTATACTACATTTTACAACCGAAACTGTTTTTGGCTTGCTGACTGGCTCTTCAGTTTTGCACCAGCAGAACCCTTTTCTGTCATTCCCCCTCCCCATTTTGAGCTGCATTATCATTTATTTTACTTTAGGGTAATTTACAGGTGCTAGGTTATTTTGATGAATATGCCACAGGCCTTGCAAAAGTCTTGTACTTTATTTTCTCTGTGCAAATATATTTTTTTTACTTTTCTGTTAGCTGTGCCTTAGTTTACATGAATGACTTGCTAGTACCCCCAGAGTAGTCAGAATACTGTAGTGTAGGTTAATTAAGCAAAGTTGCTGTTAATCTGTTATGCAGCTCTACAAAGGTCTCTCTGGCAGGAAAACTAGTCTTCAGTGTGCTGTTCCATAACTTAGAGAGTGAATTCCATACGCCTGTCTATGATGAGTTTGTTTCTGTAATCTCAAGTATGCACTCAATGACATTTGGTTGGACTTATGGCATATGGATTGGTATTTTCCTCTCGGGATTTATTGAGTCCTGTTATTTATCAAATTCTAAAGTTCTCATTGAGGTCAGTTATTTTTCCAACTGTTTTAATCCTATCCCTACTATGCCTGATACTGTTTTGTTTTCACTATATTGTCTGAATTCATGAACAGTCACAGTAAGTGCAGCTGTTATGTACACAGTGCAGGGTGTGGAGTACATTATACCATGCTATTTGGTATTCATTAATAGGCTCACTTAGTGTAGAGCCTCAAAACAAGGAGAATGGCAGAATATGCTAATGAAGGCATAAGTAGCTGAATTATATGTCGATTAACCTATTCAGCAGGTGGAGCTATTCAGTAACCTTTAAAGTAATCATTTACACTCAATGTAGCCATTTGCCATGAAATCAAAAATCATTACACTTACAAAAAAAGGTTAGGGAACCTGATGTGTATCAGGCTTTAATTCAAGATGCTGCTGCCAGATCCCTGGCTGAGAAGATGAGGGGTATTTAGACCCTGTTTGACCTACCATGAACTGCATAACACAGAAATTGTAGAGCAATATAGGAGAGAAACACTAGAGTAAATATGCAGCCTCTGCCACCTACACCCCAAGGTCCCAGAGAAATCAGGGAGAGCCCATTCCACTGGAAAAAAAGGTATCTATAGCTTTTACTGTATACTATCTAGAGATACTTTCCAGAGGCCACTGTGTCATAGGCCTCAGCTTCTAGAATATTACATCACTTTCTAAGTGCAATGCTACAGTATGCATGAGAGCATATCTGTTTCTAACACACCTCAGAGGAAAGAGCAAGAACCACGCAGGAATTTTATGCAATAGCACACTTCCCTGAAGTTTTTGAGGCCATAGATTGCACACTCATAGAAATAAAAGCCCACCAGGTGAGCAAGGAAGGAGGCACATTAACAGGAAAGGATACAACTCTGTAAACTGTTAGATTGTCCGGAATGCCTAAGGGATCATCTGCAATGTCTGTGCAGGTATCTCAGGCAGATGTTCTTCGTTCCCCATTGCTGCAGTCCTTACTATTGGGTATAGTCCGCATCCAGTCGGCCCGAATACCAGAGTATAAGGCTGACGTCGGTCAGGGCGCATTAGACTGATGTCAGTACGTCAGGGTACTAATGCGCATGACCGACGTCATATCCTCAGTCTTTTTTGCCGCGTGGTCCGATGCAGAAGCAGTTTTGCGAGTGCAGGTTGGCATTCTGAAATCTTTCCGAAACCGGAGATTCAGACCGAAACAGAGTTGGCTAAGTACCCCGTTGGGGAACGTTTTTGTTTTTTCTTGCCTCAGTATTTTACCGGATGTCAGAAAAAGTGAATAACTGTATTTCTTGTGGGAAACAGATACCTCATAGGGATTACCATACCTTGTGTATACCTTGTTTAGGGCCTGAGCACGACGTTGTTGGTTGCCGCTCTTGTGCTAGGTTTAACAAACGCACTATTAAGAGGAGGTTAGACTGTGCCAGGTTAGTGTTTGGGAAGCGTTGCAATTATAAAATGCCGTCGGATGCTCCGACGCCCGCCTCCAAGAAGGGCAAGGACAAAACAGCGAAGCCTAGGGTTGATGAACCGGCAGTCCCGGACGTCGGTTCTTTAGGCGGCTCAGTGGAGCCAGAGGTTTTGCCAGGAGTTTCCATGGAGTCCCAGGCAGAAACTTTACTGTTACAGGATGTGCCTTCTCAGGAGGTAGGCCAGGCTGAGGGGCTTCTCAGGTGACTGTTCTTCCCTCTCTTCCCAAGGTAGTTAGAGCCTCTCCTTCTGTTGCCAAAACTTCTTTGAGAGGTAGGCCTAGTTTAGCTTCAGTGGGGCTTCTCCTAGCATTTCGGGTTCTGTGCCTAAGAAACATATGCTTAAAATGGCAGAAGATTTGATTACTATGATTAGAGGTTCTATGCCCCCGCCTGATAAGAGGCCTAGGGTGGAACCAGAGTTTGATAGTTTTGAACAGTGTTCAGAGGCTTCAGGGTCTTCTGCGGAAGACTTGCAGGAGTATCCTGCTTATTCTGATTCTGATGTGGATGATTCCACTCCTACAGCTACTCCTCCTGAGGATTTCTCATTTTCAGAGACTCTGCATTCCATGAGGGAGCACTTTAAATGGGAAGGCCAGGATTACTCTGATTCCAGGAAAAGGCTTAGGGAATTCTTGTTTGTGCCCCAGCATAGGCGCTTAGCTATTCCTCCTGTGTTGAATGTGGTGGAAGATGTTTTGCAGAGGCTTCCCTGAACCCTGACTCTTTGCCTCCTGCTCCTGTTAAGCCTGATAGGTATTATAGGGTGCCCGAAGCTCATAAGTATTTGTTTAAGAGTCCTAGGGCGGACCCAGAAACTATTTCTCAAGGGCCTAAAGGTGTTAAAGCTTCTGTGGTTAAAAATCCTGTTCCCACTGATAAAGAGGCAAGGGCTTTGGATAGGTGGGGAAAGAAAGTGTATACTTCTTCCACTCTAGCCATGAGAGCATTGAATTGTCAGTTTCACATGCTGAAATATCAGAATTACCTCCTTTCACAATTGAAATCTAAGGTGGATGCTTTGACGGGAGGTATTGAGTGTAAAGAGTTGCTGGATTTGGTTCATGTGTCTGAACAAGTGGGTAAGCATTCTTTGCAATGTGGTTTTGATGCTGTTCAGGCCTCCTCGAGGGTGGCCGCTACTGGTTCTGTTCTTCGCAGGCATGCCTGGTTGAAGGATCAGAATTTAGCTGAGCATGTTAAGACAAGGATTTTGGATGCTCCTTTACAGTCTGATGTGTTGTTTGGATCGCCTGTGGAAGCAGTTTTAAAGAAAATGGAGGACAAAGCTAAGTCTATGCAAACTGTTAAAGATTTTTTGCAGGTGCAGCCACCGAAATTTAGTAGAAATTGGCCGGCTAAGGGGTGGACATATCCTGCTTATGATTCCCAGTCTAGGGGTAGGTCTAGACGTGGTAGGGGCAGGGCTCAAGGTTCTTTTAGGCCTAGAACAGGGAGTTCGCCTGCTCAGACTTCTGGTGAGGGCAGGGGTCAGTCCTTTCGTAAACAGACCCAATGACCTGTCTTTTCAGCTGCCAGTAGATTCCCGTCTGGCAGCTCCTTTGGGAGGAAGACTGTCTCTTTTCAAAGAAAATTGGGATTTAATTACTCCAGACAAATGGGTATTGGATATCATTCACCATGGTTACAGATTTTATTTCCATACAATGCCCCCTTTCAAAGGCATGCCAGACGTTCCTCCTCCACAAAGAAAAGAGGCTCACAAGCAAGTTTCTCAATTACTCCAGATAGGGGCCATTCAGCCAGTCCCTGTATCAGAAAGGGGCCTAGGATTTTATTCTCGCCTGTTCCTAGTGCCAAAGAAAGGGAACACGTGGAGACCAATTTTGGATTTATCTCTCCTCAACACTTTTCTGGACATTCCCAAGTTCAAGATGTTGACGTTACAACAGCTTTTACCTCTGCTGGGCAAAGATCACTGGATGGTAACTCTAGATCTCAAGGAAGCTTACCTTCATGTGCCTATAAGGCTAAGTTGCAGGAAGTATCTGCGGTTTCGAGCTGGAAATTCTCATTATCAGTTCTCTGCATTGCCCTTTGGCTTATCTACTGCGCCCAGAGTATTTACAAAGGTTCTGGCTCCAGTGATAGCTTACTTCAGGCTTCAAGGAATTCAAATCTATCCTTACTTGGACGACTGCCTGATTCTGGCTCAAGAAAAGGAAGACCTTCTACAGCATCTGGAACATGTCATAGCAGTGCTAAGATGCCTAGGGTATTCTGTGAACGAAATAAAGTCCAGTCTAGTACCCTCTCAAGACATGTGCTTTCTGGGTGTGAGACTGAATACAGCAGCCCAGATGGCCTTTTAACCCCGGACAAACAAAAGAGTCTGTCACTTTACTTCCATCAACTATCTCATCAGTCCGTGCTGACTGCAAGGACAGTCCTTCAAGCATTAGGGTTCATGGCATCTTGTATTCTGGTGCTTCCCAATGCCAAACTGCATATGAGGAAGCTACAATGGTATCTCAAAAATGTATGGACACAGCACTGCCAGGATTTGGACACTGTCATTCAAATAATACCTTGCCTTCAAAAAGAATTTATGTGGTGGGCTCAGGAATGTCACCTAAACAAGGGACTCTCTGTGACCCGGCCAGAGGCGAGTCAGATTTTAACGACAGATGCCTCGGACATTGCTTGGGGTGCTCATCTAAATGGAAAGTGGATACAAGACAAGTGGCCTGCCAGACTACAGCATCTACATATCAACATGAAGGAGATGTTAGCAGTCCAGTTTGCATTAATGGCTTTCAAGGAGTTACTTCTTCCAGGGCAGGTGTTGATTCTAACAGACAACACAACTGTCATGTGGTACATCAACAAGCAAGGGGAACACATTCTTATCCTCTATGCAGGCAAGCAATGATTTTATGGGAGACTGCGCTAAGCTTGCAACTAACTCTTCAGGCAAGGTTTCTGCCAGGAGCACAGAACTCCTTAGCAGATGTGTTAAGCAGACAAATCATGGATCCCCACGAGTGGAAACTGGATCTTCATGTATTTCAGAAATTGACAGTGTCATGGGGAACTCCAGACATAGATCTGTTCGCTTCTCCACTAAACCACCAGCTGCCACAGTATTGCACAAAGGGGTTTCATCACACAGCTTGGAAAGTGGATGCTCTGTCTTTCAGTTGGAAAAACCTTCATGTGTATGCCTTTCCTCCTCTACCTCTTCTTCCAAAGGTACTATTAAAGGTCAGACAAGACAGGCCAAGGATGATTTTGATAGCTCCAGATTGGCCTCGGCAACACTGGTACCCACTACTACGGAGTCTGGTAAGGAAGCCTCCATGGCCTTTGCCTCTGCTTCCTCATCTGTTATCTCAGCAGGATGGTCATCTGCTCAATGTCAAGCTTCACTCTCTTCATCTAACAGCCTGGCATATTCTGTGTTGAAACACAGCAGGTCTCAACTTCCTCAACAAGTTTTAAATGTGATTATGGAAGCTAGACGACCTAGTACAAGGAAAGTGTACGCAGAAAAATGGAAGAGATTTTTATTTTGGAGTACAGCAAAGGATTTGCAGGTTTCTGAGCCTAATTTGAGTGCGGCTCTTCAATACCTTACTGAGTTATTGGACAAAGGTTTGTCCTTCTCTTCTATTAAGATTCATGCTGCAGCAATTTCTGCTCACTATGATTGTGACCCACCATTGTTTTCGCATCCTTTGTTCAAGCAGTTTCTCAGAGGGGCAAAGAATATAAGACCCCCACGTGGAGCTCCTACTCCTGCTTGGGATCTCAATTTTGTGTTGGAAAAACTTACTCTACAACCTTTTGAGCCTGCGGCTACTGCTGATTTGAAATACTTGTCATGGAAGACTGCTTTTCTGTTGGCTATTACTTCTGCAAGGAGGGTGTCTGAGTTGCAGGCCCTTATGGCAGTAGAGCCATTTTTGATTTTTCATAAGGATAGGGTATCATTACGTACTAATCCTTCCTTTATGCCTAAGGTGGTTTCTAGTGTGGCTTTAAACCAGACTATTCATTTGCCTACTTTTTATGCAGACCCCCAAGATAAAGGGGAAAAGATTTTGCACACTTTAGATGTACACAGGCAATTGCGTTATTATTTAAGCAGGACTAAGGATTTTAGGCAGTCTCAGCAGTTGTTTGTTTCTTTTGCTTTGAGTTCGCAGGGCAAGCCTGTGTCAAAACAAACTATTTCTAGGTGGATTGGCCTTTGCATTGCATTTTGTTATTCCCATCATGGCAAGGAGATTCCAGCTGGGATTAGGCCTCATTCCACTAGGGCTGCTGCCACTACAACAGCATTTCTAAGGGGGGTGGCAACTAAGGATATTTTGGAAGCAGCTACTTGGAGTTCAGTGCATACTTTCTCTAAGCATTATCACCTTCCTATCTACTCTAAGTCTAGGGCTGGTTTTGCCACAGCTGTTTTGCAAGGCATGTTGTCAGCTCCTGCTTCTTTATGATTTGCCAGCCTCCCTTACCTCTGCTTTGGGATTCTACCCAATAGTAAGGACTGCAGCAATGGGGAACGAAGAACATAGTACAGTTTTGTACCTACCATAAATGTAGATGTTCGAGGATCCCATTGCTGCAGTCCAATTTACCCTCCCTCCTTCCTCTCTGTGTTTAGGGGTGGTTGTGTAGGTGAGGTTTCATGCTTATATTTTTTGTATATCTTCTTGTATATATTGTGCATATTTTTGGTGCAGGTATTTTGGGCCTTGTCTTTTTAGGGTCTTCTGACATCTGGGGCAAGAAAAGACTGAGGATATGACGTCGGTCATGCGCATTAGTACCCTGACGTACTGACGTCAGTCTAATGCGCCCTGACCGACGTCAGCCTTATACTCTGGTATTCGGGCCGACTGGATGCGGACTATACCCAATAGTAAGGACTGCAGCAATGGGATCCTCGAACATCTACATTTATGGTAGGTACAAAACTGTACTTTTTCATGACTCACACACACATATGGTACACTTGTAAGCTGTATACAAGCTTTTTAGGGGTAACTTTCCACAAGGGCATCTAGTGGTGGATGCAGGTTAAACACTGGAACCTTGGCACCTGACACCAATGAGAAACCCACACAATCCCACTGAGCAAGGATACAATGGTACCCAAGTTCAAGCTAGGAATATCATCGAACATGTATATAGGTTGTTCAAATTGAGGTTCCACTGTCTAGACACATCAGGAGGTGCCCTGTAGTATGACCCAGCAACCTCTGCTAAAATACTCACAGCTTGTTCCATATTTGCACAATATAATTCTCAGAAAACAGCTTTAGCAATGACAACTAAGGGTAGGACCAAAGTTCCCAGGACCACAAGCAGGGCCAGCAGATACAGATGAGGGGTCTGAGGGAGAACCACTAGCCAAAGATGTGGCCAGTAGATGTAAGCATGCACATTATATCAGTGGCTGTGGCTAAGAGACAAAGGATAACAAACACACTGACTGTCTGTGAAAGACTTAAGAGCCTAAGCAGATACAAATATTAAAACTGATTCCTGCAAAACTGCACAACCTCAACTTAACCATGTAATGGTTGTGTTCTGCTAGTATCACACAGAGACAACTCCCAAGGATACATCTTGTAGCTGCAGTATTAATAAGGTAAGTCTGGAACCTGTATATAAAAAAAAAGTTATATAATCAGATCCATTGTAGAGTACAATGCCCCATTTGACATGTATCTCACAAGACACCAACAACAATTGGAAAGGCCACAGAAATACCTCACTAAGAGGATTACCAGCCACAAACAGATCCATATGCAGACCGTCTCAAAAAACTCTAGCTCTACACTGTCGCATATCGCCTACTCAGAGGCGATCTCTGACTAACATACAAAGCTATGTCAAACCCAGAGCTGTTGGACATGCTACACTTAAAGAAATCCCATTCTCTCCGAACCACACACTCCAGGGACCTAAACCTTGTCGCCACAATAAACAGAACATGCTGAAGTGATAGATTCCCATCCCAGAGACTTCCCAAATTCTGGAGCAAACTACCCATTCATGTCAAGCAAAGGTTCTCATTGCCCCTCTTTAAGAAAAATCTTGACGACTGGTTTGGAAGTAGAAAATTCACCCTGGGGTTCACTTCTGTGGCACTGCTTGACAGGGGTGCAGGAAAATATTTTTCTTGGGTGGTGAAAGCCAGGGAACCTTTTTGGCTAGGCTTATATAGGCCCCAGGGCCGATAGCCTAGTACCTACCTATGAATCTATAATGGAGTTATATAATTGATTCCTGTCACATGCAAATTCTTATATGTCCCTAAGGTGGTACATGTCCCAGGTGTACAGTAATGTCAGTAGCAGCTGATGTTTGCAATGTACAGTTAAGGAGTTTGCCCAGTACTGTGCATCAAGCATTTCTGCTGACCATTGTATATAAACCAGTGAGCCTGTGAATAGTAGCATTATTTGCACAAGTACTCACAGTAAGACGCTGTCCGGTTCGATTCTCAGAGCGTCTTCTGCGTGGAGACATGCGTGAATGGGCGTACCTTCTCTGAAGGTTGTGCATCAGAGCTGGTAACTCTGCACGTAAAAATCAACTACCAATCATTAGTAGACCAGAGTTCCGCTATGGTGACCCCTAACCAGGAAAAGCCAAAAGACACAACAACAACAACATCAATAAGCAACATACCCCTCAACCTCTTAGAGCAAGAAATCTGGACAAAACCATAAATAAAAGTGGGACAAAGGCCCAAAAAATACGAACAATTTTTTAAATATTGCTCTTACAAATTAAAAAGTTGATAGAATAACAGATTTTGCATTAGCATGAATTTTCTGAAGGGTATGCAGTCTGAAACTCAAATATTTGTTATTATTTTGTAAATTGAGTCTTTAATGATTTGCCACTAATTTGACAGAAAACCACAGTTTTATTAAAAACGGACTAAAAATTTGAGGCAAAAATCTGGACATTCTGTGAAAATCCATACAGTTGAGAGGTGTGATAAGCAATATTTAAATATATACTTTGACTGCATTACTAAGAATACTAACAGAAATACAGTGGAGGCCAACAATTACATAACCATTCACAACTGATTATAAACGATGAATTAAAAAATGTTTTCTGCAATGCATTTACATAAAAGGAAGCTTCTAAGTAAGCAAGCATTAGCTGTCCACTCTGTGCTTCAGACGTATATGCAACCCTAAGTCAGAAATGAATGTGCAAAAGGCAGGGCACAGTCATCATTACTTGCACAGAGTGGGGGCAGAGGTACAGGAGTACAAGACTGACAGGAAAGGAGTGTGTGTGTGCAAGTAAACCAAAAATGTATTCCTGAAGTATCAAATTTTCAGGGTCAGTAGCAAGATATGTATAGCAACCCAACAGTATGGGTTAGGTAAGTAATGTGTGTGTGTGTGTGTGTGTGTGTGTGTGTGTGTGTGTGTGTGTGTGTGTGTGAGTGCGTGTGGTGGTATGGACAAGCATTTGTTGAATGTGTCTGTGTCTGTGTGTGTGTGTGTGTGTGTGTGTGTGTGTCTGCATGAACACAATCAAGCACTGTTCTAACACTATGTCCTGGCATCGTGGACTGGTGTAAGTCATACATGGCAGACTAGTCAGGTCAGTGTTCTTACTTCTGACCACAAGAACTACCTCTGCCAAGAGTGGCACTGCTAGTTCCATGACCCTGGCTGGAATTTGGTGTGCTACTCTAACTTGTCAAAATTTCAAACCCTGAGAGCAATACTGCCTTTGCAGAACTGTTTACAGAAACCCTATACAAGCATGTTAATAGCTGCATAGAGGCAGTTATACCCACCAGGAAGAAGTACATAATTCACTCAAAAAACAAGCCACTCTGGGGGAAATCACAACATCAATAAGCTGTATAACAGAAAGAAGAAAATCAGCACTCTAATTAAACTAAACAAACAACTCAGAGGACAAATAAAGTCTACCAAAGCCAAATCTGAGGTAAATTTGGCCTCCCAGGCTAAGGACAACCACAACACATTCTTTAGCTATGCCTACAACCTCAAAGGCAATACACATTTTTGTGTAGAGCTCATTGTAAATGGAGCCACCTATACTGGTCCAGAAGATATAGCAAACCTACTGTCCAACAAATTCCGCTTCAACTTTACCCCTCTCAAACTTTCCTGAGGAAATACCATCAAATTAAACTCCCCCTGCTATCCCTAGGGAACAGATCCTTAATTCTCTCTCTAAAGCCATGAACACTGCATCAGTGGGCCCAGGCAATATCCAAGGATGCCTTCTAAATAGCATGAAATATGACCTATCAGGTCCTCTGGAACTGTTATTTACCTGTAGCCTCCAAATAGGCTTTGTGCCTCATGAATGGAGAACATCAACAGTCATCCCTCTGCACAAAAGTGGGGCATCTACAATGCCTAGAAACTACAGACCCATAAGTCTCACCGGTCTCATGTGCAAAGCCATGGAAAAAATGATCATGGAAATGATCAGTAATATAGGAAACCTCCAGACACTGGACTCAGCCCAATTTGCTTTCATCAAGGGCAGGTCATGCCTACTCAACCTGATGGACTTTGAGAAGGTCACCAAAGCAACGGATGAGGGCAAAATTGTTCACACTGCCTACCTTGACCTGGCTAAGGCATTTGACACAGTACCCCACTCAGGCATTGCTGACAAACTTAAGAAGTTAGGTTAAAACCCTTATGTCACCCAGTGAATAGTCAGCTGGCTCACAGACAGGACCCAGGAAGTTAGAATTGGGGAGTTCACCTCTGCAATGAGACCAGTCACAAGTGAAGTACCTGGGACCACTCCTTTTTGGCATTTACTTCTTTGAAGTCAAGGCCAACATCAATGGCCTCTGGTTGACTAAATTTGCAGATGATGGCAAATTAGGAGCTGCCATTGAATTGTCCACTGACACAAATGTTCTCTGGAAATGTCTGACACAGACAAACAACTGGTGTCAGAGGCATGGACTAAAACTAAATACAAAGAAATGCATAATAGTAACCTTTGGGAAGTCATCAATGCTGGTAACTATCATATTGACAACACACCCCTAAAAGATTACCCTGTAGTCAGGGACGTGGGAACACACACAGACTGTAATCTATCCTTTGACCATCATGTGTCTACAGTAGTGAGGAAATAATTCTGTGTTGTGCAACTTATAAAAAAAAGGTATAGCATCTAGGTCCAAGGAAGTCATTGTTCCACTGTATTCGGTATTCATCAGACCTGTCATTGAGTACAATGCTCCCTTTGGTACGTACCTAATCAGGCATATCCAACAGTTGGAACATCCATAGAGGTTCCTCACTAAAACAATCCAGGGTGTAAGTAACATGTCTTATACAAACTGCCTCAAGGCTGTATCCATGTATTCTGTCTTCTACATTCTGTTGAGGAGAGATCTATCCCTGATATACAAGGCATTGTCAGACCTCATTTTGATGGACCACTTGCATATCTGCAAAACAAGCAGCACCAGAATTACCTGTTCTGAAGACTTAAACCTTGCCTGTGATATAAATAGGATCTGTTGGAGAAACAGGTATGTATCCCAGAGACTACCCCTTTCTCTGGAACAGGCTCCTCATCCTTGTGAAGCAGAGTTCCTCCCTAACCTAATTCAAGAGTAACTTGAACAGTTGGATGGGGAACAGGAAATTCATCCCTGGTCTGGCACCTATGTCTCTAATGGACAGAGGCAGCCTGTAAATGTTTCACCTCCCAAGCCCTTGCTTACACTTATCAAGGTTACCAAAACTTGTCAGAGATTTGGGATGCAGGGCTAGACTTAAAAAGTCCCTTATGGTTGCTAGCCTAGTAAACACCCATGAATCTGTGAACATGAGTGATGTCTACTGGATGAGCTCTCATCACTACTATGTCCTGGACTGTGACCACAGTGCCTACTGCATCTGGGTGTGGACACTGACATCACTGACGAAGGGGAAGTACTGCCATTATGAGAGTGGGATCATGCACAGCCATGTCAGTTAACACCTGATAATTTAGCATCTGTCCACCCACATGCATGCCGATACTCCCTCAGCAGACATTCCATTACAGTTGCTGCCAATCCAGTATGTCATTCATCTTGTCCAAGGAGTTATCCACATGGTTCAGGCAGTCCCTTACATCAGAATGCAAAACATTTAATACTCTCAGTATCTGTTCTGGGGCTCTGGTGGAACATGCCTGTGTCTCTGTGGTGGCCTTACATGTACGTCATGTGGCAGTTACTGACAAACCAACATCAGGTGGAAGGTGGACAGCAAGTCTTCCCCAACCACCTCTACCAGCCTGCCTGGATGGCACCTACCCTCACAATAGGTATGGGGAGAATCAACCAGTTCTGCCACTGGAGTAACCACATTACCCTGTTCAACTGTGTCACCCTCAACCTGACTAGGGTCTGAGGTCTGTGTGTCATGGATATGTGTAGGCATACTGACTGTGTCAGAAATAGGGGCAGGAGATGTTGCAGGCACAACCTCAGTGTCAGACTGACCCTCTGCACCCCCCAGACTGTGTCTCTTCATTTTCGCCATCATCATCATCATCAGTGGCTATTGTTACTCTAACATCAGGTGGTAGAACTTCCACAGTATTACTGGCAGGATCACCTATGATAACAGTCAATGTGACAAAGAGAGAAATAGCATAAACAGTGATCAAATGTATGTTATGTGAAACATATTAAAAATTAAGAGATGATAATGCAATGAAAACAAATAACTTTCAGTTACACATATGTCTACTTTTTGTACATTGATAAGAGTAGAGAAGGTGTGATTACCATATGCAGGTGGTCATGCAAAAAGAGAATGAGATAAGTCTACATATAAAAAGGAAGATGAAACACAGATGGTAAATTTCACCAAGCAAATAACACAAGAAACAGAAAGCAGTTTCCTTTACAGCTGCAGAATAAGACATCTCATACAAAACTTTACTGCCCAGTTGACTTCCCCCACCCCTTCACCTCTCCTTTCTCTCTGTCCCTCAGGGTTTCTTCTATCTCTCTCTCTTTCCTCTCTCTCTCTCTCTCTCTATATATATATATATATATACACACACACACACACACACGTATATATATATATATATATATATATATATATATATATATATATATATACACACAGGTTCCATTCAAAAGCTCGAAATACTGAAATCTTGAATTTCAGTATTTCAAGCCCAAGAAGCCAAATCCACATAATAGCGAAAGTTTAGAAGCGCGAAATTTAAAACCTTGAATACCGGAGGTTTTGAATTTTGCGCTTCTAAAGTTCTGCTATGGTCATGTATTCAGGTAAGTTTCTGTGTGTATTAAGGGGTTTGGGTAGGGGCTGTGGTGTGTGTCAGTGTGTTTTGTTGCTGTGATGCGTGTGTGCGAAGAGAAAGTAGCTTGTGTGGTGGTGTTTTGTGTGTGTATGTAGTGCGACCTCGGCGTGGGAATATTTAAGTAGGGGGGTGTGGGGGGTGCAGGGGTGCTTGCCCCCCTGCTTTCATGTAGTAGAGTGATTGTGTGTGTTTGTGTGGTGGATGGTGTGTGTGTGTGTGTTAAAACCGAAGTTCAAAACTTCCGGTATTTGAGGTTTAGAATTTTGCGGTTTTTAGTTTTCATTGTTTTGTGGATTCCACTTCTTGGGCTCGAGATACTGAAATTCAAGATTTCAGTATTTCGAGATTCTGAAGTGAACACACACACATGCACCCATGCACACACACATATTGCATGCCTGGAAATTTTGCAGTAGACACATATGGGCTATCTTCCACGTCAGCCCCTACATCAGTGATTCTGTACTGAACTGTCTGGATCTCTGACAGTGGATAGGAACTCCTCTGTTTTAGTCAGTGGTGGTTCTGTAGGAGGTCTGCCTTCCAGTAGCCATACATTCCTGGGTAATTGCAGCTGCCCTATATCTTACTTCTGTTTTATTTTGATATATGTAATGTGAGGTCCCCAGTCTGGACCAGTAATCAAGGAGCCTGAATCCTAACCACTGGCACTGGAGAGGGATGTTCACTTGGAACAAAAATTTATACACCCAGTATTTCCAGATGCAGATCTCTGCATCAAGCCCAGTTTCCCTTAAGAGCACACAGGGTACACATTCAGTCTGGGGTCTGGATTTCTCTATCTGTCTCCCTCTAGGTCCCCCAGTAAGACTCCCCACTGGCACAGCTGAATGTCCAAGCCAAGTTCTCTAGTACCCTCTCTGAGAAACTAGTGCTTCATGTCCCTGCTCCAAACAGCTGACACACACACTCTGAGATTTGATTTTAACACACACACACAAACACCTGCAGAAGCCTGGCACAGATTTACTAACTATGCCCCCTTCTGCCCAGACTATAGGGTAGTATCACCACCACCAGACACTCCAAAGCCAGCTACTCTAAGGATCTTGCAAGGGTACCCAATTATACTGAATGAAATTAGTATCAATACAAATAGTAGTTTGACCAACAACAAGGCTTTCAGAAGTGGCCAGAGCTGTCATTAAACATATATAAGTACTCTCAGAGATTAAAATATTACCTAAAAGACCAGCCACAATGAAAAGTTTAAATATATTTAATAAATAAAATAAAAGTATTTGAAAATACTAAATATCTATTTACAGTACACACCAGAGTTTCACACACAGGAAATATTAAGATAACACAGATGTATAGATTTACACAGATACAGAAAAACAGTACTTAACTAATTTCACTATATTTTCCTAACCGATCTAAAGTATTACTATTCCCTGGTTCTCTTACTAGAGTAAGACAAGATGAAGTAGATGAGGGGTTCTTCTATGTCAGTTTCCAAAAACAGACTGCAATGAGACTTCAGTCTCATCTAGTATTAAACATCATTTTTGTCCTAGATTACAGAATGACATCACATACATCTGGTCATCTGACTTCTGGTTCCCATGCCACCCCCCTCATGTCTGGAAGCTGTCAGGATTTAGCACATATATACCAATAATACACACACACAACCTTGCTAAGATCTGCTGCAGCTCCCGGAAGTCATAAAACAATTTCAAAACTCCACCCTTCCAGAGTAGCAATTAGTTTACCCTAATGACAATGTGCAGAAAGCTTCTTAGTACATACATTTTTCTCTGGCTGCATTGAGAACTGTAAGATAACATATTTGTGGCCTAGGCACAGTAATTTAATTTCTATTTTCAAAGTTTGAGATTAACCTCTTCTCTTCCAGTATCCTCTGTTAAAACATATACATTTAAACAGTTACATTAACACATGTATATATCTTTTTCTGTCCAGCAGGGCACACTGCTGGTACATTTTTAACACAAGCAGCTTTACAAGTACATTTTTCAACAAAAGCATCTGGACAAATCAGTTTGATATACAAATGACATATAATTCTTTACAAAATTCCAGCTAGCTGTGCTGGCATAGGTTACACATCTACAACTCTACTTTTCCTAGGATAGCTCGCAATACCTTATATCATCACATATATATCCATGACCTCTGACCACATTCACATCATTGACCATCTACTCCCAGATGCAGTCACAGGAGGACTTGTCACCACTGCCTTCAAGAGGAATGACCAATGGTGATGTAGTACTTGAATGATCACTTCATTTTTAACATCACTGTATGGAAGTTTAGGTGGTGCAGATATGTTGGGTGAACTAGCCCTGTATGAGGGGAAGCAGATGTGTTGGATTGCATAGCCATGTATGAGAGGAAGCACTAAAGGAAAAAAATGCATAAGTAACTCAAAATCTATTGTTGACAAAACAAATATCTGTGAATGTATCCATCCATCATACACAGAGTGCTGCATCCTCTCCAGTGTCATATCCTCACTCGTGAGGTCAGACCAAAAGCTGTCTCTTTTGAAATAAAAATCAACTCAGTAACCCCAGCAAACCTGTAACAATTAAGAACTTTTCCAAAGGAAAGTATACCCTATTAAGCAATAGTTATTCAAAATTCAGTGCCCCTACCAATCCCAGGTTCAAAACAGCCTTTGCAGAATTGTTCACAGAGACCTGTACAACTGTATAAATGGCTGTATAGTGGCTGGTGCACCCAATAGAAGTAAGCCCAAAACAAATTCTAAAAACAAACCACACTGGTGGAATCCTAATCTCAACAGGGTATATAACAAAAGGAAAAAAGTCATAGCTAGTCTAATATGCAATGCCATGAAATTAAATAACATGAAAATTATCAACACAGACATAGGAATCCTTCAGACTCTGGACCCAATCATGTCTGGATTTGTCTAGGGAAGATCATGCCTAATAAAACTGGTGGTCACCAAGGCAATGGATAAGAGTAAAATGATGCATACCATCTACCTGACCCCAGCTAAGGTGTTAGATACCATACTCCAATTGCGTATAGTTGACAAATGCACTGAACTGCTGTAGATCCCTACATAATTCACTGGATTGCCAGCTGTCTCACAGACAGGACCCAGGGAGTCAGGATTGATGATACCACCTCCACTGAGAGACTGGTCACCAGTCAAATACCTCAGGGCTCTGTGCTGGAACTGCTCGTATTTGGCATCTACTTTTCAGAGTTAAAGGCTGATGTTAAGTGCCTTTGGCTGACAACATTCACAGATGACTGCAATCTGGGAAATGTCATAGATTCTCTCATGACACAAACATCTTACAAGAGTGAAATGACTGGTGCCAAAGTCATGGACTGAAACTCGATGCTAAGAAATGCATTATAGTGCCTTTCAGGAAAACTGCCACTCAGGATAATTACTCCATCAATAAGATACCTCTAAGAGTTGAGCCAGTAGTCAGAGATCTGGAAACAAATGTAGACAGTAATCTGGCCTTTGACCAACATGTGGCTGAGGTAGTAAGAAAGTTATTCTATGTTGCCCAACTTATAAGTAAGGGCATAACATTCAGTTCCAAGGAAGTCATAGTGCCACTTTATTTGGCCCTTATCAGACCCCTTTGCAGGTACCTGACCAAACGTATTCAACCGCAGGAATGCCCACAAAGGTTCCTTAATCAGGAGAATCCAAGGTATAAACACATTGCACTATGCAGATTACCTTAAAGTCTTATCTCTATGCTCTGTCTCCAAGTTGCTGAGATGCGATCCATGTCTGGTATACAAGGCAACCTTGGATCCAGCTTAGATTCACCTTTTTGCATATCCACAAAATGAACAGAATCAGAACCACTAGATCCATGGAATTAAATTTTGCTTGTGACTTAAATAAAATATGCTTATAAAACAGATACGTGTCTCAGTGGATCACTATGCTCTGGAATAGGCTCCCCATCCATGTGAAGCAGAGTCCATCCCTAATCCTATTGAAGCATAGCCTTGATCCATGGATGAGAAATCAGAAATTCACCCTGGATCTGGCTCCTATGTCTCTGATAGACAGGGCCAGACAGTAATGCCCAGTCTAACAAATGCCTGTTTCCAAATAACTTCTAGAAACTTCTTAATTAAAATACCCCATCCTAATAAACACCCATGATACTTAGGGAAACACTTGGGCTAGAGTACACGACTAGGCTTATAAACGCCCTGGTGTTCGTTAGTCTAATATGTATCTATGAACCTATAAGGCTCCATATGAGTATACACAAATTAATACAGACACCCCCCCCAACTAAACAAAGAAAGGAATTTATAAAAATAATGCTAAGAGGACAAACATTTCTGTAGTAAACTGCAGCACTAACAAAAATAATGTACACCTTTCAAGGAAAAATGGATAACGCTTTTGTGTGATATCCACTTCCGTGGAGTGCAGGAGTGTGGTAGTCCAGCTGGGTATACATCACTGGCTTAACATAATTTTGTGTGCTAATAATGCAAAAAAAAAAAACATGATTTTGCTAATAAATAAGAAAAAAAAAAGCTCACTACTTAATGCATTAAAACTTTTAATGTAATCCCAAAGCAATGTCAAAATACAAATGTGTTTTTACCTTGGCTTCATCATGTAAATTTAATAACATACTAGAACATCCTCATGTATAATTGTGGAAAGTATTCACATTTTAACTGATCCCTTCTCATCTCCTTCTCTCACTTTTACAATAAACACCTTCTCTTGAGCTTCTGCTTGTGGCTAATACTATGTTCTAGATACTCTGTCATTAAATGGTAGGAGGTTCAAATCTCACATTGGTGAACTTGTGTGTGTGGATTCATGAACAGACATGCTGTATCAACTTCTACTCCAGGGAAGAATTTAACCTGGAGAGGATTCCCACATCCCCTTTCATAAATGCATTCTTTCCCTATAAAAGCCTGACGTATTTTGTGGTTGTGTTCTCTAGTTTCTGTCACTAGATACAGTACATAGGGTGCTCAAATCTAACATTGCTTAAATAGTATGTCATGTACAGTTAGTTCTGTGGCAACACCCATCATGGAAACTTCCATTTAGGACATATATTTTTAGTGACAAAGGGCTTCACTATACATTTCTATTGCCCCCAGACAATACTCAGTTTTGGAAACACAGTGGCTGCATCATGCTTTCAAAATGAACTGCATCACATCTGTAGTATGATGTAGCCTGTGGTACTGTCTGTTGATACTGTAGTCTCTAGACTGAAAAACTAAATAGGTAGGTGGTTTGAATCCAGCAATGACTAACTACTGTGACTGTGTTTATCTGTTGTGCTGTGTAGAGAAGGCTTGTAATGCATATTAAATGTGTAGCTGTGTATTGTTACCGTGCTCTTCAACCACTCTCTTTTCTTTCTAGAAGAACGTCACTGTATTAAACAATGGTGATGTTATCCATTCAAATGTGCACTCTCACAATTGTAAACCAATGTCTAGTGTGGTGCTTGTGATTCAGCCAATATTCTGAGTGTTGTGATCTTAGGTAGTCAGTTTAAATCCAGCCTTTACTCCTAAGAGTCACTTGTGTTATTATGACTGTGAATGTGCATGTAGGTAACAGTGCTGTCACTCAGCTATCTGCTGTCTGACACATGTCTTCCTATCCAAGAATATCTTCTCATTTTTCACACAGAAATGCTTTATTGGGTAATGATGATTGCCACCAGATGAAATTTGGTTTTCCTAGGGGCAACAGTAATGCTTTTCCTATGGTGTGATGAAATGAGACAATGTCGTCTTCTCAGTAAGATATATGTTCGAATCTATGATTATCAACACATTTTGCATGATTGTCATTCTCATGTCACAGTGACAGCTGGATTGCACATAATGTGTTTGGGTATACCTAGCAGCAGGCAATGTTTTATGAGAAATAGACATATAGCAACAGTATTTTAAAGAAATTGTAGGCACACATATCCCTTGCTGCAGTGTCACTACTTCAAATAGCCAAATATCTCTCAATTTTAGCAACACTTGTATCATGGCTTGCTCAGTCTTTACAATATCATGTAGCTTCTGTTGTCAAATAGTCATTTCAAAACCCACACTGAGTGACTGTAAGCACTGTGTGCTCTTATGTTGTTATGCATGAATGACATACACGACTGTTATAGTCTACAATTACAGTGGGAAAGTCTCCTTCATCCCTTTTGTCTCATACAAATTTATCTTAACACACACATATGTTGTAATTACTTTACATAGATGGAGTCTCTCTGCTGTTTTACGACTTCCACTATGGTGCATGTTATTTATACATGTCATTAGTTGATGGACTTACATTGCTTAATGTTCAGTTTCAGCAAAGGGGAACAGTATTTGAATGTACTGAATTTACACAAACAGTACTTATGAAGTTATTATCTGCCATAAACAAGCTATATAACAGAAGGAAGAAACTGTTGCAGAAAAGAGGAAAATCCCTGGATGCAAAAAACTCCCTTACCAGCCTCAGTAAGAAGCTGAGATCCCTCATAAAATCCTCCAAAGCTAGTTGCAAAAATAAAATTGCCAAAGATTCCAGACAACCATAAGGCATTCTATAGTTATGTCAAGAATCTAAATGGCAATGCTCAGATCTGCTCTGAGCTACAACAGAATGGCATTAAATATACTGATCCCAAGGATATTGCCAATATCCTGGCAGATCAATTTAATGCCAACTTCACCCCAGTCTCACCCCGTAAAGGGCCCATCTCAATACCAAAAGATTGTCAAATTCCAGTAATCATGGCCACACACGTAGAAACTGCACTTTCCAAAGCTAAGAATACAGCATCCATGGGACCAGATGACATCCCAGGCTGTGTACTACATGAACTACAAAATGAACAGGCACCTCACCTAAGTGTCATGTTTAATCATAGCCTCACCTCAGGCTTCATGCCAACTGAGTGGTGCACAGCTACAGTTATCCCACTCCACAAGGGGGGGATCCACCTTGGATCCTGGGAACTATGTCCCATCAGTCTGATGAGACTGATCTGCAAGGGCATTATCATGGAACTTATAAACAAAGACATTGGCAACCTTCGAACACTGAACCCCCCCCCCCCAGTTTGGGTTCATGAAGGTCTGATCTTGTCTCTTGAACCTGATTGACTTCTTTGAATCAGTCTCCAAAGCTATGGATGAGGGTAAGGTGGTCCACACAGCCTATATGGACCTCGCTAAGGCCTTCAACACCATCCCCCACTCTGGAATCATAGATAAACTTACTAAGCTGGGCATAAATCCCAACATCACTCAATGGGTTGCCAAATGGCTTACTGAGAGAACCCAGACTGTAAAAGTATCCAACTCCAAATCCAGCTCCAGACAAGTGGAGTACCTCAGGGTTCAGTCTTGGGACCACTCTTGTTTGGCATCTACTTTTCTGGAGTACAGGCCAACAGTTAGGGACTCTGGCTAACAAACTTCGCAGATGATTGCAAACTGGGAGCCATTATTGACTCCCCAAATGATGTGGATATTCTACAAAAGGGCCTTACAGAAACAGATGCTTGGTTCCAGAGCCATGGGCTCAAGCTTAATGCCAAGAAATGTATAGCTATCCCCTTTAGGAAAAAACATTTACCCTTGAATTACCACATAGGTGGCAGTACACTAAACACCGAAAGTGTGATGAGAGACTTAGGGCCACAGGTGGACAGTGGTATCACCTTCGATAACCACATCACCACAACAGTCAGGAAATCCTTCTATGTGGCACACCTCATCACTAAGGGCTTTTCATCCAGAAAAAAGGAGGTCATTGTCCCACTGTACTCATCCCTCATTAGACCCATTACAGAGTACAATGCCCCATTTGGTATGTACCTCACAAGACATCTGCAACAGCTGGAAAGGCCACAGAAAATACCTCACTAAAAGAATCACAGGCCTAAAGCAGATGCCCTATATTGACCATCTAAAAAAAACTCCAGCTATACTCTGTGGCATATCGTCTACTCAGAGGTGATCTCTGCTTAACATACAAGGCATTGTCAATTCCTGAGCTGTTGGACATGCTCCACTTAAAGAATTCTCAATCCCTCACAGCCACACATTCCAGGAATCTAAACCTTATCACAATGAACAAAACATGCTGGAGGGATAGGTTCCTGACCCAGAGACTCCCCCTACTGTAGAATAGACTGCCCATACATGTCAAGCAGAGTGCCTCCTTGGTCCTCTACAAAAGGAACCTTGACGATTGGATGGGAGATAGGAAATTCACCCCGGGGATCACATCAGTCCACTGCTAGACAGGGGTCCAGGGAAGTAAATATTGTGGGAAGAAATATCCAGGGAATTGTTGTGGCTAGGCTTGTATAGGTCCTAGGGCTGATAGCTTAGTACCAACCTATGAATCAATTTTTTACTTTGGAGAAAATCAAACAGTTGTTTTGCAAATGTTATTGTGTGAGTGCTCTAAGAGCACATGCATTCACCAATGTTTTTTGTAGTGTATCTAAACAGACAGAGTGCAGATTGGTTCTGGCACAGCATGTGTACAAAACAAGAGAAACAGCTTCCTTGGCCAAGCAACACTGATATTGCACTGCTCATAGCTGTGTGAACAGTAACATAGTTATCTCCTTATCATTCTGACAAAATAATATTGTACAAATTATCATAAAATGTTCTTTCTTACTTCACACATTAATTTCATTTTTTGTGACACGATCCAGTGTTATGTCATGTGGCAGACAAAGTGAATACACAGCTCTGTAGAGTGCATAGTATGATATGCAGACATTTGAATCTGGTAGCATCTCTCTGTCAGATAACTGTGCCCGACAGGAGTGGCTTAAGCAAAGGAAGTATTTATGGCACAGTCAGAGGACAACATTTTTAAGGCATCACCCTTCAAGATACAGGATCCATACCCATTATATTAGGAAAGTTTTGAAAGCCCTTTAAGTGTGTCCATCATAACATGCATTGTATGCCTATTTCTGTGGTGTCAAGGGTTGATACACAGATATCTGTCCTAGCATGTGTTTGAGTTTTGCAAGATGCAAATGTTGAGTCATTGATTGTTCACAAGCATTACTTGATTTCCAGATAATAATACTCTATGTTACACATTTTCATCCAAATATTAAGGTATTATTGTAATTCTTTCCTGTAGGGCATAAGGATTTACATAACATTTTGTCTATATGGCATTATATCATTATCATAAAGTGTGACTGGACCCATGTTAGGACACTTTCCTGTGTGTTTGTGTTGTTTACATGCTGTTATGGCAGTGCTTGCTGTAATTTTTTGTGAGCATGCCCAGTATAATCATGTAATAGATGCACTCCATTTACAAACTGATACCTTGAACATCTGAAATGTCATCAGATCTGTGTTGTCATTTATCACTTGTGTATTTTGAGTGTTATTATATAATATATTTCTATGTACATGAATATGCAACACATGCTTGTCTAATATATGTGTCAAGGTAATATACCCCCTTTCTGTGGTTGCCAAATGACAACAAATTGCAAAACATGTCCCTTTTTGATGTGCATGACACGACAGCTGCAGGTCTTATTTCTTCTTGTGTATATATGATGAGGTATATGATAAGGTGGAGAATACAGCATTGCTGTCAGTTGTCACACATACATTCTCAATATACACGTCATATTCAATAACCGTTAGCTTGTCATGTTATCAATATTAATATCACATTTACTTCCCTTTGTTACAATGTTGCTTTTTGAGTCCCTCTCACATTCTTTGTTAGCATGTCTGTTTTTAATTATATGCATGGGTCAAGAATTGCGAACAGGATTAATTATGACATCAATAGGGCAGTATTTACGTTTAAAATGTTTCTTTGTGACATAATCACATTTGAATGCGTTATCTGAGTACATTTTCTCCATTTACCCTCCTTTCCTACTTATGTCTCCATTATTACCATTATAGTCTGTGTACATTTTCCCCATTTAACATCCCCTCCTCTTAATTCTTGTGGTTAACTTGCCCTTACTTCATATAAGCTGTCTGTGCATGCTTGGATAAGTTTGCTTACAGGGAAGCCATTTTGTTTACACTGTGTGCTCAAGCTTCTGCACCTTTTCTTAGCTGCCAACACTGCTGCTGACCACTAAAAGATGCTTCTAAATGTGCAAACACAATGAGCAGCATGCATATTCTGGTCATCACACTAATGAAATTGAAAGGGCCTATATGTGACCACATGTCAGAGATAAGGAGGGGTTTACAAACCAACTCCCTCTACAGACAGCAGCTAAAGGACAAGAACATTATTTTTGCTGTTCTTCAGCTGATGTTAGAATGTGTAAGAGGTGATGATTACATCATGAAGGCAGAGAATGCTGAATATCAGTGTGTTAATAGATAAGGTGCAGATGTTTATTCAGGCTTCAATGAGACAATCAAGTATTAAGCCTGTATTAAAAACTGAAGCAGTATAAGAATTAGAGAAATAGGTATTTTTTGTATATAGAAAATCTTTTTATATTTGTATTTATGTACTTAAGTTTTTATTGTACTTGGACATGTTTTATTTTAAAATATGTTTTTGTACAATCATGTCATCAGACGTGATCTGATAGTTTGTCTTTTAAATGATTTTTTTGCATTTCTTTATCATACTTAAAGAAGCATATGGGAAAGTGTCTGAGCTAGTCCATTCTGATAATGAAAGTGCTATGAAGTTTTAAGATCCTTTGTTTTATTTTGTGTTACATTGACAACATGCCCATGAAAACTCATCCAGTATTTAAGGACATAGGAATCTATGTAGACAATGAACTTTCTAGTCACCAGCTGTAGAAAGTGCTTTTTTCATTGCATTGGTTGAGTGGGCACTAGACACTAGGCATACAGCATCCAGGTCCAGGGATGTGATTATTCCACTGTTTTCCACACTCATCAGGCTGATCATTGAGTATAATACCCCCTTTAGCATGTACCTGTCCAAACATTTCACACAATCTGGTAATGCCCACAATACTTTCTTACAAAAAAAATCAAGAGCCCAAATCACAATAACTATGTTGACTCTCTTAAAGCTTTCTCTGTCTTCTTGGAGTCATATAGGCTACTGTAGGCCGATGTCTGCTTTGTGTACACAGCCTCAGCAGACCTTGTCCTGTCAGACCTACTGCTCATTTGCAAGTCCATGAAGGTTATATGGAAAGTAAGGTGGAGCAAAGAGAAAGATTAGATAAATACCACGGAATACGCAAAGTTCTATGCTGGAAGTTTAACTCACTGGTATTTGTACAATGGGTGCCTGGACCAGTCATGACCACCATGCCAAATAACACTTATTTCCCTGCCTACAGATCAATCCCTAAAAAGGGTAGGAAACAGAATAACTTTGACACTGTTGAGAAAGCTCCTCATAAAACAAACTTATCTGAGGTAGAGAATAATTTGGTACTTCAGGCCCTCTGTCTCTGTGTCCAACAGCTGCTTGTGCCTGATACTGCTGAGTGGGTCTGCCAAGACCATGACTTGAAGCATCTTGTGGCAAACATTAATGCTGTAGGTGGCCAAGACCATACCTATGCAATGGTTTACTGCAGGGCCACTGATATTACCTGTGTTGTGGAAAAAAAAACTGTTTGCCTAGCATGGGAAGGTAGGTTGATTGGTGGCGGGTCATCAGTTGAGCCAGCTCTGATGGAGATGAAGGAGTTTCTGGCCTCTGTCAGAGAAAGTAACAACTCCACATGGTCTCTCAGTGTAGAGCTGGGTATTGGCATATAAAATCATCATGCACCAAGAGTATCCATTGGAAATGCCCCAGGTGTATAACAGTCTTTCTCTATAACAGCAGACTTCCTTCTGTTGTCCCGTTATTCACTGCCAATTATTAAAGCTGACTGCTTTGAGTTATACAGGAACATCGTGTTCCACAACTAGTGTGGTATTCAACTGTTGGGTTTTCAAACACTAATATTACTATATATTACTATATACGCTTGACATTGGCACAGAGATTAAAGTTGCAAGCTGAAGTTCTTGTAGTACAGGGTTTGATTCTTTCTCAGCCCTTGTTTGCCTGCTGTGTGATCTAAAGCAAGTAATTTTACCAGCCATTGCTCTCATGTCTCCCCTGAAAAGGGCAGTGTATCCAGTGAGCCTACCTGGTTAATAAATAGGTGTTATGATTTTGATGTATGCTTCTAGTGCTGGCTAAAACGTACCTAGGGTATTGTACTTTGCTGTGTTAACAGGTAATTCTGTATCTAGTATCAGCACTATTGAACTGCCACCACCTGATACTGGAGTATCATCAACCTCTGATGATGATGGCAGAGATGAGCTAGCATGTTCATTAGAGTACAGTATGTCTGTTTGACCCAGGAAATGTGACCACTAGATCCCCTACAAAGGACACATCATCTGTGCCTGTGGACACCCAGGAGACTACACCGCACAGGACGGATTATTGGGGCACTCACAGACCAAGAATTGTGGTGCGCCCTACAGGACATGTGGCAACATCTGCCAGTAATCCCATTGGGTGAGGGTGAGGGGTACACACAGAGGAGTGAGCATTGCTGTTTACTGGGTCCACAGTCACTGCTCTCCTCTGAAGTTGTTGTGTCAGTGGCTGCAACCCAAAGTACGTGCAGGGTCATCAATATCACAGCCATTTCAGTGTTATTAAAGCTAATGCAGGGTGTATGAAATGACCTCTGGGAGTCCATGTGCCATATGTATGATTGTTTTGACAGACTAAAACACATACTAGAATGTGCCATGTCCTCTCATACTCACCTTTTTTTAATTTTTCCAAATGTTTTGGGTTTTTAATACCATGATGGGAATGGACCCCATTCCTAAGTCAAAGTATGATTAAAGTTCATGAAATTAGTATTGTTTCACTCTTTGATGACAGGCAAAAGTGCTATTTGCAGCACCCGCAAAGTGCCCAGTAATGACTCCTGCAGTTCGTATGGAGTTACATGTATTGGTAGCATATCTAAATAAGATTTTAGGCTATTTTTTTTATAAGACCCGTTGCTCCTACTACTATTGGAACTATTTGAGTATCTTTCTTCCACATTGCTCTCATTTCTGCCTGCGGATCTTGATGTTTTATGACTTTATGTCTGTAGTCATCGGGTGTGGCAATTTCAGTGATCAATGCTACTCTTGTCGTCTTTTCTTGGACCACTATATCTGGTTTTCTAGCATCTATCTTTTGAACTGTTGGTAATGGATGATCCCATGTGATGTAGACGTCATCATTTTCTATGATGCTGTGTGGCTCATGTTTCCAGTGCTTTTTAGTCACTTAAAACCATAATGTTTGTACAATCCCCAGTGCAACAGTCTCGTCACATTATTGTGCCTTTCAGTATACGGTCCTTCTGCCATTAGTATGTCACAACCAGCAACAAGGTGTGTGACTGTTTCCAGTTCAGTTTTACAAAGCCAGTATTTGGTTGTTTCTCCAATATATTCAATGGACTTTGTAAACTAGCATGTATGTAACCCACTATCTTGAGCCGCGAATATTAACCTTTCATCTCTTGGTTTGAATTCACCTTTCCTTAACCATTCCTGCATTTGTTCCTGATCAACATGAGGTTCTTCCAGAAGTTTTCTATACTTGCAACTATATTTATGCATTTTCCACATTTCTTGCCTTTTCATCTGATCCTTCACCTTATATTTTTTCTTTTGTTTTTTGGCATATTTAGTTGCTGCCTGATTTTTATCTACTTCTGGTTTGATTTCCATTCCTGCTTGATGTGGATATGCTTCTGTTAGATTAAGCAGGGCAGTCATCTTAAATTTATTCTCCTCATGTTTCAAAACATTCACTACATTTGGGTCTTGTGAGGTCAGCAGATATGTATGGAGTCCCATGATTGCAGATCTCTACATGTAATCAATTTCAAGGAGGCCCATCCCTCCTTCAGAACGGTGAATATATAATCTTGGTATGCACTGATTTTTATAGATCATTTGGTGTGCATGAAGCAACCTTGTTTTAATATCTAATCTATCCAACACATTTTGGGGGCCAAACTGTACGTTAGGACAGGAAAAGCAAATTAGTTTATAGCTTGGATTTTATTCCTAGATGTCAATGCTATTTTCAGGATTAATTTAAGTCTTCTAAAATATTCCTTACTAAGTTTTACTCACATTTGTGTTTTATTGCTGATCCTTCATCAGTTCCCAAGTATTGATACACTCCCTCTTGCTCATGTTCTTTTATATCACATTCTTGTCCCAAACTGATGTTTTCTTGGTGCTGCAGTTTTCCTGCTTTAAAGGTTGCTTTTCCACATTTATCAAGGCCAAATGGCATTCTAATATCATCTGAAAAAGTTTTGACAACCTGCAGCTGTGCTTTCAGTTCCTCTCTGATGAGCTATTGTTTTAAATATTTGACAAATAGAAGATAAGAAGTCTTTAGACTTTGTTGTTTTCTAGGAGCCAAATTGTAGCCATGGTCTTAGCTGTTAAGTAAACAGCTTAATGGGTTAAGGGCATGGCAGAACTGCAACAGTGACAGAGAGTCACCCTGGAATATCCCCCTTTGAATTTTTATCCCTGGGATAATAATTTGTCCTTTATCATGGTTTAATTGCAAAGTGGTTTGCCATTGTTTGATGGTCACTGTAACATAGTCGATCAGTGTAGGATGTATCTTATACATTTTAAGCACTCTGTTTTCCATGAGTGTGGGATAATATCAAATGCTTTTTTTGTAGTCAATCCATTCCATACTTAGATTCTTCCCCTTTTTACAGTTCTCCACTATGACTTTATTTAACAACAAATGATCCTTTGTTCCATATGACTTTTTATTGTCCTTTTGTTCTACTGCCATAATTGAGTTTTCTTCTAAATGACCATAAACTCTGTCAGCATCAATTCCCATGTATAGTTTATATGTCATCAGAAGGCAAGTTATCGGTCTATAATTTTTGAGGTAGCTTGCAGGTTCACTCTTAAGTAGGAGCATTGTTTTACCTGTTGTTAGCCAGATTGGTGACTGTTCGGGATGCACATGTAAATAGTTCTTACTCATGGCTAGGTCTTCATTCAAAGATGTTAATACTTTTAACCAAAAGTTAGGCACTGCATCTGGGCCTGGGGTTGTCCAATTAGAGACTTTTCTTAACTTTGTTTTAATCTCGCTGGCTGCTACTTCATTCCATTTCATATCCTGTACCTTTAAACTTCTTATTCTTTCTTTTACTTCTTTTATCCATTTAGCATCTTTGGGCGGCCAAGGTGGTGCAGTGGTTAGCGTTGCCACCTCACAGCAAGAAGTCTTCCAGTTTGATCGTCGGCTGGGGTGCCTTCTGTGTGGAGTCTGCATGTCCTCCCTGTGGTCACGTGGGTTTCCTCCGGGTGCTCTGGTTTCCTCCCACATCCCAAAGACATGCTGTAGGTGGATTGGACACTCTAAATTGGCCCTAGGTGTGAGTGTGTGCATGTGTGTGCCTTCTGTGGAAGGTTGGGCATCAGGCTGGCAGCTCGACACTGTAAAACTCCACTGCCAATCATGAGTGGACAGGTGATCCGCTGTGGCGACCCCTAACTGGGAAAATGCCGAAAGAAGAAGAAGAAGATCCATTTAGTATCTTTGTTGTGTTCCACAGGATCTTCACAGGTACTTCTCCAAAATGCATGTGTCAGGTGCTGCCCATGAAGATGTCCCACTACTAACTCCAAGAATGGTGGTCATCAGTTACGCTGTAGCTCCTCCACAGCTACATATGTTCTGAAGGTGACTGTGACAAAGAGAAGAAAGCTCTGGGGTTATAGCAGTCATGACGGTGGCACATTTGGTAATGGACATTCTTCATAGTCATGCAGTATGCTAACATCTAGCCAGGGCCATAGTATGACCATTGCATCTCATGGTAGTAGCAGCTGTCATGGACAGGTGAATGTATAGGATGCTCAACCTTTTACCATGCGCACCTTGGGTGCAGTAGCTCAAGCTGTAGTGCTGTGACTATTGCTGAATTTGCATTTGTGCACACTACACCTACTTTTTACACATACACACATATCCAAAAACAATGGCCTTTCACAAACCCATTTACTTTAATGCCCCACCACACAAAGCCCCTACCCACAATTGCAGCCTTGCCTGTCAGTGTTCATCAGCACTGCCATATTTCCCTGTAAAAGACATCTATACATGCTCCCACTCCCACTGGAGCAAATGATAATTATGTCCTGCCCTTTGTGCATTGTTGCTGAGGTTACCTATGTTTGAAGCATATTGTGGCCAGACTATGCAATGGGGAAACACATCCAGGTGTTGGGTTTGCATGCATAACATTTACTGTACAGTATCTGCTTCACTTTGGGCTGAAGCTATCCACAAGCCACTGCCAAGTCATACTGCTCCCACCTCCATCTAGTATGATCATTCCCTGCTGCTGTCTCCTCCTCTGACTCCTTGTCTGGCAAAACCTTCAATACCTGGTGCACCTGGAGATGTTCCTCCTGCATAGAACCTCCCTGCTGCAACTAAGGTCATACATGTGCCATATGAGAGTCATGGTAACTGCCTGGATGTGTTACAGACACATTCTGGCTAATACTCTATGCATTGCAGACCATCTGGCAGTTGATAGAGTACTAACCTTTATGGTTCACATATCTTCTTCCTATCTTGGCAGGTGGGCCTTTATTTCAATATGACTGCAATGTATGGCCTTCAACACTTCAGGGAAATTGACTGTATTATAGAAATCTCACATGTTGTTGGGTCTCTCACATCTGTGGTACATAACAACCACATATGCTGTACCACAGGCTGCAGCATGGCATCAAGAAACTGATGGGCTATTCTTGTGGCAGGCAACTGGGATACATACCTTAGTATCCACCAGGATAGGTAATCCATGACTTCCATGGGCCTACAGATAAGGCCAACACATTTACCAGCTCCTATATGGTGTCCCTATCTCATTGTACGAGTCTATAATGTCAGTGTCATGAAGAATATGAAATGTTCAGTGCAGCTAAATGACACTGTGCCTAAGGCTGACAACATGCACCACTGTGGCTATTAGTGTCAGTAATAGCTTGTTGCTTATACATATTGACTAAAATGTGTCAATCCCTTACATATTTCTGCTACTTCTCTTTATGTAGATAGGGATTTCAGTGTGGGAACTCATGGTGGTAATTGCATATTATGTTGTATTCTTTACACATTTCTGAATCATTCCATCATCTTGTTTTGCCTTATTTGTGTATGCAGAGCCAGTCATTTTAAAACTATTGCCCATTATCATGTCATGATATTGGTATTTGCATATACTCTGAGCAGCTGTGCTGCTTATCCTGCTATGCTTACTGTCAGTGCGTCTTTGAATCACACACAACCTGCACATGGCTGCTTATCATGCACAACTATGTACTGCAATAAGGTGAATATTTCTGAACCACTATCAAAGATCCGCAGTCATAGAGCTGGATGTTAATGGGCTGACAGAGAATGAGTGTAATATACATCAAAGTCAGGCTTTGGTTCTTTTTACTAGTATATTTTGATTAATTATTCATTCCAGTCTGTAGTAATGTCATGCAGAATGATAAAAGGGAATTTGTTAATGTGACACCCATTCCTTTATGACAACCAAAATATCTTAATAGAAAAAAACTAATACAGTTATTTCATTTTAAGGAAAAAGATAAAGTAAAGTGTGGCTTAACCTTGAAACAGACTGTCCAAATAATCACAAACATTTAGTCAGAAATGTCCTAGAAAAAAAGTCAGAACCAATCTTGTATAAATAGCCAATAAACAGTTGTGGAAATTCTGTGATTGTATTATTTCCTTAGAAAAAAAGTATAATGTGCAGCCAATTCAAATTTAGTAGTATTTTTGTTATAATCTTTTAAGTGGTAAATGAAAAAGTAAAGTTCAAGTTCAGCCTTCTAAATTTACTGTAGACAGTCAAGAGTTTATAAAGTATGCAATGCCCTTAGAAACTGCTAACTAAACCCTGTATTTCACATTTCCAGTATTTATAGAGTACCCCCCCCCATTTCATGGTGTTGCCTCTGTTTACAATGGGGCAGCCATATTTATGGTTATTTGGCAAGGGATGCATATGTTGCATGATGCCATGTTATATAGCACTGCCTTTGCTCACAAATGGGCAGTCCTGTTCATGGCTATCCAGCAGGAATCCATCAGCTACATGACTGAATGTTATAATACTTGATGAGAATGCTCATGGTTGTTTGACTTTAATGTATGATGTATTTGTGTAGGTCACATATGAGAAAGCATTTAATCCTCATGACAAGTGTTGTATGTGTGTCGTGCACCATTTGCACTGATTGCAAACATATGAGTGCCTATATATATATGTGTGTGTGTGTGTATGTATATATATATATATATATATATATATATATATATATATATATATATGTATATATATATATATATATGTGTATATATATATATACATATATATATATATATATATATATGTGGCTCTACCTTGCATTACCAAAATTATACTATACTGAACTTTAAAACAACAAGACAACTACACCAAAAACCTACTTTAATGAACAGTCACATCTATGGAATTTTAATCCGGGAAAGGAGGCAGTTGGCTGGCCAACATGGGGGAATTTGCCCTTTTCTCCCATTATAGTGCAATCTCGGAGTTGGTATATTTAGCTAGGAGGGGTTTGAGAGCAAAGTCCCCCACTTGGGTGGGTTTTATATGCTTCAGTGTTTGTTTTGTAATGTTAACCAACTGCCTCCTTTCCTGGATTAAAATTCCAGTGATGTGACTATCCGTTAAAGTTAGTAAAAAAATCAATACTAATATAAATGGTTGAGTGTAACTAAAGCAATCAGGCTTTTCAGAGTGACCAAGGTGTCACTAAAATAAACACAAGTACTCTCAAGACATTAAAAGTATTCTCTAAAAGACCAGCCATAACAAAAGGTATAAAAATATGTAATAATAAACAATAAAATAGAAAACATGTGAATTCTAAATATCCAAGTACAATAAACATCAGAGTTTCAATCACAGGAGAAATAAAAATAACACAGTTGGACAGATTCAAACAGATGCAGAAAAACAATACTTAGCTAATCTCACTGTATTTCCTGACTGTCTAAAGCATAACTGTTTCCTTACTAACTTAATTAATACAGCGAGGCAAGATTAGATGCTGAGTTGCTTACTTCCACAAGGCAAGGTGATGATCGTCAAGTTAACAACTGACTGTGGTAACTGACATATATTTTTTATATCAGGTTCCAAAGAAAACAAAACAAGCTGCTGTGATACTTCCATCCTCTCAGTGTTGGTTATAGAATGACATCACATTTGATCACCTGACTCTGGCACAATAGACACTCAGAGCTTTGCTAAGATCTGTTGCAGTATTTGAAAATTATAGAACAATTTCAAAAACTTCTACTGTTCCCTTCCAGAATTCTTTGTTCAAACATATGTATTTAATCAGTTATAATAATACTGTTGACACATTTTAACACAAGCATCTGTACAAGTCAGTGTGATAGTCAAATGGCACAAAATTATTTATAAAACTCCAGCTAACTGTGTTGGCATAAATTACACATGCACTGTCCTATATTCCCTGACACAGATGGCAATACCTCACATCATCACAGTAGCCACCATCTCAGAGGTATGTTATTAAAAAAGTATCCCACAATGTGATTAGGCTAAATAACTGTTGCAAAATATGATTAATTTTGATCAGTAGGTGAGAAAATGCAATTTGATAGGAAGAGAGATGATTTAGAGGCATTTTTATTATTTCTTTCTCCCTAAAAGCCTAGTGACATGGCTAAAACCATGCATAACAGGTACTGACTGAGAAAGGCCAGACTAAATCTAGCAGCAACTATTGGAATGCTAAAGGCAATAAATTATTCCTACAAAGGAATGGAGTATTTGATATTTAAAATGTCTAAACAAAATAATGTTACAGAGGCTGCTTATCATTTCTGGTTGGTTTGGTGCTTAGTATTTATAAAAGAGTTTGGTAACCCTAACCCATGTGACCCATAAATTAATGACACAATTCTTACAGAGATTTGGTTTTTATTCAGCCGTAAAATAATAAGTAGTAGACAAATCTACAGATTTACTGCAAACAACCAACTTAATTTAAATACTAAAATGTCTGCTACCCTTAGAGAAGAAGTATCATAAAGGTGTTTCTTTTAGTAATTTGACAAAAAGATCGACGTTAGAATGGAAAAAAAAAAGAAAAGCCTGAAGAAAAAGGAAAGGAACAAGAACATGGACCTGCTATGTATTTTTATTTAAAACAGAAAGGATATAGCAAAAATGAGTGTCCTGGGTGTTATCAGATGAAACTATTATTATTTTCAAGCTCTCTGAATTTTAGAACATGTGGATTTAAAGTTTGAACAACTGACCCATAAATAAAAAAAATGTTTTAAAACCAAAGCAAGTAAAAGCAGTGAAATAAAAAATGCAACAAAGGTTCATGTGGCTTCAGTCTGCAATGGGTAGAACCCTCACCAAAAAAGGCTGTAGTAACAGCTGGGCCACTAGTGGACATTTATGAGGGGTATGAATAGTACCCTACATAGACTTCAACTACTAAACAGGGAAAGGAATCCTCAACTGATTCAGCGAACAAATCTGATCAGAAAAAGAAACACATTGGCAATTGCTATGCACCTCTACTACACCAGTTACAAACACTAAAATAAGAAGTACAGACAGGACTAAGTGCACTTGTGATGTCACCAGAGGAACAGGAGAAGATAGCATTAGCTGTAATAGGATAAGGTCAAATAGATGAATGATGGTGTGATCCCCCATACCTCATTATCCTTCATTGCCCCACTATTCCTGAGGGAATGTTACACTTTTTGTAAAATTATGGATGGTGAATGGATCATATGAAAGAATTCTGATTTGTACTGGGATTGCTGTATTAGGCACAGGATGCAAAGTAGATCCAAACAAAGCTGATGATGTAACTCCTTGATTTGGATTTGACAAGTTTTAAATGTCTGCCTATCAATATAAACAAATGTAATGGTACAGTCTGAACTTGTCAATCTTCATTTATCCTTGACAGATGGAACTTGGTTCCAAGTGTCAGAACTGGCTCGGCCATTACAGCAGTTCATGCAAGCCAAAAAAACTCCTGAGCCAAGTTCCTACCCAGAAAGCCTCTCTCTAAATTACCTCAGATCTCATTTATCACTCTTCTTGTAAAGAAGCATCAGCCGAATTCTCCTTGAGTTAAGTAAAAAATATACTGTTTATTCCATTTATATTTCAGAATTTTGATCTCCTACCCAGTTAGCTTACTTGTATACCCCTTATAGTACTCACTATTCTCTCCTTTAATATTTACTTTCTTTTTGGAGTGAGTGTTCTATCCCTTTCTTCCTTTGTACTGTTTAGTGTCTGTCCTACCATTGCTGGTCACGCTATCTCTTTCCCCTACCTCTGGTAGTTTTTGGCGTACCATCAATGGTAGCCTTTCCTTCTTTCTTGTGTGTATGTGTGTGTGTGTGTGTGTGTGTATGTGTGTGTATGTATCAGCCATTGATCCTTATCTTTCAATATGGTAGATAAAAGCAAGGGAATTACTGGCTTCAAATCCTGTTTTGGTTTTGGTAGAAAAATGCCAAACTCTGATGGTCATGCTTTTTGTGTTGATTGTATGGGCCTGGTTCACTTAGAATAGTGGTGCGACATTTGTCAAGCCTTTAGCAACCACATCCTAGTTGAGAGAGAGAATAAACTTATTTTAAAAGGTTTATTAAAAACATCTTTTGAAGAGGCCTTGTCTGGTCAGCCTGGAGGTGCTAAATCCAAGGGGTCTTCTTCATCCTCATCTTTCTCAAAAAAGAGAAGTCACTCAGTGCCATCACCCTTGGCTCCACCTCATAAGAAGTAGAAAACTTCAGTTCCCACAGCTCCTGCCGAACTGAAGATAGATTTGAGGAAATCTATGGAACTGTCTCCTTTGGCTCCAGTAATAGTGACTACCTTGGCACCTCCACTTTCAGCACTGTCCATCTCGGTGCTGACTCTTGGGAGTGCCTCTCCTTCTTCGGTGCTGGTTACAGTGCTGACAGTATTTTTGGAACTGGTTCCCTTCCTGATGTTTATAGCCTAGGAACCATTGTTTCTTTTGTTTCCCAGAACCACATACTCTCCTTCTGTAGACCCTTTTGTGGGGCAGCTGCCAACTCCCTATTTGGAGAGGCCAGAACCTCCTTCATCCTTGTCGGTACTTTCCTCTAGGAGTTTGATTGAAGTTGACATTGTAAGGTTGGTAGATTAGCTCCTTGTGGTGAGGGATCTCTCCACTTCTTCCCAGGTTTCTCTCTTCCTGTTGGAGATAGTCATCTTTCTCCAAGGAGTCCTCTAGACATTCCTCCTCTAACAACTGCGGCTTTAGAGTCCTCAGGTCTGACCCAATTGTGGCTGTCCTGGTGTCACCAGCTCTCATGTCTTCGGCTCTAGTCTCCACCCTGAGTTCCTTGGTTGCTTTCGAAATGACAGACTCTGGGGTCATAGCTCCACAATGCCATTTTTGGGCTCTTCCTCAGCTTTGACCTTGGTAACTGTTTCCTCGGAGTGGGGTGGGACCATGGTTCTGAGGTTGTCCTTCCTGGTTCTGGGCTCTCATCCCTCTTTGGAGGGATCTGCTTTTCAAGTTATGGAGAGGACCTTGGCATCTGCAGGCTTCTAGCTGGTGTCTCCTCCATCCAGAGCCTTTCCCTAGGATCCCCTCTGGTCCAGATCTTCAACCAACCTCCACATCAGTACAGCAATCACCGACACTGCAGGACACCACTGCACAGGGCCCTACCTCTTCCAATTCCTCCACAGAAGCTCCCACTGAGGATGTGCCTCATACGAGATCTTGTAAGAGGAAACACCTTGATTCCCTGGAGGAATCTCTCACAGAAGACATGGATTTTGATGACAGGGAGGGTTCCCCTGGTCACCCCCAGAAGACAATTCCTTTGGAGACATTCTAGAAATATTAAAGGAGAGAGGTGGCTGGAGGCCCCAAGACCCATCCTCAAAGGAGTCTGTGTATTTGCAAGCATTTGGTGCTCACCCATCTACCTCTTGGGGGACCCTGCCAGCTGATGATCTTATCAAACTGATCACCCAGCAGGCATGGAAGGCCACTGATTCCATAGAACCAATCCCCAGGAGACAAGATAAAATACTTTCAGCTCTGGAAGACCATCAGCATTGGGCGAAAGATTTAGTAGTAGATGCCATAAGTGGTTGCAGCAGTCACCAAGAAGGAACTGGTGGAAGAAAGTTCCACTCTTCATTCCCCTAACCAACAGTCTAAGGTGATGGACAGATTTAGGAAGTGTGTCTACACTTCTTTGACCTTCGCCTTGCAGTCGTTTAACTTTTTGGCACACTTCACTAGACTTCAGAGGGATCTGATCAAGGGGCTCTGAGGTACCCTTGCAGAAGCTGTGTCTGAAGAGGTTCAGGATAAAGTAGCCTCCCAGCTTGCAACCCTGGAATCTGTCTCTAACTTGTCCATTATGCTTATTACACATCTAGTAGAAGAGACAACTAGGTCAGCGGGTTCAGGCATAGCCATAAGGAGGCATGCCTGGATGTGCCTATGCAAGTTTGTGGAGCCATTCAAGTCTTCATTTGTCAGTGCTCTGTTTGACAAATCTTCCCTTTTTTGTTCCTAATGTTAGAGATACCTTAGCCAAGTGTGAAAAAAGATGGAAAACCCCTTACTTCCTTAGGCAAACATTTTTCCGCTCCCAAATGTTACTATTCCAGGAACCAGAGAAGTGGGAAATTGTGGTTCAAGAAAACCCAAGGGTGTTTCTAGGACAAATGTGGTAATGGCACCCTTCATGGCAGAGGGGTGGCCTGCAAAATCAGGGTTCCAGAGATTCTTTCTCATGGAAACCTTGCCAGTGCTCCTGAAGGGAGGGCCAATTGCTTGCCTCTGGAGGCAGTTGGGGGAAGACTATCCTTGCACCCATTGGCCTGGCAAAAGATTACCATAAATGCTTGGGTGCTAAGGATCATTACCAGAAGTTACCATATTCCTTTTGAACTGACCCCAAAACCAGGAAGAAGGATCCCTGCTATTTCACCCAATCAGAGGGATCAGGCAGCTCTGGAAATTCAAAAGCTGCTAGAAAAAAAAGATTCATCCAAGAAGTCCCACCAGACCAGATAGTATCCGGATGCTACTCAAGGTTCTTTTTGGTGCCAAAAAAGACAGGGGACTGTAGACCAATTTTGGATCTCAACACTCTGAATTACTTTGTGTAGCAGATGAAATTCCAGATGGTAACGGTTCAGTCTATTCTTCCCCTTTTTAGGGAAAGGTGATTGGATGTGCTCTGTAGACCTCCAGGATGCGTATTATCACATAAAAATGGACAAGCACTCCAGGAGGTTCCTCTCCTTCTGGCTGGGAGACAGTCACTATCAGTTCCACCAAGCCCTACCCTTCAGTCTCACCACAGCCCTCTTGGTGTTTACCAAATGTATGGCAGCAGTAGCAGCTCACCAGAGACTGCATGGATTCCGAGTGTTTCCATATCTGGATGACTGGCTCCTGCCCCCACCAGGCATCTACTTGTACAGACAAGGGAGTTTACCCTACACACTTGCTCTTGCCTAGGCATATGGTGAATCTCGCCTAATCTCAGCTAAGTCCCAACCAACAATTGAAATTCATAGGAGCTAACCTGAATACGACCTCTTGCATACCCTCTCATCCTATTCACAGACTGCACAAAATAAGATCACAGGTAGACATGATTCTTTCCAATGATAATGTTTCTGCATTACTAGTTTTACAGGCTCTGGGATTGATGGTGGCAGCCATCATATTAGTATATCTAGCATGAATCCACATGATGATCCTACAGTGGCTTCTATCCTCCCAGTGGTCCATCCTCACTCACCCTGTGTCTCATTGCATCCGAATCACAGATTGCTGCAAGAAGGATTTATCTTGGTGGATGGAATCCAAGGAAATTCTGCTGGGACAACTGTTTGTTTCTCCTATTCCCCAGGCCATAGTGACTATGGATGCCTCCCAGATTGGGTGGGGGGGGGCATTTTCAGGGAAGGACTGTCCAAGGCATGTGGTCCCCTATAGAGGTAAATCTGTATGCCACTGTTCTGGAACTTAGGGCAGTGCTCTTAGTGTTGCAAGCCTTTTGGACTGTCCTCCCTCAAGGAACAATTGCAATTCAGTCAGACAACATGTCAGTAGTCTGGTACATCAACAAGCAAGGTGGAACCAAGTCTTACCCCCTCTGCTGAGAAGCACTCAGGGTTTGGCAATGGGTGATCTCTTCAAACAACTTTCCAGTAACAACACATATCCTGGGGAGCTTGAAATGTGATAGCAGACAAATTGATCAGATGCATCCTCCTGCCTCACAGGAGGTGTCTCAATCCCAGAGTGGTGAAGGAGATTTTCCATTGCTGGGGTCAGCCTTGCTGCAACCTATTTGCATCCCCCCAGAACAACAAGTGGAGCAGCTACTTTGCCCTAATCCCCCCAGGGGGTGCCCCCAAGAGATGCTCTCCTTCATGATTGGCTATCGGTACTACTGATTTCCCCCCATTTCTTTTATACCCTTTTCATAAAGAAGGCCATAAGGTTGAAGAGCAAAGTTATTCTCATTGCCCCATTTTGGCCTCAACAAGTTTGGTTCCCCTTTCTTTGGCCTTACCTACTTCAATGTCCATGGACTCAAGACCTGAATCCAGATCTCTTGTCCAATCCTCAGGGGCTAGTTCATCCCAGTCTGACAAATCTCAAGCTTACAGCTTGGTTGCTCCAGTTCCATTGATTGCCAAGCAAGATAACTTATCTTCCCCTGTTTGAAACATTTTGCTAGTTTCCCATAAACCTTCCAGAAGGAGACTCTACCTCAGCAAATGGAAAAGATTTTCTTTATTGGTATGCAATAACACACTTGATCCTTTCTCAGCTTCAGTTGAAGAGATTTTAAATTTTTTGTCTACACTCTTCGAACAAGGAGCTTCTTCTACCATCAGAGTTCAGCTTGCTGCCGTTTTTAATTCTCATAATGGTTTTGAAGGGCAATCTTTAATTTCATATAGGTTGTACAAGGCCTTTCTAAAGGGAACTTTAAGGATAAAGCCACCTTATAGGTAGGGAAACTCTTGATCCCTGGGATCTTACTGTGGTTTTGCAATCCTTGATCCAATTACCCTTTGAGCCGGCTGCTACCTTTGATTTGAAGTTTCTTTTATGGAAGACTATTTTCTTAATAGCTGTTACATCTGCTAGGAGGATTTCAGAAATTCATGCCTTATCTTCAAAACCTACATACTTGATTTTTCATAAGGACAGGCTGTCACTGAGAACTAGTCCATCCTTTCTTCCAAAGGTTGTGTCTGAGACTAACATTAATCAATCCATTGAATTGCCAATATTCTTCCCTAATTTTTCAAACAAGACAGAATACTGCTTACATCTATTGGATGTCCAAAGACAATCGCGTTTTTACCTCGACAGAACTAAAGATTTCAGGAAGTCAGACCAGTTATTTATTTCCTTTTCAGGTCCTTCTATGGGTAAACCAGTTTCTAAGGTTACTCTCTTATCTAAGTAGTTAAGAGATTGCATTATTTTTGTCTACAATAGGAAAACTCTCAAATTGGCAGGTCCAGTTACAGCACACTCCACAAGGGCTGTAGCCTCCTTGGCTGTTTTTCACTCCAAAGCTTCCATGCACAACTTTTGTGCAGCGGTGATGTGGGCTTCTCCTCATACCTTTATTACTCATTACAAAGTGAATCTGGTCTCCAGGGGAATAGTGTCATATGGTTCTATGGTGCTCAGAAATATCCTTTCATAAGGTTTCCCAAGATTCAAGGTAGCTGAGGACTCTGTCCCATCTGTAAGGATAAATGAAGATTGACAACATCAGATAAAGAAGTTATCTACTCACTGTAACATTCCATCTGTGTTGTCAGTCTTCATTTACCCTTGAAACCCCACTCTCCTTCCCCCTCCTTCAGACTCCTTGAGGAACTGACGATAGTCATGGCTATTTGCTTCCTAATGTATGACCTTGGACATAGCCCCTTCAATGATTATACTATTACCTTTATCTAATTTGTTATAGCTGCAAACTCGATCTGAGGTAATTTAGAGAGATGCATTCTGGGTAGGAACTTGGCTCCGGAGATTTTTTGACTCATGCGAGCTGCTGTAAAAGCTGAGCCAGTTCTGAGATTTGGAACCAAGTCCCATCTGGCAAGGATAAATGAAGATCGACAACTCAGATGGAATGTTATGGTGAGTGTGAAAAACTGAAAGGCTGCCAGCCTAGCTAGATAGAATTTGTAGATAATTCTATGTCATTGTAAATATTAATAAAATTCACATGATGTTTCACAAATGTAAAGAAAACTATGTTAAATGTTGAACTTCAAAAATGTAACCACAGTGCATTCTGCTGGAAGAAAGCTAATAAAGTAAAGCATTTTATGAATGTTTGATCTCAAAGCTCAGCAACAGAATGTCTGAAGTAAGGAATTCCTTCTATTGTTTTGAGACCAGAGTTAATTGCTAGATTTTACATGTATAATGTCTCTTATTGCTGTGGTTTCCTGGCCAGGTGCAAGATCAAAGAACTGTAGAGTTTATGTTAGCCTGGGAAATTAAATCAGAATTGTTAAGAATTGTGTAATGTAAAATGAGTCAGCAGTGATGTATCATCAATTTAAGACTTTCTCAGAGAGAGAGAGAAGTAGAGCATTTTGGATTTTGTCTGAAGAACATCCACTCACCAGTACTCTGCCTTTGCTCAGTATGCAAGTAGGATCTTGGACTCTAGTGTCTCTCTTAGAAATAGAAAATAGTAAGTGTAGTCGCTGTTTTCTATATTTATGTCAGAACTATTTTACAGTATTATTTTAAGCATTTTCCTGTGATCTCTGAACTCTTGACTAACACTGTATTGAATTGAGGAGATTTGTATTATTTGTTATTAAATATTTTTAAACCTTTCAACTGTGGCTGTTTTTTTGTAGATAGCTTAAGCTCTAGAGTACATTGCATGTATATAGTGATACTGTACAACCCCACTCCAATAAGCCTTAAAAGTTCTGGTCATACTTACTAAATTGATAATAATATTGCACAGTAAAATTGGACACCCTTTGGGAAGGGCCTTATTGGTAGCTAATAAATAGGAGTTCTGGTGGCAGTGGATTACTACCTTCTATCCTGGACAGAAGGGGCATAGCTAGTGAACCTGTGCCAGCCTTCCCCAGGAGTGTCTGTGTTGTTGTATATAAGTCATATCTCAAAGTGTGTGTGTGAGCTACTAACTGAAGATCGACAACTCAGATGGAATGTTATAGTGAGTGTGGAAAACTGAAAGGCTGCCAGCCCAGCTAGATAGAATTTTGTAGATAATTCTATGTCATTGTAAATATTAATAAAATCCACAGGCTGTTTCACAAATGTAAAGAAAACTGTGTTAAATGTTGAACTTCATAAATGTAACCACAGTGCATTCTGCTGGAAGAAAGTGATAAAGTAAAGCATTTTATGAATGTTTGATCTCATAGCTCGGCAACAGAATGTCTGGACTAAGGAATTCCTTCTATTGTTTTGAGACCAGAGTTAATTGCTAGATTTTACATGTATAATGTGTCTTATTGCTGTGGTTTCCTGGCCAGGTGCAAGATCAAAGAACTTTAAAACTCTGACTTTCTGTTAGCCTGGGAAATTAAATCAGAATTGTCAAGAATGATGTAATGTAAAATGAGTCAGCAGTGATGTATTATCAATTTAAGAATTTCTCAGAGAGAGAGAGAGAGAAGTAGAGCATTTTGGATTTTATCTGAAGAACATCCACTCACCAGTACTCTGCCTTTGCTCAGTATGTAAGTAGGATCTTGGACTCTAGTGTCTCTCTTAGAAATAGAAAATAGCAAGTTTAGTCGCTGTTTTCTATATTTATGTCAGAACTGTTCTACAGTATTATTTTAAGCATTTTCCTGTGATCTCTGAACTCTTGACTAACACTGTGTGAATTGAGGAGATTTGTCTTATGTCTTTATTATTTATTATTAAATATTTTTAAACCTTTCAACTGTGGCTGTTTTTTTGTAGAGACAGCTTAAGCTCTAGAGTACATTGCATGTATATAGTGATACTGTACAACCCCACTCCAATAAGCCTTAAAAGTTCTGGTCACACTTACTAAATGGATAATAATATTGCACAGTAAAATTGGACACCCTTTGGGAAGGGCCTTATTGGCAGCTGATAAGTAGGAGTACTGGTGGCAGTGGATTACTACCTTCTAGCCTGGACAGAAGGGGCAGAGCTAGTGAACCTGTGCCAGCCTTCCCCAGGAGTGTCTGTGTGGTTGTATATAAGTCATATCTCAAAGTGTGTGTGTGTGTGTGTGTGAGAGCTACTTGGGCAGGGACATGAAGCACTGGTTGGACAGAGGGAGTGCTGGGAGGACTTGGCTTGGAACCCTGGCTAAGGACTCCAGTCTATAGCTTTGCCAGTGGGGAGTCTTATTGGGGATCTGGAGAAAAAGGAAAAAACCAGCCCCAGACTGACTTTGATCTTTGTGTGCTTTTAAGAGAAATTGTACTTTACCGTGTGTGTATTTGTTATCCTTCCCAGTGTGGATGCCCCTCACTGGTGTTAGTGGTGAGAACTGAGGCTCTTTGATTACTGGGCCAGTGCAGGGGCGTCACATATTAGTACATAACTTATTTTTTTCAGTGACCACAGGAAGAGACAGGTAAAGCACTTATGTGTCATTTTTGGAAAAAATCCACACACTTACCTTGCTATCATGAGAATAGATGTCTTAAGGAAATTGGGAATAATTATTAGACTTTGTTAGTCTGAATTTGTGGAAAGACAGATCTGTGCATGCATGTACACTGATAGGCACCGCAACTTCTGAAACACCTTCACAAAAGGTGAAAGGAAATGAGATGTACATACCCCCAGAGCCAAGACAAAAACACTGAAAGAAGAGCTTAGAAAATATTCCACTGACCTTTGAGCTGAAAGAAAACCATCTGTGAATTAGTCAGAGAAATGATGCAGATGAAATAAAAAAATGATTACCATTTCAGAGACAGTTTAACATTCCTGCCAAAGATGACTCCTATATGAAGCAAGTCATCAATGATTGGGAAAAGCAAGATGTGGTAGTAAAAGGCAATTCTCCTTGCAATATGCCAATTTGGGTTTTGAAAAAGAATGAGGGAACATGGTGTTTAGTAATTGATTTAATTGATTTACAAATGGTAAACCAATATACTCCACAGATAGCTCATTCATAGCTTAATGGCTTGTTTTTAAAATATTTAATTTGTTTGGATATCATAAATAGGTCCTTCTCTGAAACTATAACAACTAAATTTACTCTCAGATTTGTATTTTCTTTTGGTAGTTAACAGTATCTTATGCCAAGTTTGCCATGACAGCTTAATAGTTCTCAAATATTTTCATTGATCGGGTATTGCAATATGTTGATGATTTACTTTTTTAGACAGAAAGTTACAAAGAAGATTTAAGTATGTAATTTGAAATGTGTTAAGATATACATTGGAAACAGAACTTAGACAAAGTATAATTGGCTAGACAGCAAGCGCACTTATAAGAATGACGATTTCTACTAGAGGACGTCAGCCAATAGAGGAAAATCAGAGCAACACTTCTTATTGTATCAGCTACCGTAACTGAATTGAGAATGTTCATTGGCTGGGGTTAACTTTTCACAATAATTTATTTGCATGAGTACAGCCTTTGTATGATATGTTAAAAGGGCTTAATTCAGGAAAAGCTCTACAGAGTAGACAGATGAAACAAAACTGGTGTTTGACAATATAAAAACAGCATTATCTAAAGCAGCCATTTTGATTGCTCTTGACAGGATCCACCATGTTTCATTTAACCTCATGTGCCAAACCGGGTCATATCAGTTGTACTGCTGCAACGATGGGCAAAACCTCACAAAGGAACGTGCTGCCAGTTACTTAGTCATATGCTTATATCTATAGAGAGATGATACATAAATTGTACAAAGCATGTTTTAGGAGTACCTTGGAAACTACAGAAAACAAGGTACATAGTGGGATTTGTGCCTGCCTGCCATACTGCAGCTTCCATATATTACTTTAAAGTTACTTTTTACAACTATACAGAAGGCAATCAGTTGTCAAAAGCTTGCAAAATGGCTACTACCTTTTGAGGAGAGAAATTTAGATGTAGTAGTGTGGAATAACTATTATATAACACAGTTAAGCAGTTTGAAGGGAAAAGTCGTATTCACAAAATAATCTTTAAACCATCTGATTGTTTTGCTCTTAGCTTGATATTTAGTTTCTACCATCCAAGGAGGCCTCTCAGATCAGAGAATCAGTACCTTTTACTAGTACAAAAAACAAACTAGCCAGCTTCTATACTCTTATTCTGTAGCCAGAAATTGGAATGCCCCATCACTATTAGAACTACTCAGAATCTTGCCTCTTTTAAAACTTCTCTAACAGACTACTTATCATCGATCTGGAATTGCACCTGCATCATGTCTCCACCTCTAAAACCTAACTGTCTTTGCTTTTTACTGACTTTGATGTTTAATATACACTAGATAATAATGCCATGTGGATGCCCCACTACTCCTAATGCCAGTAACATTTATTAACATCATTCTCTTTTCCTTTGTTGTTCATTATTTTTTGTCAAATTATTTTACCAGTAATTCTACCACTTGCAAACTATGTTGTATTTACTGTTGAAACCTACTCACATTATATGTATGCATGTCTATGTTCATGTTATTGTGGAGCTTTTTTTTTCCCTGGGCCTCCACTGAAGATGGGTTCATTATGGCCTAGTGGACTACCCTGGTAAACAAATGCAAATAAATAAATAACTAATTAAATGACTTGTATTTTAGAAGAAACAAGCATTCGTACGTCTGTGTTTTTGTGGACTGTGATCCACCTTTTCATATTGCTTATATTGAAGGTACCAGGTAGTGGGCAGCAGAAAGTTGATTTGGTGTGCTATTTATGTTCACGAGGCTCAGTCACACAAGTTCGAATTGTCTGGATGCATGTCAACACAAAGGATAGAAATAGAAGCTGCTGGGCATGCAATTACCCAGTAAACCTTTTAATTTACATCTGTTATCTGATTACTTAATTTACATTTGTTAGTATGCAGTGGAAGAAAAACAAAGACAGCAAAAACAGGCATGTATGTGTTTTTTAAGATCTACATAGGAAAGGATTACAACTTCTTGGCAGATCACATTTTTATAAAATTAAGACATATCCAAAACCATCAGTAAACCAACATATGTAGGGCAGTTATATACCTCTCAACCTGGAAACATCAAAAATCTGGACAAGGCCCATGAAAAATAGGTACAAATCTGTACACTGTTTAACATCTAATTTGCATACATAGTTATGTAACCCCACCCACTCCAATGGAATTGTGGGATACCAACTTTCAAATGCAAACTGAAGAAAAGACAACCAAAATATGGCACCAGAAGCCCCCTGCAGCCATTCCAATGTCCCATTACCTGGCTGTTTTGCCCTATTTACCATAAATACTAATGTGTGCATACTGCTTTACTTCTGCAGTGATTATTTGGATTTTATTTTTACAGCACAACAATGCACAAACACTAATAGACATCTGCTAAACAAAGCAGTACTGGCTCACAATGAAAATATAATTGGCATTAAAACTTCTCTGCCCTTGAAACTCACATTCATTGAAACAGCATTAAAACCCATACCACATTCAAAGAAAATGCATCTGGCCAGTGGTGGATAAAGATTACCTTAGGGCTGTTGTCAAATTATAGGTTCATACTAGGCTATCTGCCCTGGGGCAATTATAAGCCTAGCCCGTTTCTGTATGACTTATGCCACCCCTTGATTTGAGTATACTGTGCCCTTTTTAAGGTTTAGTTTACTGTGCCTCTGTCTAATAGTGACACGGGAGTAATCCCTGGGACAAACCTACGATCCCCCATCCACCTATCGAGATTCTTCTTGAAGAGATTCAGTGAGGTGCTCTGCCTCACATGAACTGGAATTCTATTCCAGAGTGAAGGGAGCCTCTGGGTTATGAACCTGTCCCTCCAGCAAGTTCTATTTATTTCTGTGCTGAGGTTCAAGTCCCTCGAGCGTGTGGCTCTAAGGGATTTAGATTTACTGAGGTGGAGCATGTCCATTAATTCTGGATTTGACATAGCTTTGTTTGTCAGGCATAAATCGCCTCGAAGTAGGCGGTATGCAACTGAGTAGAGCTGGAGTTTTTTTAACCGAGCAGCATATGGCATCTGTTTGAGACCCTTGATCCTCTTGGTGAGATACTTTTGGAGTCTTTCTAATTGCTGCAGGTGTCGGGTAAGGTACATCCCAAAAGGGGCATTGTATTCTATGATGGGCCTGATGAGGGGTGAATAAAGGGGCACGATTACCTCTCTTGATCTAGATGTGAAACCCTTCGTGATGAGGTGGACTATGTAGAAGGTCTTTCTAACCACTTTGGAAATGTGTTTTCAAAGGAGAGATTGCTATCAACTTGGGTCCCCAGGTCCCTAATAACTTTCTCTGTACTTAATGGGTTTCCGCCTAGGTGGTAATTTGTGGGCACATTGTTGGCCCCTTGCACACAAAACAAGAAACATACGTGTTAATTTCTTTGATACATCTTCCTGACTTTATTAAATTATATTCCTTGTATAATACAGCACACTTGTTAGACAGAGTGCATTTTAAATGTATTGTTTGAACATTTTTCCAGTAGGCTGTACAGTAGGCAATGAAACAAAATGCATGAACCAATAATGACAAAACTGCCCAATTCAGAACATTTCTATCATAAAAGTGTACTTCCACACCCGCACTATAAATAGAATGACAGTAGTGTAAGCCATATGCATCTTGCACAGCTTCTCGCACTTATTTTGAATTTCATTTTTTTTTGGGGGGGGGGCAAAAGGTCAAAAACCAGGGACACATTTTAAACATTGCTTGTATAATTTTGGAAAGTTGCTAGAATAAAATGTATTACTTACCACCATGCATTTCACTGGCAAGTTCTGAACCCAGGACCCTATGCACTACAGTCAGAGCAACATACCACTATGCCAAATCAGCAGTTTCCTGAAAAATAGGAAGACTGAAACTTAATGGCTATCATTTAGTGAATTCAGTTCTCACTTTTCACCATATCTCTCAACCTCTTAGCACAAAAAACTCGGACAGAGCCAATAACGGGGGAATACAAATTCTGTTCACACTTCTCAACATAGCTCTCAACTCACAAAGCTCACAAGTGGTGGTGGCTAGGGACTTTAGGCTCTTTTTACCTGTACCCAAGGTACACGGTTTGAGCCTGAGTGCCTCTCACCACCAGGTGTATTAAATGGTGGCATTTTCACACACACACACACACACACACTCTTTCCTTACTTATGAGTCTTCGTTCTTTCTGGCCGTTCCCACAGGTCTGATTCCTGCTCCCCAAACATAAATAATCCATTAGAATCCAGAGCCAGGCCAGCTGGAAATGCATGAGCTCCTTGAGCTCAATTCCGACATGTCAGCTTAAACAGTGCGAAAAATAAAAAACAAAAGAAAAAACTCGGAAATGAAGGGGTGCCACTCAGAAATCATGGTACCCCTTCATTTGGACCCCAAAACTCAGTAAAAACTGAGTAACTTGGTATGGTTGGGAGGTATGGATGAGGCAGCTAGATATGTAGCACCTCATGGTGAATGGTGGTATCTGCCTGAACAAAAAAAGTCACAACCACTCATTTTTCTCAACCTTTTATCTCCATAATTCAGGACAAAGCAAAATATGATTAGAGAATAATTAGGGGCACCTTTTCTATGTTGGTACTATTAACTTAGAAAATTGGTAGAAAAGCAGGATGGAAATTAACATGCATGTTCTGAAGTAAATGAAATCTGTAACTGCAATGGTTATCTATTTTTACTGATGATTATCTGTATTTTACCACCTTTTCACAAAAAAAAAATCTGATTTTAGGTGGGATGGAATAAAAGAATGAACCAAAAATAAAGATATCTCTAAAAATTATGGACAGTTGAGAGTTATATATCCACTGCAGCCAATAAACTTTAATCAACCTGGCAGGAATGCAGGTTTAAGAGGGAGGAGAAGGTGCTATTAGGTGAATTTTCTGAAGAAACAATATCACAAGATTGGTATGCCTGCTTTTAGAAAAACTGATGTCAAGAATGTTCCCTATGGACCTAAGGAGGCATTCTAGCAGATGATTAACTGTAATCAATGTATGCTAGGTCATGTGAAAGGATCATACTGACCTCATACTTCATGTAACAAGATACGGCCAGCACAAGTAGTTCCTGCACTGTGTACCAGGATTCCTGATAAGAATAAAAAGTCTGAAACACTTCAGTGAACAGAAAGACACAGCAACATTAGAAGAACATTTGCATTTGTATTTGAAAGAATAATGGAACTGTACTTTTTCTGAAAACGTTGGCGTATACAAGAGTATGATAATGATAACCAACAGAAGTGTACGACTCTGAGTACTGATTGAACAGTGAGCTTTTCATCTTTGGTGATGGTCACTAAGGCGTTTATTTTGTTCTTATACCTTCTTGCTTAATACTATGCTGATTTGCTTGCATTGCAAATGAAACACTTTTTGCTTTTACAAGTTGTGTTTTTGAGCATTATCCAGACTTGCAATAACTTCTCCAAATAATATAAAGTAAGTGAAAACCTTGCCTGGGGTGGAGAATTACAGTTTGTACTTAAACTCTGGCACTATACCAATCCCAGTCAGAGAATTGCTTAAAAATATTCTGACTTCAAGCACACAAGCACCAAACAGCCCAAGATGTACTACAGGACAGGTCATGTGAAGAAAAGTATAGTTTTGCAAGGATACTCACCTTAACCTTAGATGTTCAAATAATAGGAATATTTCTGCAGTGTGTTTTTAAAGCATAAGGTTTATCTGTAAATGCACTTCCGTCTTCTGCCCAGATGTGAATCACAGATGCATGCCCTGCATAACTGAAATAAGCCAGAAACTCATCTGTAAATGGAAAATAATCCACAACTTAGTAGTTGTTTAAACTTAATGATAGAATATGCTGAGGTAATGTCAGGGGGCAGTGAGTTCCAGATTTTGCCTGTGTAGTTAGGAAAGAGGGAGTCTGCTGCTGAGTTGTTGGCTCTGGTGATCTTGATTAAGGTCCTGTCACTAGAACATAGTTGTCTTGGGTTTTCATGTATTTTAAGTAAGTTAGATAGTGCTGGTATTTTATCCGGATAAAGAAGGTGATGAGATTTTGAAGTTCAAGCCTCTTTAGTTGGTATAGTGAGTAGCAATGATGTAAATGGTAGGGAGCATTTGTGGCAAATCTGGCAATTTGATTGTAGCATATTTCTAGTTTTGTAATTTCTTTTTTGGATAGGTTGGTGAAGACGGGAGCAGCATATAGAAGTGTGGATAGTAGCAGAGTTTGAGCCACAGTAATTTTAGTCTGTTAGTTTAGGTATGTTTTATTTTTGTACACACTGCCTAGTTTTCTGTGTATGTTTTTGATGGTATGATTTATGTGCAGGTCAAACTTCAGTTTGTTGTCAATTGTGACACCCAGTAGTTTTGTGTGGGAGTCTGAAGAGATAATGGTACCATCATTAGACATAATACTGAAAGAATCAGTGTCTAAGTTGGATTTATTTCATTTGAAAATTAGTAATTTGGTCTTTTTGGGGTTCAGTAACAGGTTTTTACTGAGAAACCAAGCTTCAGTGGTTTTGAAGACTTGTTGGGTAGTGAAAAGGAGTGTGATAGGGGTGGGGGCTGAGCAGACTAGTGTTGAGTCATCAGCATATTGTATGACAGTTGCATCTTGGGTGATCTTGTTGAGATCATTAATGAATATGGAAAGTAATAGAGGGCCTAATATTGATCCTTGTGGGACTCCAGTTGTAATAGGGAGCAGTGTGGATAGTTTGTTATCCCACCTAACTGCTTGCTGTCTACCTATTAGGTAATTTTGAAACCAGGCTAGTGAGTCAGTGGCTAGTCCAAGGTCAGTGAGGGAGTCAAGAAGTTTGGGATGGTTGACCATGTCAAAAACTTTTGATAGGTCTAAAAATGTGGCTGATGTTAGTTTGCCTAGATTCCGGTTCTGGTTGATTAAGTTGGTGAAGGAGAGGATGGCAGTTGTTGTACTATGGGCTGGTCTAAACCCATGTTGGGTAGGAGTGAGAAGTTGTTTTTTCAGTAGGTATTGCATAAGTTGCTGGTAAATACATTTTTCTAATATTTTGGCAAGTGGGGATAATATGGCAATAGGGCGATAATTGGTAAGGTCTGTACAGGTCCCACCTTTGTGTAGTGGGTGACATATGCTATTTTCCAGATTGTTGGAATTTTCCTTTCTGTTATTGATCTGTTCAGGAGAATTGATATTGCATATGCTATCTCATTAGCAGCTATTTGAAGGTATTCAGCTGGAATGTTGTCAGCCGCTAGGCTAGTTGGTTTGAGTTTACTTAATAGTCTTTTTATATAATCTGTGGGAATAGGTTTGAATTGGAAGGTGATATCGATATTGGTAGCAGGCTTGGGGTTGCTAGTAGTAGATGTTGTGGGTTGTTGATGAACTAATTTTGAAATGTTTTTTTATGAAAAATCTATTAAAGGCTTCTGGAATGTCAGTGCTATCATTTACAGTGGCTAGTAATGGGGTACTTGGTCTGCCGGGGTGGAGTAATGTATTTAGTACTACCCAGAGTTTTTGGGGGTTGTTTTGGTGTTTATTTTGCAAATTGAAAAAATAGTTCCTTTTGTCTAGTAGAATTTGTTTTGTTTTTTTTTTGCTTCGTTCCTGAGTTTTTGGAATTCTTGTTTGGTTGCTATGGTTTTATTGGCTCTCCACTGAAGCCAGGCTCTATTTCTTTGAGCTATCATGGTTCTAGTAGTACTTGAGATCCAGGGGGCTATTTTAATTTTTTGTTTGCTTATGCGAGGAGGGGCATAGATGTTTAAGACATTTAGGAAGGTAATGTTAAATAGCTCAACTACTTCGTTTAGTGGGTGTGTCTTTAGAAGATTCTAATTTTGGTATTGTAGTTCAAGTTTGAATTTTGTTATGCCAAAGTTTCTTTTGTTTCTAATGGTCCGAATTGGTGGTTCTGAGTTGGTGTGGGATTTGAGTTTTAGTAGGAAGGTGGGCTGGTGGTCACTGAGGTTGTCTGGCAGGACACCTGCTTGATAGAATGTATTGGAATTGTTTATTAGGGTCCAGTCTAGGAGGCTTTCTTTGCTTTTATTATTACCTAGTCTTGTTGTTGTTGTTTGTCTTTTCGGCTTTTCCCGGTTAGGGTTTGCCACAATGGAACTCCGGTCTGCTAATGATTGGCAGTTGATTTTTATGGTGCTGAGTTGCCAGCCTGATGCCCAACCTTCAGTGAAGGCACGTCCATTCACGCATGTCTTTCGGAGGCCACTCGACCGCGGGGAGGACATGCAGACTCCACACAGAAGGCACGCCAGCCGAGAATCGAACAGGAGAACCTGTTGCTGTGAGGTAACAATGCTACTGCTGTATCACCGCGGATCTGTACTAGAGTTAATGATTTGGGAGAAATTATACAGATTTACAAAGTTGGAGGGGTTGGAGCTGGAGCATGTATGCCAATCTATGTTAAAGTCACATAGGATGATTGTTTCTTGGGGTAGGTTTTGATTGGTCCAATGTAGAAGGGCTTCTAGGGTGGGGATGTTATTGCTTGGTGGTATGTATCCTGTTATAATATTCATAGATTTTTTTGTTGATAAGTTCAATTTGGCTAGTAGTAGTTCTGAGGACATTAAGGGAAGTATAGGAGAGTCAATAATGGTAACCTTTAAGTTGTTTTTATAAAGTAATACTACACCACCCCCTTTTATGAAAAGTCTATCATTACATATTACATTATAGCCTGGGGGAAGGAATTTGTTATTGGGAGTAGTAGGTTTTAACCAAATTTCTGTTATGGATAGTAGATTTGGGGAATAGGTGTCTATTAGAGTATGTAGTAGATGCACTTTATTATTAATGCTACGTATGTTTAAGTTCAGGAAAAGTAGGCTATTCTTTGGTCTGGAGAGTAAGGTTGAGTTATTAGATGGGGATGGGGAGGAGGGTATGTAAGGGTTTGGGCCAGGATCAGGGTGTATGTCACCTGCTAATCTTAGTTGGCGACTGATATAGTGAAGGAGTTTTGATAGCTTAGCAAGAACGTGTATGTACTTATGCATGGAAAGTGATTTTGTGGTTGTTTTGATCAGTGTTGTGGGTGCTAGAGGGATTGTGCTGTGATGGTATTTACTTTAGGATATGTGTAGGCTGTAGTGTTTGGTGTGGGTGGTGTAGTTGGATGTATGTTTTGATGGGATGGTAGTAGGAAGAGTGATGTGATAGGAGGTGAGGTGATAAGTGATAGCTAGTAGTGCAAGGGTGATGGCGTTGATTGCACACATATTGAGTGGCTGTAATGGTATGTGTGCAGGAATTAATGTGAGGATTGTGTTAATTAGTGGGAGGTGTATGTAGTAAATGAGGATTGGTAGATGGTGTTTTTGGGTTGTTTTGTAATATTTGACAGTATGTTCATTTCCCATTATGTACATATATTTTTTAGGAGAAGAGCAAATGGGTTGGTTCCAAACAGTAGAATTAACATCCCTGTAGTTATACAAGACATTTGATTTATGAGTTCATCCTCTGTTGAATGCTTTGATAATTCCACAATGATCTGCTCATCTAATACAGAGAAAGTTTATTTTGCATTTTCAAGCACCACAGCTCAACAACATATGGAACCAAGTCTCATTTCAGCACATACGTGCCTGCATGTAGGACTGGAGGTAGGATTCCTCTGAAATAAAGTTCAAGGAATTGAGTCAAGCCTATAAAATATTGATTCATATATCTTATTTATTTGTTATTTCCCAATCTTGCCCATTCTATATAAAAATCATAACTGCAGATTCTCATGCCAATGAAGAAAACTAGTAGGCCAGGAAATTGATAAAGGCAATTAGACGTGTACATATAGTTTGGAGAGAAATTTCTTTGGTCTGTGTTTCAAGTAATATTCAGTTACATAGAATGTGCTGCAAATTGGGTTAGCATTTAGTTCATCTAGTGGAAATTTAAATCTATAGTAGCCTAGTATAAATGTGTACTCAAAATATGTAGTTTACTGAAACTAAGAATGACACTTTGTATTAATAAGTATCTTAGAATTAATAATTGTATAAAGCATAACAACTTGACTGCATCTTTAGCACCTCATTAACCTGGTAATTTAAAAATAATTACATTTCTACTTAACTTGCTTTTTAATGTATCTTGTCTGAATCATAAAGCATACAAACAAGAGAAAAGAATGTTACAGGAGAAGTTAACTCGGTAATTATTTGTTGACCCCAAAGCTGTTCTAGTTCCTAATATTAGCTTGATGTTCTAGCACTACATAAAGTTCTGGGTCTGGAAACTTTGTACAAAAGAAACATCAGATTGTGCCAGGAGGCATGAGACTACCCAACCCTCCACTGAGAGTTCCTCCAAATCATCCTTACCTTCTTAACAATCCCTTATACGTGAGGAATAAATTCACTCATTGCAAAAAATAAATAAACAGCCATCTTGTCTCCTTCTCCTGTGGTGCAGATCACCACTATCTGAGTAGAACACAGGTGTTGGAGGATGTAGAGTGCGATGGATGAGACTGAGAATGTGTGTTGACTTGCCCAACCTGGGGAGGGAGGAGAGAGGTGATTTTAGCTCACTGCTTGGGTAACACCTAGAGGAAACACTTGATCTAGAGCCCCTGGAGATCAAGCCTGCACTACCAATGAGCTGGGATGAAAGACTGGGCTGAACATGTGTGCAGAGGTATGCATGCATCTCACAGTCAGCAGCACTAATGGAGTCCTGGTCTGAAATTGCAGAGAGTAGAAGCTCCTATTGACTAGGGAGGGAAGTCCACCAGTTTCAGCAGACTGGCCTGTACCATACTGCCTGGCTGTCATCTCTCTGGTGAAATGACTGAGTTGTTTAGGCTTAACATCCAGGAGATGAAGGAACTGAAGACCTCTCACCCAGGCTGGTGGTGCTAGCACTTATTCTTGAGAGTGGAATGAATGGGTTGATTGGGCAAAGGAAGGAAAGCCACTGGACAAGACCAATCATCTTTATTAAGTTGGTTTCAGCTTTTAATGATAGAGGATAATGTTGCCATGTATGGGCAAGAGTGTTTTACATGAATTAATCTGAGCAGCTTTATTTGGGCCTGCTTGATGTCAGCATCCTATGTGTTTAACTATTTCAGTAGTACAGATATATACACATATGTGTTAGTTGGGCTTACGATTGGTATGATGCAGATCTTTGATTTCTGTCAGTTAGTTATTGCATCCAGCCAACTTCTGATCCCTCTCACTTAGGACTAAAAACATATGAAATGACAGTGAAGTAAATCATCCAAATAAATGAGGTATTTATAAGGTGAGAAAACATATTCTAAATGAAAATTCTCCATGATCAAGATGACTAGAGATGGGGCCATGCAACATTCCTGGGAGTGCCATTAGCCAATATGAAGACCTCAGTGTTAGACATTAATGCCTTAATCATGTTTATAAGATGACAGGGAAACTGATAATAGTCAAGTCTGGCAAATACAAAGTTTTTGTTAATTATGTTGAATGCTTTCTGGGCATCCTTGGCAAATAAAGCCAGTTCAACAGGCTGCATATTTGTGTTATAAATATTAATGATTATCATCTCTAACTGAAGGTTTAACTCTGCTATAAATTTAGAAGGAATATGCCAACACTGTTGTGGAGATCTTATTTGTTGAATACCTTTCAATAGCCACTCATTTGCTATATAGCCATAATTTGTAATCGGTGTTTAGAACAGAGATAGACATTTATTAAATAATTAGCTACAGACATTAGAAGTAGTAAAAAAATAACACACACACACACACACACACACACACACACACACACACACACACACTGTAAATAATGCATTGGAAATAAAATCATCTTCCAAAAAGTTATGAGAATTGGGAGACCAATCTTTCCTTCCATTTCGTGGGCCCAACGTAATTTACTAAGATAATATCTTAAATGCAAAGAATATGAACATGTTTACAAGATAGCTTGTGGTATCCTTTTCCCTTTCTTTTTCTCAAGCCTAATATGAAATACAGCGGTTTTCTGAGCTGAACATCAAAGTGGGAAACTGAGGAATAAGATTCATAAACTTGTAATAGAGAATTGGTCAGCACTATATAAGACTTTAATATTTCTTGTTAGGAAGCTTTAGGGTGTATATGCTTCATCTATAAAAATAATTTCTAACATGCCATTTCCGTCTTTCTAAATGAGTGACCTGGAAGTTTACTTATGTTGAACAAGAAGTGATATGGAAGTTTAGGTCCTCCATAAGTAAAGTTAAATGGTTTACTATCTGTCCTGTAGTTTTCCTTCAGACCTGTTATTTTCTTCATAATTTATGTTTCATAATTTAAGTTCAGATTCCTATAACATCCTAATAGTGAAACTGAGCTCTGTCTACGCTATATTCTCATTATGAAAATGTTGGCATCCAGTCAAAAGAGATCTGGAGAAAGAGGCAATTTACTGTTAAGGAAGAAATAATAAGTGAAAGGTTGGGCATTACTCAGAAAAACAAACCATCAAGAGGTTGTTCTGAGGTGTAGCACTGCGAGTATAGATCCTCACTGCCTATGGAAGTTTTGTTATTCCTTAGTAATGCTCACTATGGAAGGTATTATGACACTTAGAAAATGGTCTACCTGGACCATCACTCAACTTATTTTATTATAAGAGTGTTGCACATGGAGTGGTGGTGTCACATCAACAGTGACTAATACCTACAGCCAATGTTCACAACCCCAGGTTGTATATACATCTATTTTATTAGTAACAGTCTATCCACTGGTCATGTAAGTTAGGTAAAAGCCCTAAACAACAACTATTCAGAAAGCTAGATGCAAATGCTTGTGTGAGTAGGTTGCCCCTTTGGAACTCAGTGACTAATGTTTCTTTTGTCAGAGGTGGAGCAGCTGAAAGCAAGCAAATATAGCTGAAGCATGCCTCATTTTGGAAGAGTAAAACAGTCCTGCCATAAATACATCTAATAAGAAAGAATGAAAGATGGGTTTCAAGATGGATGTACATTGAGCAGCATCTTAATTTCAGCTCTCCTTGTGTGAAAACAGAAAATGAAAAAAAATAAGGCTTTCAAAATGTTTATATGGGTAACATTCAGTCACTGGCTAGTAATCACACTGCTTGGATGTTAGCAAAGATGAAATTTGAAGAACCTGAAAGAAAATTAACAAGAAAAGGTGAAGAAAAATCTCTGGCTGGGAAGAATCCTGCAGCTGTTCAGCAAAAAGCAGTTCAAGTTTCGTCTTAGTCACAGGAGATGGCATCCAGTAATTCACAGGAAACAAATAAATTAAATGTACTCAGAGGTGTGTATTATACTGTAGTGAATAGAGTGCCATAATTACACTCCAAAATTGGAAAAATGTAAACCTGTTATGCACTATTGTAGCACGAGACCTGAACGTAACAGCACTTGCAGTGTAACACTTTTTACGCACCCCGTAAGCACTATGATATTTGGGACATTCCTTCAGTCCCTGAATATCTTTCCTCCTATATCCACTGAAGTTTACAGACATTATTTTGTAAATAACTTATTTAAAATTATGGCAATATTTAAAAAAAGTCTCTGATTTTTTTCCTTATTTGCTGTCTATTTGACAGCACTGGCTAAGTGCTTTATTGGCTTTCAAAGCCAGTGAAACACGTTACATTGTTTTTTCTTTTGTAACTGATAGTATATCCACTGAGTGACCTCCCAAACCTCTTTTATCAGAGGCACATAGGATATATGCAGATGACCCTTATGAATATCAGGTGTTTCAGCTAATTGGCGATTCTGAATGCCTATGACTTGTTTTGTTGTTTTAATGGACAATTTCAGGCCAATAAAGCCAAACCCTCTAGCTGTGGATATGCATATTTCGGCCTTGTGTGTCTCTAGGAGCATAAGCACAGGGTCTACTACCAGAATTTTCTAGTGGTATTGGTGTGTCTTTTGCAAGATATAGAATCTATCTGCTTTGCCGAGTCATGTGAGATTTGGAATCTGGGTGTAATTAGACCATTAGGAAGGTTTTCTCAAAGACTTTAAGTGCCGGAGGAACCAATGTGGCTAAGGCTCCTTCAGGCCTAGGAGGGCAAAGTATCTATTCTTAATAACATTTCCTTTATTTTGCATTTAAAATGTTTCCTAGCCCTATGAGAATATCTTCAAAAGATGCATTATCTTATGGGGAACTCAATGAAACAGAGTCCCCCTCATCTGAGTTGCACCTGAGGGGGGATGACATTTGTGATGTACAGGTTAGGTTGTCCTCTTTGTCCTTTTCCAAGAAGGTAACTGGATTACATGACTTGTAAAGCGTCACTCTTCCTTTTAACCTGCTCTGAGGGAGTGGGCATCAGGAATCTGTTAGTCACTGCTTGTCATTGCTAGAAGAGTTCCTCTCCATCTAATTTCTGCAAGTCTTTTGGTTTCTAATACCCTGATGGGAATGAACCCCATTCCTAAGTCAAAGTATGATTAAAGTTCATGAAATTAGTATTGTTTCAATATTTGATGTTAGTCAAAAGTGCTCTTCGCAGCACCTGTAATGTGCCTGAAATTGACTCCTTCTGTGATGCATATGGAGTTACACGTATCAGTAAAATATCTAAATAAGACTGTAACTTTGTTTTTATGAGACTCATTGCTCCTGCTACTGTTGGAACTATCTGGGTACCCTTCTTCCATATTGCCCTCATTTCTGTTGGCAGATGCTGGTATTTTATGACTTTGTGTCTCTCTGTACATAAGACACTGTAATCAGTGGTTTCAGCTATTTCAGTGATTAATGCTACTTTTGTCTTCTTTTCATGAAGCATTATATCTGGTTATTCTCACATCTGTCTTTGAACTGTAAGTAATGGGTAATCTCATGTGATATAAACTTCATCATTCTCAAAAATGCTTTGTGGCTCATGTTTCCAATGCATCTCAGCTACCTCTATATTGTAATGTTTGCACAATCCCCAGTGCAACAGTCTTCTAACACTGTTATGCCTTTCAGTATACAGGCTGTTTGCCATTAGTGTATCACACTCAGCCAGAAGATGTGTGACTATTTCCAGTTCTGTTCTACAGAACCTGCATTTGTCTGTTTCTCTCCCACATTCAGTGGACCTTGTAAACCAATGTGTGTGTAGTCCACTATGCTAGGCCACCAATATTAACTTTTCATATTTTGGTTTAAATTCACCCCTCCTTAACCATTCCTGTGTAAGATCATGATCAACATGAGGTTGTTCCAGGAGTTTTCTGTACTTACAACAATATTTATGCATTTTCCACATTTCTTGCCTTCTCATCTGAGCCTTCACCTTATATTCTTTCTTTTGTTTTTTTGGCACATTCAGTTGCATGATTTCTGTCTACTTTTGGTTTGGTTTACATTCCCACTTGAAACTGATATGCTTCTGCTAAACTAATCAGTGAAGTCATCTTAGACTTGTTCTCTTCTTGTTTTAAATCTTTTACTATGTTTGTATCTGGTGAGATCAGCAGATATGTATGCAGTCCTATGACTGCAAATCTATATGTGTGGTAACTTTCAAGGATGCCCAAACCTCCTTCAGAGTGAAGAATATATAGTCTTGGTATACACTGATTTGTATATATCATTTGATAACCGTGAAGCATTTTTCTTGTTTTCCTGTCCAACTGATCAAGTAACTTCTGGGGCCTGTCATTCACCCCAAAACTGTAAGTTAGAACAGGAACAGCAAATTGGTTTATAGCTTGGACTTTGTTCCTAGGTGTCAGGGCTGTTTTCAGTATTTATTTATTTTGCTTAACATTTGTTTTACCTGGGAAGTCCGATTGGGCAAGTTTGTCCATTTTCAGTGGAGGCCCTGGGAATAAAGTTCCACATTGATATTCAGTGTGTTAAACTCTTAGCCTAGAGGGTTTCTCTGTATTATAAGTGTTAGTCACATATCTTTGAATTTATCACTGCTCAATATTTCAGTTGTTTGGATTCTGCTACATACCTACAATCAACTGCATTACTAGCTGAGTTAAGTACAAACTTGCAGTGCTAAGATTGTACTGCATTTTATTTTATTTTTCTGTGTATTTAATTGTTTCATTGGTCTGTGTCTCTCTGTAGTTATTTATTTTTTTATTTAATTGTTTCATAGAATACTGTGGTCTCTCTCTGTCTCTGCAGTTAGTTTCCCACCTACCCTCCCTGTTCCTGTTTTGGTATAAATCTTGGTGGCTTTGGAATTGCCTGCCCCTCCTGTACATTTGTGTTTGAACACTCCTCCTGGGTCTATCTCATTTGCTCACTCAACCGAGTAGAGTGAGATCATATTTTGACTTCAGACACTCCTACCACTCCTATCTACTCAACTCTATCCCAGCTCTATTCCAGCCTAGTGTCACTAGCTCATTCTGCCTAATACAGCGAGAACATTTGTAAAGGGTAAGCCACTTAGGGCCTTAATTTTGAATTATCTTCTGTTTCTCTTTTCTCCCTTTCCACTTTCCAAAAAAAAAAAAAAAAAGATTCTAAGCTTGTTTTCCGCCTTTCCTGTAACTAGTTTAGGCCAGATACAGATTTGCTGTAACCGGGACTGTTTGTAAGCTTCTGAGCCCCCCAAACCTTTCTGTGTTGGAGGAAAGCTTTCTAGCTTATCAGTGGGAGTGGTACGCACTAGGGTGGTTTCTGGCCCAGAAATTGTAGTTTATTTGCTGTTTGGGCAGTTTTTCCATCTCTTTCCACTTTCTGGTTTAAAAGCCCATGTTTGCACTTGTTTTCCACATTTCCTGTAACTAGTCTAGTCCAGATACAGATTTACTATATCCAAGACTGTTTGTAAGCTTATGAGCCCCCCAAGCCTTTCTGTGTTGGAGGGAAGCCTTCTAGCTTATCAGTGGGAGTGGTAAGCACTAGGTAGCCTATCTACCACAAGAGTGGTTTCTGGCCCAAAAATTGTAGTTTATTGGCCGTTTAGGCAGTTTTTCCATCTCTTTCTACTTTCTGGTTTAAAAGGCCATGTTTGTGCTTGTTTTCCACCTTTCCTGTGACTAGTCTAGAGGAAAGTAGTTTTTTATTAAGGCATGTCCAAGGGTCAGCTCCCAGTGTTCTCCCCTGTCTATCTGATGAATCTGGGCATCTTGAGGCAATGTAGCAATTGCCTCATGTACACAGACAACCCTCTCCTCCTACCACCCAACACCATAACTTGTGAGAGATGCACTTATCTAGCCAAAGTGGAGGTAAAGCTCTCTCCAACCAAGACTGAACTTGACAGTCAAGAGGAGAAAGTAAACACTTGCACCACACCACACTCATCACATAGTCCCACTAAACCTACACCACCAAAATCCACACATAGAAACACAAAAACATTCACAGAGGCTCTCGATAATAATCTGCTCAAGCAACAGAGACCTCCAAAGCAGAAACGCAAGAAAACTCCACCCCCAACACAACCCAAATGACTCACAGCTCACAGACTGTATGTGCCAATAAACCACAGCCCATAAGGCAAACCAACGTACCCAACACACTAGTCATAGGTGACTCTATAGTCAGGCACACTGATGTCCCACTCACCAGGCTAAACAAGGAGAAGGTTACTGCCAGCTGCCTGTCAGGTGCCAGGATCCGCCACAAAACCCACACACTCAGGTCACTCCAAAACAAGTACAAATATGACTCTGTCATTGTCCATGTTGGTGTGAATGACCTGAGACATACCTCCCTGGACTACATGAAAAGAGAGATGGAAGAGCTCTCTGATCTTGTAGCCAAGGCAGGTATGACCCTAGACCTGAGTAGCATTCTGCCATTGCCCAGAATAATACTGCAGTACAAGGACAAAATGATTGACTTCAACAATTGGCTAAGCTTCTGGTGTCATTCTAAGGGGATCCAGTATCTGTCTGCCTGGGATGACATGGTCAACAGACCACGATGCTTTGCCAGAGATGGCCTGCACCTGTTGCCCCTGGGATTCTGGATACTAGCTAAGGCTCTTGCCACCCCTATAGTGCCTTTTTTAGGCAAGGTTCAAATAAATTCACCACTGTAACAGGAACAGGCAAACAAAAACTGAGGGTAATGCTACTCAATGCTAGAAGTCTAAATCTCAAAATGCACTCACTCAAAGCACTCCTTAAAATGGAGAACATCGATATCTGTGCAGGGACTGAGACCTGGTTCAAGGCTCTAGAGAGCACCTTTTGCATTGCCAGGCTATAACTCATACCACACTTTTCAGCCATCTAACCGGGACCAGAACACTAAAGGCAGAGGTGTGTCCATATTCATTAAGAATATCCACACCTCCAGGCTAGTTGCGCAGCATAATGCATCCGAGGTTATCCAAGTGCAACTAACTCTGGGCAAAACTGCAATCCAAATTGTAGCTTGCTACAGATCCCCCACCATGCCCCAGGATTTTCACTCGTCTTTTCTTGATATACTGGAAAATATTAGGGTTCAACCAAACACCCTAATAATAGGCAATTTCAACTACCCCACCATTAACTGGGAAGACTACTCATGTACCAACTCCTTCGCTCAATGCTTTCTGGAATTCATAAATTCCAATGCCCTGGATCAACTTATCCACACCCCCACCAGAAGCAACAATATCCTAGACCTTGTCATTACCAACATGAGTGACTGGTGTTCCACACCTGAAATCAACTCCTCGTTAGTCAGATCCGACCATAAGCTAATCACCCTAGATATCCGCATCCCACCCCCACCCACCATTAAGGAAACCACAGTAAAAAAGTTCTCCAAAGCCAACTTCATGCTTCTTAAGACAGAAGTGGTGAACTTCATGACACTCATGCAGATGGACAATACAGTTACAACTGCTGAATCCTACACAAATCCACTCTATAAGCACTTACACGAGTGCATGGATCGTGCTATCCTAAACAGAACCAAGACACTATCCTCCATAAAAAGGAAGCCAGTCTGGTGATCCCCTGCCATAAACAAACTCTACAACAGAAGGAAGAAACTGTTGCAAAAGAGAGTAAAATCCCATGAGTGGAGGAGCTCCATGGTCAGCCTCAGTAAGAAGCTGAGATCCCTTATAAGATCCTGCACAACTAGCTACGAAAACAAAAGGTTCAGTGTTAACTTTACCCCCCTCTCACCCTTTAAAGGACCCATATCTATACAGAAAGAATGCAGAGTCCCTGTAATCACATCTATGCAGGTACAAGCTGCACTCTCTAAAACCAAAAACACAGCATCCATGGGACCGGATAACATCCCAGGCTGCATTTTACACAAACTTCAGAACAAAATGGCTCCCCACCTAAGCACCATGTTCAATCATAGTCTCATTTCAGGCTTTGTGCCCACTGAATGGTGCACAGCAACAGTTATCCCACTCCACAAAGGGGGGAGCCACCACTGATCTTGGGAACTATTGCCCTGTTAGCCTGATGAGCCTGGTCTGCAAGGCCATGGAATGTATCATCATGGAACTCAAACAAAGACATTGGTAGCCTACAAACTCTGGACACCACCCAGTTCAGGTTTGTGAAAGGCAGATCATGTCTTCTGAACCTGATCGACTTCTTTGAGGCAGTCAACAAAGCTGTAGACTAGGGTAAGGTGGTTCACACAGCCTATCTTGACCTCGCCATAGGCTTTCGACACCATCCCCCATTCTGGAATTATAGCTAAACTCACTAAACTAGGTATAAATCCCTATGTTACAAGATGGGTTGCCAACTGGCTCACTAACAGAACCCACACTGTAAAAGTTGCAGACTCCAAATCTGACTTCAAACCAGTGACAAGTGGAGTACAACAGGGTTCAGTCCTGTGACCTCTCCTGTTTAGTATCTACTTCTCTGAAGTACAGGCTAACACAGAAGGCCTCTGGCTAATGGAAGTTCGCAGATGACTGCAAACTAGGAGCTATAGTCGAGTCACAAAATGATGTGGACATCGTACAGAAGGGCCTCACTGAGACAGATGCCTGGTGTCAGAGGCATGGCCTCAAGCTCAGTGCCAAAAAGTGCATTGTCATCCCCTTTGGTAAGAACTCTGCACCCATGAACTACCACATAAACAACAGTCTACTTAACGCAGAATGTGTGATAAGAGACCTTGGGACCCAGGTGGACAGTAGTCTCTCCTTTGATAATCACATTGCCACAGTAGTCAGGAAATCCTTCTGTGTGGCACACTTCATCACAAAGGGGTTCTCATCCAGGAAAAAAGAGGTCATTGTTCCCCTCTACTCGGCACTCATTAGACCCATTATAGAGTACAACACCCCTTTTGGAATGTACTTCACAAGACATCTGCAGCAGCTGGAGAGGCCACAGAAGTACCTCACAAAGAGGATTACTGGCCTCAAACAGATGCCCTGCACTGACCATCTCAAAAATCTCCAGCTTTACTCTGTAGCATATCACCTACTCCGAGGAGATCTCTGCCCAACATATAAATCTATGTTAAACCCAGAGCTGTTGGACATGCTACACCTAAAGAAATCCCAAGCCCTCCAAGCTACAAGCTGTAGGGACCTAAACCTTGTCACCACAATGAACAGGACATGCTGGAGGGATAGATTCCTGTCCCAAAGACTTTCTATACTCTGGAACAAGCTACCCATCTGTGTCAAGCAAAGTTCCTCTTTAACACTCTTCTAGAAAAATCTTGAGTGGATGGGAAATAGGAAATACAGCCCAGGGATCACTTCTGTGGCTCTGCTCGACAGGGGCACAGGAAATTAACTTTCTTGAGTGGCGTAAGCCAGGGAACCTTGTTGGCTAGGCTTACTTAGGCCCTTGGGCCGATAGCCTAGTACCTACCTATGAGCCTATAATAACAACATAACAGTCAGAACTATAGTGAAACAATCAGAGAAATTATAGTAATAAATCACATAGTAACACATATTATCACAGTTCAAGTTAGTGATAAAGCTAACAGTATCACTTAGTAACACAAATTTTGGCAGTTACACTTAATAACAAGATATCATTCCATGGAGAGATACAGTAGCTTAATATACAGTGGAGGAGTATCTCAGAGATGCCTGTTCAGTACTGCAAATTGTCATGCTTAATGTTGTTATAATCACATAGGATTAGTAAGCAAATAGAGATATTGTTAGAGTGTGCTCAACAATATACTAAGGTTAAAAGTAACTTTGCTACAAATATGCAGCATAAATAAGGTATAAGATAAGCTCGCTTAAATGTAGAAATAGAGTTTAGCAATATGTGATTAGCACCCATACTAAATGACTGTGGCTTGGAAAATAAGAAATCTTCTGAATGGACATCTTTCCTTACAGACTTAAAAACAGGATGTATGCATTTCATTGTCAGTGAGAGCAAAAATATAAAATCTGATTTTTTAAAGACACTGTTAAATGTGTTTCCTTAAAAAACATGCTTTTCTGCACTTATCAGCATTTGCACAAGAACAGATGTTCTTATACAAAGATCCAAATAGAGTACTAAAGACAAAAACAGGATGTTCACACTGTCAGAAAAGCTGGCCTCAAATAAATTCAGCAAAAATGTGACGGGACATTGTTAAACAAGGAAGCTTAAAAATAATATTAAGTCAGCATTTGCGTCAGCATCTGTAACAATCAGTATTGTTTCTACAGGATGAGCAATTCTCTAAAATAGAATACCAAGAGGAAATGGATATGTGTGTGCATGACTAAAATTGTATATAAAGATCTGTATTAATCCAGTTATGTTAGGGGTATTGGTAGGGACACATTTGTCCTGAGGTAAATATTATAACATCCATGTTGATTGAGAAGTAAAGTAGAACAATAACTAAAAGCTGTAACATTAGTACGTGTGGTTTGTTATAAAAAGCCATTTGTTACTGCTCTGAGTTGGGTGCTGCAAAGTATATTATTTTATCAGTGTACATTCTGCAAGCTTCTGTGTGCAACAAAACTGTAAATGCAACTATAACCAGACTTTGATTTCAGCAGAATCCAGCCAGCAAGACTGAGAGTCTTAAGAAGACTTCAAATCCATCACAGTAAGTAGCACCATATAATTTTTCAATGGCAAGCTAGCCTGCATTCGAACACAGAGGGAGTAGTAAGCCCTGCAGAGGGTCACCAGTCAAATTGCAGTAACTAACATTTGTACGTATATGCAGTTTCTAAACTGAAGTATTCCAGTTTATGCAGCTTGCAGTAGTAAAGTTTTTTCAGACGTCTGAATCCAGATTGAGCCTGCAGTGCAGGAAAGTTGCAGTACCATCAATTCTCCAAGAAAAGGTGGATATCTACTTTGTACAGCAGTCCACTGCCTGTTGTGCTTCACCAGCTTCTCGAGTGACTTTGAGAAATTTCCAGCCATCTGCAACAACAGCCTGATCACCTGTTTTCTTGCTCACTGGTAAGACTTTTTTCTGTGTCACATTTTTAGTATGGGTGCTATCAGAATTCCAGCAAATGTAAGTCAAGTTTTACTCTTAATGTAACAGAACAACCAGATAAAACATGGAGTAAATTGCAATGTTGGTATACACAACACATTAGTAAGTGTAAAACCTTATTAGGGGAAGTTGACATGCAGGCATTATGTAAGTGGATTGTAAGATTTGATTGGTATTTGCCTCAAAAAAATGAAGTATATCATAGTAAATGTTTATTGTGTGATTCAAGAGAAACTGCATTTTGTGTATTATGCCATAAAAAGTATTGCATGATATTGCTAAAAAATAGACGGTAAAGACAGATCTGTTCATGATACAAAATTAACTAAGGGTAAAGAGTTTTCATTATATCCAGACGTAAAGCAGTTATGTCCTGTCAGTACATTAATCTCTGAATTACATCAGTCATATCTTTTTTTGACAGAGTCCCCTGTAGATCTTGTAACTCCCTTTAAAAATTATGCACAAGCATGGAATGATGCCACGGCTACACATACAGATGAGGACAGAAACAAAACTTATGATACATTGACAGAAGAATTTAATAATTTTTTAAAAGAAAAACAAAGTGAGTTTAAAAAGTTCAGAAATGATATCCAAGACCTCTGTCAAAAGTGCATAGGAGCCCTGCAGTCAACAGAGGAATCTAATAACAGGTATCATACATCCCTTAAACAATTACAGGCAGAAATGACAGACCTTAAACAGCATCTGAAGGAAAAGGAAGAAGAATTAGATGAATTAACAGAGACTAACCTCCAAAATACTATTTTGATATGCCAGCTTAAGGAAGAATTACAAAACACAAAAACAGTCCAAATTATAGAACAGGGATAGGGAACCACTACAGGTTTATATACACAGTCTAGATTATTACAGAGTTTACCACAGTGGAATGATAAAAAAGGCATATTTTATAACATGCTTGCATTTGAAGAATGGGTGGCATATACAGCAGAATCTGATATATGGACAGATGCATTACTTAGATGTTTCTGGATTTTCATTCCCAAATGTTTTAAAACTTTCATTCAATTAAAACAAGATGATTATCAGTTAAACACTAATGTAGGACGTATGACAGCAGTTTTAATGGCATTTACACAAAGGCAGCCTGTCACAGCCAAATTATTAGATAATTTTAAAATTACTATCACAGATAAATTAATGGAACAAACTGAACATTTTAAGCTTGTGTTTCAAATCATATATAAAAAACAGAGACATGGGAAAAAGAGAAATACAAAAACAGCTAATACATTGCTTCTTAGAACAAGTCAAAGGGGTTCCAGGGGATATTAAATGTATCTATGAAGAAAATTTTGATACCCTCACTGATTTGGTACAAAAACTAATGAGGGGGTGGACTATGGCAGATGATGGAACATTATACTCACATGATATATTTGCATTTGAAGATAATAGTGAGCCATTTAAAGTAATTGGTGAGATAAAAAACAGGGGAAGGCAAAGGTGGTGTGACCAACCACCAGCAGAAAGAGCTGTGTCAGCACCACCAGCTCCTGCCTCTATGTCTGTAGTACCAGGATCAAGCACAGGTAATGAGCAAAAGGCACCAACATGCTTCTTTTGTAAAAAAATAGGACATGTTAAGCAAAATTGCGATCATTACAAAGCCTGACACAAAAAGAAGGAAGAACAGGGGGTGTTTCCAAAAAGAGAGCAAAAAAATGTACAAGAAAAGTCAGAAAAGCAGGATTATGTACAAAAATCTTATAATATTGGCAAAGACAGTTATAAGAGCCATCAATATACAGGAAAAGGGGAAGTATGCCCTGTAGATTTTCAAACAGTTTCACCTGTAAATCCAAAACATTTGATAAAACAGGCAGAAGGAATATCTAGGCAACAGTTAAAAAAAGAGATTGAAAAACCTAAATATGTAGATCATTCAGACACAGAGGAAGATGACAAGCAAAAAATGAGGTGTGTCATATTGCATTTGATAATAAAGGAGAGGATGAGTGGATTTCCTTACAATACGGATATGCCCCCCCCCCACTCTGGTATCTTTCCTGACTACCTTTAAAAAGGGTTGAGATGGACGACCACTGATTGATATTTGAGTAGAGGGGTCAATGTGGAAAAATGTCTTAATAGACACAGGAGCAGCAGTATCTGTCACAAACATACAGTTACCAGCAGATCCTATAAAAAAAGGTTTGCATTTCAGCATTTAATGGCACAGGATGCTGTGCAGTGAGTAGCCAAAATGTGGACATAAAGTTTAGTCAAGAGGGACAGACGTGGAAGGGTGCATTTTTAATGTATCCATCTTTCTCAAATACCATTATTGGTATGGACATTCTAGGACCTTTGGGCATAGTAATTGATTTACCTAATGAAATTCTGTGGATGGGAGACCAACAACAAAGAGAGGAAGAGCAAAGTACAGGTTGCTATGCAATCTCTCTACCTGACAAACCTGAAAAACCTACAGGCTATGTAAATACAGACAGTGAGGATGTATGGAAGCATTTACAACAGCAATTCCCAAATCTGTGGCCCAAGGGTCCCAGTGATTGTGGGAAACTAAAAAGCCCAGTAGGGGTAGGAAGTGATCAGGACTATATAGCACCTTTTCAAAAACAATATCCTATTCCTAGGGAAGCAGAAGAACATATGGAAAAATGTATTGCAGAATGGGAAAAAGAAGGGATTATACAACAGGGCAACAGTCCTACAAATTCACCAGTCTGGCCAGTTAAGAAAAAAGATGGTAGTTATCGTCTTGTTATTGATTTATGGAAGGTTAATCAATATACTACTCCTAGAGCACATTTGATTCCAGGAGTCCCAGAGTTGATTGCACTTATTAAGCCACAAAGTAAGTGGTTTACAGTAATAGATTTAGCAAATGAATTTTTTGCAGTACCACTCAGGAAAAAAGATTGGCCAAGATTTGCCTTTACATTTAAAAACCAGCAATATGCCATGACAAGGTTACCACAAGGGTTTCAAAATAGCCCAGTTATTTTTCATCACACAGTAGGATCCATTCTACAACATTTAGAAAAGGATGATTCAGTAATACATTACATTGATGATATTTAAATTCAGTCAGAAACAGTAGAGGAGCATGTATGGCTTCTTAAGAGAGGTTTTCATACTCTACAGCAAGCAGGGTTTAAGGTTAAAAGTGAAAAAAAAATCAGTTTATGTCACAAGAAGTTAAGTTCCTAGGTACTATTATAAAACCAACAGGAAGGTCTCCTTGCCCTATATGTGTACTAGGCATTTTACAAATGGAAAAGCCACTGACTATAGCAGACTTACATAAATTCATGGGAATCATGAATTACAATAGGGAATTTATAGAGGATTATGCAGTCATGGCTGCTCCCCTATACAAAATGTTACAGGAACAAAAAAACTCCACCTTTTTAGAGTGGGGATCTCATGAAGAGGAGGCATTTTCACAAATAAAAGTAAAACTAGCACAAGCTACAAAATTAATAGCACCCACACCAAGGTTACAGTTTGTGCTACAAGCAGCAGCAGGGAAAAAAAACACTGTCTGTGGTACTACTATAGGAATGGCCACATGGTAGCGACAACAGAATGGAAAAAAACATTACACTCAGTCACTTTCTTTATCAGGAAGATGACTCCAGTGGAACTGGGCTACCATCCATGTACACAGCAATTATTAGCCATTTACTGGGGTATTAAACAAACTGAATATTTGACTGTATTTTCCAGCATTATAGTACAAACACCACATCAAGCAGTAAAAGCTCTGATAGACAATTTTAAAATTAATAAAATGACAGGTAGTATTAGTCAGGTAGTCTTTGCAAAATGGATGGTACTTTTTGGAATGAAAACTGTTACTATACAGACAGGGGACAAATACTATTTGTCAAACCATATGGGATATGAAGGAAAACAGCATAACTGTTTAGAAAAGATAATGTCACTTGATGTGCAATTTTTAGCATCTGATTTTGATCACTTTAAGCCATCCATCTTTGTGGATGGAGCACGATATTGGGACCACGGCAGATACTGGACAGGATTTGCCATATTTCCAGAGAATCCACAGCTGAGTTCTCCTGAACTAATCAAGTTACCAGGGCATATGTCCACTCAAAGTGCTGAACTGGAGACAGTACTGTATGTGCTAAAGTATTACAATCCTGTTAACATTTTTTCAGATAGTGATTACATAGTAAATTCTTTAAGACTGCATATGGAAACCTGGGTAAGGCAAGGATTTGTGGCTAGTGTAGGTAAACCATTATGGCATGCTGAAGTATTAAAAGACATATATAAAGTTATAACAATGTCAAAACAACAAGGACAGTATAGCATCTTAAAAGTAAAAGCGCATCAAAAAGCCAACCAGTGAAACTTACAGGTTACATGTGTTAGCTGATACTTTGGCAAAACAAGCAGCACAAAATGGAAAAGAACTTCCAGAATGTGAGTATACCAGTGTAGAAGTTAGTGTCTTAAAATGTTAGATGAAGAGTCAATAGAAAAGGACCTTGTAAATGTACAAAAACAACAGGGCTTAAAAGAAGAAACTGATCAATGCAGATTAGCAGGTATACCACCAAACGAGTACTATGCAGACACCACCTCCAAAGGGTTACAGTCACCATATGTACCATTTCAGTTGTCATGCCAGTTGGTCAAGTTAAATCACCAAATACTGGTCCAGTTAGGAACTGATAAGTTATGGGCAGTTGTAAAAGAAAAGTATCGGAACCCAAATTTAAAAAAAGGTCTGCAAACTGATTGTAAAAGAATGTTTAATCTGTCTGCAGGTGAATGCTAAAAGCAAAAGGCCTCAGTTACATCGAGTACAGCCAGCGGATGGGCCATGGTATGCAGTTCAAATAGATTATGCAGGTCCATTACCAACAACAAAGGGAGGTTACAGGTATCTACTAGTAGTAGTGGATGTCTTTTCAAAATGGGTAGAAGCAATTCCTACCAAAACCATGACAGCAAAGGCAACAGCAGAAGCTTTATGGAAAAATATTTTCTGTCATTGGGGATGGCCACGGGTCATAGAGTCAGACAATGGCCCACAGTTTATTAGTGGTCTCATTAAACAAATGTGTAATTTTTTAGGCATACAGCAAAGGTTTCATGTACCATACCATCCACAATCTAATGGCATTGTAGAACGTATGAATTGGATGTTAAAAGAATGTCTAAAAAAGGCATGCTTGGAAAAGGGTAATACATGGGTACATCATCTACCTGGTATTTTAATGGGTATTCGAGCAACACCACACAGCAAAACAGGCATTTCCCCTTATGAAATAATGACAGGCCACAAAATGCCCATACAATTACTATTTGACCCAGATTTACCTAATGGTAGGCCCATGCTAGAAATCAGCAAACATCAGGAATGGCTAAAACAACTTACTAGTGTATGTGACTATAATGCAAGGGAGCAAGTGTTCCATCTATGGAAAAAGGTGCCAATATTGCTAGCTGAAGAAAACCTTCCCTGTGGAACCAAAGTATTGGTAAAACATTCCAAATGGAAGGACCAAGGGCTAGCAATTGGCAAGGCCCTTTTGAAGTAGTGGAACAAATTGGACCATTAGTGTACAAAATCAAAGGAAAAAAGAAAAACAGAACAATGTTGGTACATAAAGATCAACTAAGAATGATCAAAATAGTGAGTAATGTAATTCTAATTAAATGTATACTCTTGTAGGTTTCCATCAGAGAAAACTATAATGAAATTGACATGGTTTAAAGTGCATCCTTTTGGAAATCCAGTTTTGGATGACCAAACGCAAAATGATTCAACAATGGAATTTCTATTTAAGGGATGTTTTTTTTAATTAATAGCTATCATACTAAGTATTATTGTATTGCTTAGTATCAAATTATACTTACAGCCTGTTAATTAAACTGTAAAGTTACATAAGAGAAAGAGTAAAGAAATGTGGAAAAATGAACAAGGTTGGTCGCCATCTTTTAACACTTTTTTGGCAAGGCAATGTTGGTATGCAAAAAGCTTGAATGTTTCTAATTGTTGGGTATGTAGTTTAATACCAAAAATAACAGGGGTAATGCCTCTAATACCTATTCCACTAAATTTTCTTAGTAGTTGGAGGGTATTAATAAATGAAACAGGAGATCAAGTCATAAATGTACAATTACGTAAAGCAAGAGTACAGTTATCTGTAATAGTGCAGGGGATCACGTTTTCAACAAAATGGAACTGTTCGAGTGGGTAGTAGCAATTGTATTCAAACAATTGAAATGATACATTTTCACAACCACATACCAGTACGTGGAGTATTTTCTCATGGTTTTCCTATTTTAATACCAATTAAGGGTCAGTTAATATTAAGTGACACAGCAGTATTTCATTTTTCACAAAATGCTAAAAATGAGTGTAAAACTAATATTACATGTTTTGATGCTTGTACTAAATGTTTGTGTAGTACAGTTTTTTATCAGCTCTGATTTGCGTTTTGCAGGCATTTCTTAGGTGGTAGTAGTTATCTAGGGAAGGTTTTGATATGTTGGTTATATGTTGATACCAGAGTTTATCTCTTTGTTTTAGTAACTGTTTGGTTTCTTTACAGTGCCATGGGCAGTTGTTAGTTTTTGTTCTTATGTGTCTTATGGGGTGAGTGTGTTTAGAATATCAAGAACTATATTATTGAAATAATTGACTGCTGCATCTAGTGGGAGGTATTTTAATGGAGGCCAGTTACAACTTAGTAGTATTTGTTTAAAGGTGTCTATGGAGACATTTTTTGTGTTGCATATTTGTTTATATGATTTTTGTTTTGTGGGTGAGCTATGGTGTCTTAGAGAGATGGTTAGTAGGTGGTCACTTAGGCTGTCAGGAAAATAGCCTGAAAGGTGGATTAGAGAGGGTTTGTTAGTCAGGGTCCAGTCAAGAATGGATTGTTTGTTGCTGGTTTTGTTGATTCTAGTGGGTGAATGAATCAATTAGGTGAAACCATGTAGGTTGATATGATTTGAGGGGTTATCTCATTAGTAGGTTTGTTAATTGACATTGAAATCACCAACTAATGTAGTTTATTGGCTAAAAGTGGCTGAGGCCCACGAGAGAAGGTTTTCTATTGTGGAAGGGTTGTTATCTGGTGGTATGTATAAAGCTAGTAAGATGGTATGTTTACTGTTACTGATTTTTAGATGTGATGCTTAGAGTTTTGTGTTACCTGTATATGGGACATTTGCCTGCAGTTGAAATTATTTCATTATTTTTTTATGTGGGGTTTAAGCCATGTTTCTGTTAGTACTGCAATGTTAGGAGTGTATAGTGATAGGGTGGTGTGGAGTTCATGTATTTTGTTTAAGAGACTTCTGAGGTTTATCTTTTATGAGGAGGATGTCAGAGCTCTTTTTGGATATGTTGGATAGTAGAGGTGAGGTATGATTTATTGCTGGTTTGGGGTAATTGTTTGTGATGGATGTGTTTTGTTGGGTGAGAGAAAGGCCAGGGTTAGTGTGCATGTCTCCATATAAATTATTAGTTTTTTTACTTGTACTTGGTGGGAAATCTTTGGGTGGTATAAGTGGTTGTTTTAGTGGTATGAATGAGGGGTTAGCATGGTGAAGGTATCTATATGTGAATATTTCAATACTTTTGGAGTTGTAGCTGTGGGGTGCTATGTCAAAGTGAGAGAGGTCAGATAGAGGTGGGTTTGTTAAAGGGTAGATGGGGGATTTTAAGTAGATTATGGGACGGTTGTTAGGTGTTGTTAGGGAGAGAGCAGTTAACAGTAATGAGATGAATAGCATGTGTAAGAGAAACATGTTTGAATTTTGGGTTTTAGGAAGGGGGTTAGTGGAGCAGTGAGTGGTGGAGTGAGTATTGAGGTGATGAGAAAAGGATGTAGTTGAGACTTTGAGAAGCTGAGGAAGGAATAAGATAGGGGTTGAGATGATAATATACAATTACGAAGTGGGACAAACTGATTAGTGACTTGCGATGTGGAGGGCAGTGAAAGATTGAGGATGTGTTGGAGGTGTGGTTTGGTTAGGATAAATGTAAGTAATGTGGGGGAGGGTGGGAATTGGGGTAGGTTAGGGGAGCGGAATAAGCCCGAATGCAGCAAGGGTGAATGGTGTGGGCAAGTATGAATTCCCAGTGTGCACGCAGTGTGTAAAAAAACTATCAGCCACCTTAAACTCATCTGGAGGAATGCAGAACCATTGTGGAGGTTTTGAATAATAATGACATGTTCTGCACAGAGTTAAGCTATTGAGTTAGGGAAGCTCAACACTTCTTTATCAGGTATATAGTAATGATTTGTTTCAGTTTAAATGCTTTATTTCACTCTCTAAGTTGAAGAGATAGCATAACAAAAACAGTATGGGCACTGAGAGGTGTTTGTAAAAAATAACCTTAGGTTTGTGAAAAATAACCTTAGGTATGGGCACTCCACCTGACGAGACAAGCAGCTGCACCAAGGGGATTTTAAAAATGGTGCTTGTAGCTTAGGAAAGCTAGGTTAGGCTGAAATTGGTCTTGTGGGGGGGAGGACTGAATAGACCAGATAAGTGGTGGATAGCCAATAGTATGATGAAAAGGGCTGTCCCTGATTTTGCAGATGTGCAAGTCTACAGAAAATAATCAGGAAAGGCAGTAAGTACTTTGAACTTACTTGTTTTGCATACCTTTCTTATTGAAATAAAATAAACCACTTTTACCAAGGAGTATGTGGGATTTAGAAAGACCAGAATTTATAGGAGAAAGGGTTTAGTAAAAGTAGAAAAAGGGTTTAGTAATAGTACAAAAACAGCAAAGCAGTCTTCTAAAATGTTCCTTACTGTGCTTTGTTTGCATTTGTTCATGCTGTATTGTTTGTCCTTTGTCAATTCCCAAATATTTATACACTCCCTCCTGCTCAAGTTCCTTTATATCATATTCCAGTCCCAGTCTGATATTTTCTTTATGCTGCAGCTTTTCTGCTTTATTTTTTTTAGCAAGAAACATCTTTATTAAATTATCATGTATGACATAAGCCATGTTCCATTATGTAAATGACAAAAAAACAGTGACACAATCTTAGTTGCAAACATTATACATTCCAAATGAAGGCCATAAAGTAGTGTTTTTGCAACTAACTGCTTACACTCCTAATTTCCTGCTTCTACCTCTTCCTTGCTTACACTTACATTACAGCTCTAAGGCCTCCACTTCTTATGCTGATTGCATTTCTTTGCAGTCTTCTGTGAGGGGGCGAGCCAGATCTCTACCTGCTTTTTCTGGTTATACCTTCCCCCATTTTGTATCTCCCTTCTCCCCCATGCACATTAACTAGTCTATATTAGTGGGTCTCCTTGAGTGGCGCCATTTTGAAAGTTATCTTTTGGCCACTTGTGGTGAGGAAGCTTCCCCCAGACCCTTTTCAGTGTGCACACCTGCAAGTAAGTGCCTGCAAGTGTTTAAGCTCTTCTCAAATGTTTGTGGTGCACCTGGTTTAGCAGGCATGTTTATGTTTTTCAACTGAAGTACTTAGCTAACTTTATGCATTCTAGGGATCTAACTGACGTAGTGATTGCTTTTACTACAGAAACCATTTACTGTTACATATGCTGTTATGCTCACAATAGTCTAAGGGACTAACTGAAGCTGTGACTGCTTTTACTACATAAACTGTTTGCTGTTAAATATGCTGTTATGCTTACAAGGAATTTGGCTGGAGACTTGTGTTATGTGATGCATACAACTCCAGTAAACAAGTGCTACATTCTCCATACGTTCCTTACTTCAGAGCTTACCTACCTAACCACTGATTGTTCCTCACAGTCTTGCCTTCTTCCTTCTCCTTGGCTCTACCTGTTCCATTTGCCCTGCGGGCTCACTCCGCTCCCCTACCCTACCCCAATTCCCATCCACCCCCCAGTGCTCCTACACTTATTCTAGCCATAAGTCCCCTCCCCCTGTCTCACCCAATCCACTCTCATCTCCTCACTATCTCCTCCCCTCCCATCCTCCAGTACTCTCTCACCCATCCCCATCCCTAATCCTTAAAGCTCTAGATACACTTCCATACTCCTCCCTCCTACACTGTCACCAATAATCCTATTACATCCTCAACACCTAACCCCCAACTATTCCATTATACTTAAACCACACCATGTCTCTTCAAAGCATTCTCATCCTTTCTCTTAGCCTACTACTCCTAATACCTCTATACCATGCTACCTCCTATTCCTCTTACAAACTACCCCATTCTTTCCTATTCCCTCTTCACCCCACCATCACTCCTAACACACATTATAACTCTGCCACATTTCATTTCCACACTATATCCTCCTCCCTAGTGCTTCCAAACCCACTTTTCTGCTTTAAACTAAAACTCCTATCCTCCTCAATGAAATGTCATATTCCCAAAGCACTATTGTACCTCCCACCAAACTCTAGGAGCAAATCCAAACCCTTGCTCTCATTCCCATTTAACTGCCTATACCTAGCAGGAAACATACACCCCAACCCTGGACCTAGTACCAGCAGCAATCCATCTCCCCCCATTACCACCCATACTAAAAACCCTAAATACCTCAAGATCTTGACCATCAATACCCAGAGTCTAAGAAACAAATTAGCCCACTTCCACGCTTGGCTATCCCATACCCAACCTGACATAGCAGCTGTCTCTGAGACATGGCTAAAACCCAACATTTCAGACTCTGAAATACTACCCCCTGGGTTTCAAGTACTTAGACAAGACTGCCTAAAAAGGTAGGGTGGAGGAGTAGCCTTAATCTACTCTAGCCTACTCTCCATCACTCCCTACCAAAATCCTATTCCACAGTTCAACAATGCTGAACTAGTCATCGGAAATCTCAAAGTAAGTAACCAGAAAAGCATTTGTGTTATAGCCCTCTATATCCCCCTGGAAACAACATTAACACACTTGAGGAAATTCTCCTATGGGCCTCATATAATATCAAGCTTGAGACATACATCCTAGGAGATGTGAACATTGACTGGAACAAAATTACTGCCAATAACCCCACCATTTCAATCCATCTATGTAATTTCACTCAACTCACAAATGCTATAACCATACCTAATAAAAATAACCCCCAGGCTCCATACTGGACTGGATCCTTGTCTCCCACCCAAACAAAATCTCCCACACTGGCACCTTACCAGACTCTATCAGTGATCACTTACCAGCCTTCATCCATAGAGCAACCCCCTTCTCATCTACACCAGTATATCCATACTCGGAATCTCAACAACTTTAACCCTACAACTTTTTACAGTTCTCTCAAACTGATAAATTGGGACACTCTAAAAACTCTGCCTCTGGACAGTGTTGTCGAATTCTTCAACTCAACCTTCTTAGACACTCTTAACTCCCAAACCTCTCCAAGAATAAAACATATAAAAATCAATTCCACCCCCTGGCTTAGTAAAGATACCAAAACACTCATGCAACAAAGGGACAAGACCTCGAAACTCTACCATCTTAATAGGCACCCTGACACCCTTCTTAAATATAAACAGCTCCGCAAATTAGCCAAAAAAATGTATCATACAAGACAAAAAAGTATACTATATCAAACTCCAGTCTAACCACTCCTCTAACCCCAAACAATTCTGGAAATCCATCAACTCACTTCTCAACCCAGGCACCAAAAACAACCCTTGCCCTGACACTAGTAAATCTGACCCAGAAATAGCTACTCTGTTCAACTCCTTCTTCACTAACTCTATAGCAGAACTCACTAAAACATTCCCAAACAACACCTCCCCCAAATCAAACCCTCTGCCCAACCTTTCACCCCAAACTCACCTCCCATATTCCACCTCAAACCCATCTCCACCTCATATATAAAAAAAACTTCTCTCTAAACTTAAGCCTTGCTCCAATGCCCCTGACAATATCCCCTCACTCTTTTTAAGAATTGCAGCAGACAACATCACCATCCCCATTAGCATACTCATCAACAGAGCCATACAAGAATCATATGTCCCCAAACTGTGGTGTGCAGCCTTTATCCTACCCCTCCATAAAGGAGGCAAAAATAATAACATCTCCAACTTCCGACCCATAGCGATTCTCTCCCCTATTTCAAAAATTCTTGAGAAATGCATCCACCTCCAGCTCATGCCATTCATTACACATAACCAACTCCTCACCCCAACATAACATGGGTTCTGTCCTGGCCATAGCACAATAACAGCTCTTCTCTCTTTTCTAAACATCGTAAACCATGCCCGTGACTCTGGAGAACTTGTATCCACAGTCCTCCTTGACCTCTCCAAGGCTTTTGACACAGTTTCCCATACCCACCTTCTTTACCGCCTTTCCAATCTTAACCTCTCACAAAACACCATTACCTGGTTCAGCAGCTACCTCTCTGACAGATCTCAGGCAGTAAAATGGAAGACTGGCACCTCAGCCTTCCTTCCCACCCCAACCGGGGTACCCCAGGGATCCATTCTTAGCCCAATGCTCTTCAATAGCTTCATTAATGATTTCCATGCAGCCATTCCTTACACTAAGATAGTACAATATGCAGATGACTCAACTTTAGTTTGCTCTGCATCAAACCTCCCTGAGCTCCAAACAAAAACCCAAACTGCCTTCTCACTACTGAGAACTAGATGCTCCAAAATTACCTCTCTTTGAATGCCAACAAATCAAAGATCCTTCTATTCTCTCCCTCAAAATCTATCTGCCTAGACAAAGCCTCTTTCAAGATTACAAGCCTTGCCAACTCAACTGTAGAAGTTGTTCCTTTTGCTAAACTTCTTGGAGTTACTATTGACGAACATCTAAAATTCTATACTCATGTTCAGCTAGATATAAAGAAAACCCATCAGAAACTTGGCATGCTGTACAGAAACTCCACTTCCTCTTCCCCTCAAGAAGACAAACCCTTACCACTACCTTCTTACTGCCTTCACTAATGTATGGTGCTCCTCTACTAACCAACCTATCTTCCTCCATCTCTTCTAAACTAGAATCCTGTTACAATAAAATCTTAAAGTTCGCCACCACTTCCAAATACTCCACTCACCACTGTAAACCTCTCCACCAGCTGCAATGGCTAGAACTCCCAAACTACCTTGTCTACCTCCAACTAATCACCACTCACAAGCTTATTTTCAAACCATCTGTATGTCCAGCACTAACAAACATTTTAACATTATACACCCCAAACAGAACTCTTATCTACCCACCAAAATCTAATCTCTGTTTATAAACCAAACTGTCCCACTGGTCAGCTTCTCCTATCCTTTTCCGTCATCAAAAAATGGAATTCTTTCCCTCCATCTCTAAGAATTTCTGAGAACTCTGAACACTTCAAAACCCAGCTGCATTCTTACCTCTCCCAAAAATGGAAATGCAATTGCACTCCACCTACCTAACCTGCTTAATACATAAATACTTTATAACACACAAAGTTTGTTCTTCCTTACACGCTATTGTTTAACCCCTATGTACTGCCTTCATACTAATGCTACCTCTATACCACTCTCAGAGGGTTTAAACCTCTGTATTAATTTAATTCATGCTAATATTCATGCATAAAGAACTCATCCATGCTAATGTTACTTCTATATCATTCTCAGATGATTTAAACATCTGTATTAATTTAACCTTGTACTACTGTTCTCGACTACTAAACATGTAAAATATGCTTTACGTCCTTCTCCAAGCTGCTGTTTAACTTTTGTTTAGTTTTTGCTATTTTGTATGTAAAATTTGCTTAGTTTGTTTCTGTTTCCACTATGTATTGTACTTCATATTATGGAGCTTGTACTATGTATTATTTGAGCTTTTTTTCTCCAGGCCTCCACTGAAAATGGGCTCTTTGAGCCCAGTGGACCTCCCTGGTCATCAAACTGGAAATAAATAAATGTGACACAACTGTAGCTGCAAACATTATACATCACTTTTAAAAGAAAACTCCACCTCAGAACAAAAAAAAAATCTGTTTTTCCACTTTATGTTTTCTGAGCTATTTTAACATCTCAAAATCACTCTTGACAACTTCTTATATAATTTAATGTATTTTGTGCAAAATGGCTGTAAATGGGGCTTGACATATCAACATGATCTTATTTTTCTTCAAGCCTCTTTCCCATAATCCATTTAACATCTGCTTTATATGAGTCATGCTAGACATAAGGAAGTAGTGATGTATTTCCATTCCATGAACTGAAAATGGGATTAGTGTCAGAGTCACTGTCATCTTTTATATTGTTTGTAACAGGACTGCTTCATTTATTTCTTGAATGGCTGTCATGTGTGTCTCAGGGCTTGTTTTATAGTATACTAAGGAATTATACATCTGCAACCTAAACAGTTGCTAAATTGCAGGCCTTTGTTCAAAATATATTTTTGTATTCCAAGATGAATTGACAGCCCCTCCCCTACATTTTGGTAAATGTGCTGATACTTTACAAGAATTAGAAGAAAAAAATATTGTCTGACTTTTCTCTAAATGACACAGACATCTTTGATACTACATTCAAGTTATCTTAAAATGTAAAGTAGTATAAACAACAAACATTTAAAGTTAAAAGCTTAGCATGTCAGTGCTGTGGTGCTGTTTATGTAAATTTGTCAAAAGAAGTGACAAATGATTTTGAACCACTGACATTTAATTGCTCTGTTTTGCTATTAAAGGCATTGCTACAACTGAAGCAGCTGTGAATCAGTGTAAGTTCTCTTTCTCCAATTAAGACAATGGAAAACAGTTTCACACCTCTCTGTCTTACAGAAGCCTGAGCTCTTGACTACAAATTTCTTTGTATCTGTGGTGTGTCATGCAAGTATAGACAAATTCCTCTGCAACTTATGTGATAAGTTAACTTTAAATAAAAAAGTGGGTGGCTTTTTCCTTCCTTTGATATCAAAGTGAGGAAATGAAAGTTTTATAAAGTAGAAACGGGTTCCAGACACCTACACAGTACTGGAACCATACTGTAGGGAGAAAAGCAACCTAAGAGTTGAGTTAAACTGGAGGAGAAGGTGGATTTTTCCTTTAACATATCTAGTCATTGTTAGTCAGCCATTAGAAAGCTCATTCAAATTCTGCCTTCTTTTAAACTTCATTCCTCCTCTGCATGTATTGATCCCACAGTTCCCATTTTTCGTATGTAATTTGCTCCTACCTTTTTCTACAGGTTCCAGTTGTTTTAACTCTGTTACTATCTTCACTACTTCTAGTAAAGTTGGTTTAGACTTTGATTTCCATTTTCTAGTAATTGCATTTTTGGCAGACATCATAATTAGACTCAGCAAGGCCTCACTGTGTCTAGGCAATTCCGAGTTTGTTTCATATCTCAAAAAAATCATTTTCCTAGTCACTCTAACTTGCTCACCCAGTATCTTCAACAGAGCAGTCTGCAGGGAATCTTTAAAGTCTACCAACTTATTATACTCCCAGAAAATATGTTCTCAGTTACCTCTTTCTGCTCTATCACACCTCCAACATTTTCTGTCTACCCGAGGAAAAATTCTTTGAAGTTTGCTTGGGATATAAAATACCTATATAAGCACTTCCAGGTAAAGATCTGAAATATACTATATTTTGTTGCATATTTGGGAGACATACATATACCCCCATTGTTTCTTTGTGAATTGCTTATCTAATCTCTCTTCCCAGTCCTTCCTAACCTCATCTGATTAATTCTTATAGTTATCATGCAATATTCTAATTATTCTTTTCTCAATGACAACTTCTGTTCTAGATCTACTAAAAACTCTACCAGTGCTGGTCTTTTATTTAGGTCCACCCTATTTCTTTCTTTTTGCCTATACTCTGATATCAATCTTTGATATGGAAGGCAATTTTTAGCCTGCAGTCCAAGTAAGTTTTTGGCATCTTCCCATTCTATTACCTTTCCCTCTCTAGTTATTTTCTCCTAGAAACATGGTTCCTTTTCCAGTTTTCTCCAATACATTCCCACCCATTCTCACTTATTCTCTGTATCCCTAATTGCTGTCATCCCTATTGGCAGACTCTCCTTTCTCAATTCCCATGTTGGCTTAGTTCTTAGAAGACCTTCTGCTACTTTATGTATATAATATTATGTATGATCATTGTTGTTCTCCTTAAAAGTCTACATCCAAAATCCCAGTCTCTCCCTGTTACTTGAGCTCCCCCCCCCCCATTTCATCATCATCTCTTGCTATAAATAGGAGCCTTAACTCTTTGCTCTGAAATACCCCTTCAACTCAGGTAATCCCAATCCACCCTGTTTTATTGGAAGAATAAGCTTATTCCACTTGTCTCTTGCTTAGGGTTGCCACCTTTTCAAATGGTCAAAGTGGGACATGTTTGGTACAGACATCAGATTTTACAGGCCGACATACCCACAGCCAGTACAAAGGACAGAACTTAACTGTTTTGCCTAAATAAAAGCTTATCCTTGTATCATTTTAGTTGCTTATTCTGTTTCTTATAACATTTAGGTATTTCAGATACAGAATAACTGTTTTATGCAACTATTACATAAAATATAAGAAATAATTTTGTCCTAAAATCTCAGGACATTTGCCATTTTTACAATTTCTTGTCTGGACACAACTGCCCAAAGAGGGACTGTCCCTCACAAAGTGGGACAGGTGGTAACCCTCCCAGATAAAATGCTTCAGCTCTTTATTAATTGCTATCCACAACTTCTCCTCTGGTTGAGGGCTGGGATGGATAGGATGGAGTCAGGAAGGGCCGAGATGGATAGGATGGAGTCAGGGAGGGCTGACATGGATAGGATGGAGTCACGGAAGGATAGTATGTGTGGTGGGGTAGAGGGATGAGATTGAAAGGGAAGGGAGATTAGAAAGAGAAATGAGAGAGGACTGTGAGGGTTGAGGTGGATAAAACAGAGTCAGGGAGAATGGGATAGGTGGTGGAGTAGAGAGATGAGAAATTTAATTGAAAAGTAAACACTGTTTAATGATAATCAAAAGTGGAACTGGATAAAAGATAGAGTATTGAATGGGGAGAGAAACTTTAGCTTTATCTTGCATTTTGTTGCCTGGTCCAAGTATATACTGCATTTGCTTTTCTCTGTTTAGCATTGATCTGAGTTTGATCTTGTTGTCAATTTCCATCACATACACTCTGATGTTTTGATGGGAGAACATATGACTTCCTCTCTGTATGTGTGCATCTCCTTTGGCTAGTTTAAATATTTGTTAATGAAACATTTCAGTTAAGATATGGGCAGCCCTCACACATGAAAACAAACCATCATGCTAATACAGGCCTATATAACTCCAAATGAATGTTCAGTTTCCAGTGAACCCAAAACATTCAGCTCAGCATTAGTTGAACAGCTAGTTGCTCCCCTTGAAGTGAAACATGCTATTCTCAATTATTCCATAGGCAGGTGGCAATTCTGTGCTTTATTATGCCTTTGAAGTGTCTTGTTATAAACACCAAGTTTCAGATAGCAACAGAAGAAATCTGCAGCAACAAACCAGAGTAGAGAATCTTAGGTATTCATGGTGGTGATGTACCAACTGTGTAATGGTGCATCGTTAGTTCAAGCTTATAAGCTATGGACTGCATCTGTTGCTAATACTTCCATGGTGGTGTTGGATGATAACCCTGGGAGTCTCAGCAGGTAAATATAAAATGAGGCTAAGACAACTGGGATAGGATGAGACCCCTTGGAGAGTAAATCTAATCTTGTGAGTAAATAGGCAGGTAAATGAACAAGCACATAAATGAATAAAGACCACACACACTAAAGGAAAAGAATGCTGTGAATGTTAAGTGGCAACTTTACCAGTTCTACACTGGGAACTTGTCAGGTAAAACCACAAATAAGCTGAGCAGGGAAAAGAACAAAGTTGGGGGCAGAGCATTGGTGTTACTCATAAGTAATAAGAGAGAGCAACCTTTCAACCTCTAAACACAAGTAATCTGGGCAAAGCCACAAATAATGGGAAGACAGACACCAAAAATCAAGGGTAAATTTTAAATATTACTATTATAAGTTTAGGAAGTTGCTAGAATAACAGGTTTTACATTATTTTTCAAAGCATATGAATCATTATTTAATGACTTCAGTCCTCAATGATTTAGCAGAAAACCACAAATTTTATTTGGAACAGATTGAAAATATGAGGTAAAAATCTGGATATTTTGCAAAAATCTGGCCAGTTAAGAGGAATGAGAGTGGGATCTCACAGAGGATAACTGACACGATTGCTGTGACACAGAAAGCCTGACAATTTGTGCTCTGGAATAATGTGAAAACCGAGGTAATAAACTTAGGAACCAAGAGCAAACTAGTAGTTTTGTATTTATCTAATGGGTGCCAGTGATAGGCTGCACTGTAGCAACGACCCATACCAGGTCATGTGGCTGCACTGTAGCAATGACCCATACCAAGTCATGTGGCTGCACTGTAGCAACGACCCATACCAAGTCATGTGGCTGCACTGTAGCAACGACCCATACCAAGTCATGTGGCTGCACTGTAGCAATGACCCATACCAGGTCATGTGGCTGCACTGTAGCAATGACCCATACCAAGTCATGTGGCTGCACTGTAGCAACGACCCATACCAAGTAATGTGGCTGCACTGTAGCAACGACCCATACCAAGTCATGTGGCTGCACTGTAGCAACGACCCATACCAAGTCATATGGCTGCACTGTAGCAACGACCCATACCAAGTCATGTGGCTGCACTGTAGCAACGACCCATACCAAGTCATGTGGCTGCACTGTAGCAACGACCCATACCAAGTCATGTGGCTGCACTGTAGCAATGACCCATACCAAGTCATGTGGCTGCACTGTAGCAACGACCCATACCAAGTCATGTGGCTGCACTGTAGCAATGACCCATACCACGTTATGTGGCTGCACTGTAGCAGCGACCCATACTAAGTTATGTGGCTGCACTGTAGCAACGACCCATACTAAGTCATGTGGCTGCACTGTAGCAACGACCCATACCAAGTTATATAACGTTCACTATGCCCCATCTGAGCTTTTATTATGTATCTGTATGTTTTAGTAGAACCACTTGTATCCCATAGCATGATTTTTTGTACCCACTTCCATCATTAGATCTTGTATCCTTCCTGACATTCTTACCCTTGTGGGATGTTTCTGTGGGCTCTTTAAACCTCACTCTCCTCCTTGACTGTTTTTGCTGGAACTGTTCACCATTAAGGTCTTCTTCAGCTGCATGTCTTTTCTTTAGTATGGATATCAGTCCCTCTGCAGGGCTACTCTGTGGAAAAAATACACAAAGTAGAATTAACTTTTTTGTACTTTATTTCTAAGCAGTTTTATGCAGAAATATAAAAAGTGCTCAGTGTATCATGTAGTGAAGAAATATTTAACATTTCCTATTCACATTATGCAGCAACAACATTAGTCAAAAAGCATGTGATTCGTGTTCAGCAAACAGGCTGGTGATCTAACAGATTGTGGAAATATAAAATATTTTAGACTGACTGCTTGAGTGATAGGGGTGGTTATCAGCTAATCTCTTCCATATGGACATTTTCTGACAATTATATGCATGACACATAAGTAACATCTATGAAAGCATGATAAAGAAAGAAAGAATGCAAATTGGAACTCTGAGAAGACCATGTCCAAATAAACTAGTGTTCATAGTCCATGACAATGTTAAAAGGAAGGACAGTTACTGATGTCTTAATTAACTTAATTATTAGCATAGTTGGATAAGGTCATCATGACTGAAAAGTTTATAGACAGTAAATTTCAGTCATATGAATTCAGTGTTAGAAATAAACTGACTTCTAGCAGTTTCAGATCTAAAGGGATGGCATCAGTTATATGGAGTGCTGAACAACAAATTGGGGAGAGGGATGACATACAAGGAAAGGTACAGGGTGGGTATAACCTCCTTTATCCACTCTACCTGGGCTAGACACAGGGCATGGTCTGTCAGCACCCTAACCATACTCTGCACGGGGCTCTACCTGAAGAGTTGAAGGCAGAGTCAGGCAGTGATGTGACTATGTGAGCCATACAAGAACCTTTCCAGCTAGCTAATGTATGCCTCCAGACACCAGACCACCACCAAATCCTCCACCACCTGTACAAACTCCCTGCATGTTACTAATTCTGCACTCCTGCAAGGACCACAGGTAGGAACAACAGCATTCTCTTCTAAAGCTGCCAACGGAGGCTGCAGGTGATGCAAGCTGGATATCCTGAGACCCACACAACAGGAATGCAGACCTGAGGCGAGGTGGACTTGCTGCAGGATAAGGTTGGGACTGGAGGGTGTGGTGATTTGGGTCACACCACTTCCATAGCTGTGGTAGATGCTGTGGAAAATGGAAACATAAATGGAGAGAAATAGAACAACAAACACCAAAAAACATCAAGGAAAATTAAGGATAGCAACAAAGGGGGTTGTGGTGGTGATGTTGGTCATAATGGTGTTGGGGTGGGTGGATGGGAGAAAACAAACATTGCTATTACATATGTGATATATGACCTATGAGAGCAGTGCACAGGTGTATATTAAATATTCACAAAATATGCTAGTATGATACATCAGAAACTGCTGTCTACCTGCATTATCACCTAACCATGTGGTAGAATATGCAGTCATGTATACAGTGTCATAGGTCCCAATACCTTGAATATTTGTGCAGGTGTGTATGATGAGGTGTGGACAAAGTAGTCTTGTGTGCCAAAAGTTGTGACCTCTGTTTAGACTACTCCATCTGTGGACCTCCTACAAGCACTCTACATGAAGACAGTACTCACCAGCGCACATAACAAGGCCATATATCAATACAAACATGTATGTGTGTGAAAAGTATAACCAGCAATGACAACTTTCAAACTGAAACATGTGAAAACTGCTGTCCATGGGATTTCATCCAACAATCAATATGTGACCACAAAAATACCAACATTGTGGAACTACAACTTCACCACCCACAAAGCACATACAAAAAAAACTGCTACCCACAACAATTTCCTGTCTATGTTTCCACTCTTACACAACCATAATTCTCCCAGAAATAATAATAATAATAATAAAGTACAGTCTGGTTTATCAGTGGCTGCATGCAACTACACCTGCCAGGATATCAGTACCTCTGGGCAGATAGGCCCAGGTCATAAGGAGAAAATACCAGTGTAAACTGACTGTGTCATTTGTCCGCCTTGTGAGTGTATGTAATACAGTGTCTACAAGTGCAGTGTTTTGTTTTCCTATCCTAAAAAATGTTACCTCATTAAGCTGCTACATCTTTAAAATTGTTATGAGAACTGTCACTGCACAGTTAACTTTATATTTGAATGAAATGAATGTCTTCAGAAGTACAATTACCTCCACACTTGTAATGTGTAACTGACAGTAAGCTAACAAAATAATAATGTTTAGAAGTACACACTATGGCCTGCTTGCAGGGGAGAACATGGCCAGCTCCATCTTCAATTATTTTTTTCCTGCTGAAAAGTGTGGTAACTGAGTCTCATGCTCCAGGCCTAGAAATCCTTCAGAATGATAAGCATGTTCATATCACTTTTCTGAAATTGTATTTTTGTTGGTTGGACTTTTGTGGGCATTTTTTAGGTGATATGATATCGCAGGAAAAAAAAAGTTACCTGCAAATATGACTGTGAGCAGAGCTGGATCATGGTCAAATGAGGCCCTAGGGAGGGTAATAGATTGGGTGCTCCCCAAAGCAGCCCTCCTATAGCAATCCTCTACCCCCCTCACAGCAGCCCCCTCCCCAGCCATTCCAGTGTTCCATTACTTGGCTATTTCTCCCCATTTACAATAAACACTGTTCAAACCTGTCAGTGTGCATACTGTTTTCTTATTTACTTCTACAATGATTACAGATATTGAAATAAAATAGCACAAACACTGATAGCCATTTGCTAAACAAACAATACAGTCTCACAATGAAGACAGGCAGCATGAGCAGTAAACTTCTCTGCCCCTGAAAAATCACATTAATTGAATCAGCATTAAAACAAACATTCAAAGAAAATGCATTTGGGCAGTGGAGAATTAAGTTTACCTTTGAGCTGTTTTCAGACCATAGAATCTGTGCACACATTTTTAGGGACATGCATACATGTCTGTGTTCTTTGATTCACCTTCCTGATTGCATTAAATTGTATTTCTTGTATAATACAGCACCACTTGTTAGAAAGTATTTTAAATTTGTAGTTTTGAACATTCTTCCAATAAGCAAAGAAACAATATGTATGCACCAATAATGACAAAATTACCCATTTCAAAAAAATTTAACCATAAAAGGCCACTCAAACTTCTGTAATTACAGTCCACCAATATCAAAGAGCACAATCTCTGCAGCAGTAAAAGTCATCCGAATAACTCCACATTAAAGAGATCTGTAACTAATGAAGCGATTGCTACTGGCAAAACAATTTTACATTTCAGTGTTTAATCTACAAATTTGTACCTGCTGCCCTTGAAGAATTAATTGCCTATGTTGAATAAAACAATTGGTAAGCTGGTAATACAGAAATTGGGAATGGTAGACAAACTGACAAGTTCATTGTTACTAGGCATCTCATACAAAGGAGAACACACTCAGGAGTGCATGACCCCTATACCCCCTTGAAATGCACCAAATAATCAGCAATTGAAATGGCACTGCAATATCAGCACTCCATCTACATGGGATGGGAGTAGAATTCACAGCCTCCTGCACCAAAGGCAATTATGCTACTAACACTGCTTCCAAATTCTACAACACAAACAGTGACTGCTATTTGCTTATAAAAAGTTAGCTACATATTGAAAACAGACAACATGAACAACAAATATCTCTTTTCCCTTGAAATTCACATTTCCATGAACATTCACTGAAACTCATAATCCATTGAAAAAGTAGTGAAACTCATAATTCCCTGAAAATGTACTGAAACTGAAATTCAGTATGCTAACAGCAGTTTGGTAGTTGGTGTAGATGATTCATGCTCTTGTCTCCACATAAGTTTACAATTCCTTCAGCAGACTGGTAGTCGGTGTAGAGGATTCAGGCTCTTGTCTCCACAGAAGTTCACAATTCCTTCAGCAGTCTGGTAGTGTCGAGGATTCAGGCTCTTGTCTGCTGATCAAGTTAATTGACTAACCCCCCCGATTAGGCCATTACATACCAAACTTCCATACCTGTCAACCTCTTGGCACAAGAGATCTGGACAATGCCTAAAATAACAGGGATGCAATGGCCCAAACATAGGGATAGATTTTAAATATTGCTCTTTTTAACATAAAAAGTTGCTAGAATAACCTGATTTGTGCTAGCATACATTTTCTGAATGAAATTAAATTTGAAACTCAAACATATGATGTTATTTCAACCCTCAGGTGATTTGCCAGAAAACCACAAATTTTACGATGAATAGGCCAAAATATGAGAAAAAAAATCTGCATGTTCTGCAAAAATGTGGACAGTTGACAGGTATGCATACCTGTCAACTTCTTAGTGCAAGAAATCTGGACAAAATCTAAAATAATGGGGATACAATGGCCCAAAAATAGGAATAGATTTTAAATATTGCTAATTTTAACTTAGAAAGTTGTCAGGATAACAGTATATAAATGATAAACGGCAACAAACTTGTAAGTCAAACACAAACCAAGTCCGGTGCACAGAATCTTCCCACCGTTGGTAACAGTTCAATAAATCCACTTTAAACAGTAGAAGAAGGTAGTAACCAAAGGAGCACAGGCTAACGTAGGTTAAAAATTATTTATTTTAAGCACTTTTCGTCTGCCTTAAAACACAAGACATCATCAGAAACTCTAGGATAACAGTATGTGTTAGCATGCATTTTCTGAAGGATATGAAGTCTGAAACTTGTATATGTCATTCTTTAGTGACTTTAATCCTTTGTGAGTTGCCAGAAAATCACAGATGTTATTGAGCAACAGACCTAAACTATAAGGCTAAATCTGGACAGTTCAGAGGTATGTTAAACACAAACACACACACACACACACACCTACACCTACCTTCTCTCTGCTCTCACACTGCAACACACACACATACCCACACCTACTCTCTCACACAGCAGTACACACACACATACACACACCTACTCTCTCACATAGCAATGCACACACACAAACACACCTTCTCTCTTATACAGCAATACACACATACACACACACACACACACACACACACACACACACACACACACACACACACACACACACATACACTTTATCATACGAACAGAATGGCTAGTTTAAATTACATACACACATACACATAAATATGCATACATGGGTTCACTTTACTATCTCGAAATACTGAAATCTCAAATTTCAGTATCTCGAGACTACAATAACGAAAGCCCAGTTACGTGAAAGACCACATAACCGAATACAGAAATGTCGAATCAGCGGTTGTGGTGGTGCGCTGTGTTAATGGATAGCTGCAGATTCATGTAAGTGTTTATATTTTAAGGGTTTTGGGTAGGGATTTTAGTGTATGTTAGTGTTTTGGGAAGTTGTAGGTGTAGGTTACGGTATGTAGGTAAGAGTGTGAGTGTGTAAGTGTTGAGAATGGTGGTGTTTGTACATATGTGATGTGTGTTTGTGTGAGGGGAATGTAGATTGTGTAGTGGTGGGTTTCGTGTCTTTGTCTTTTAAGTGCAACCTCGGAGTTAGTATATATAAGTAGCGGGGGTGTGGGGCGGTGCAGGGGGGCTTGCCCCCCTGCTTATATGTAGGGTAGGTTCATGTATTTGTGTTGATGTTTCTGTGTGTTTTGTTTGTTTGTTGTAGTGTGGGAAGGAAGATGTATGTGTGTTTGTGTGGTGTAGGGTGTGTTTAAAAGTTATGATTTTGAATTTCGTGCTTTTCAGGTTTCGGTATTTTTATTTTTTTGGCTTTATAGTCTTGAGATACTGAAATTTGATATTTCAGTACTATAAGATTATAAAGTGAATCCGCATGCACACACTTTCTGTCATATACAGAAACAAATGGAACCGCTAATTTAACACACACACACACACACACACACACACACACACACACACACACACACACACACACACACACGTGCACAAACACACACACACATGTGCACTTACCTTCTCTATAAACAGAACAGGTAGTTTAAATTCTGTGCGCAAGTGCGGAATGTGTTTACATCCATGTTGGTGTGTGTGTGTGTGTGTGTGTGTGTGTGTGTGTGTGTGTGTGTGTGTGTGTGTGTGTGTGTGTGTTTGCAATGCACGGAAGGTTTTCCTTAAAGGAGAAGACACCACCACCGAGTTGTCAAGAAATATTTTTTTTTTATTATGTTGAAGCCTCCTGGCCAGAGTGGGCCCCCCCAGCCATGGGGCCCTAGGTGACTGCCTATGTAACCTAGTGCTGGATTCAACTCTGCCTGTGAGGAAACAAATTTTTCCTGAAGACTATCATCTCAAATGTCTGCTTTTTTGCTTAGTTGAGTGTCATAATGCACTAAACTATGAATATTTTAAAACGTGTCATGTTTTTTTTAAAGGGCTAGAAATTTTAAAGCATTTTCACACAGAATCTAACTTTCTAACCTGTAGCTAACTGCATTGCTGATAGTTTTCCTTTCTGACTTCTATTCCCTGTGTCAATATAGAGCTCTCATCTAGCGACTGCCATTATACTGCTCTATTTCCCCCTTCTGTTCTATCCCTCCTAACTTACTTCCCTTCTATACCTCCGGTTGTAGAATAGCCACTTAACCTTTCAGGAGTGGCTTGTAACCTGCCCCACCCAGCTGTATCTATTCCACACCTTTCCCCCTTGCCTCTAGTTCCTGGGGAAGTTATTTATACCCCTTGACCTATGAGGCACCATCTTTTGTTAGCTCACCTTACAATAGTCCCTGGCTGCTGTCCGCTCTGCCCTGGCGTCTTTGCCCCTGGTAAGTGGTGTTAGTGGTCTCATTGCCTGGCTTACTATAATTGTATGCATTTGCGTATTACATGGTCGTCTAATTGTTACAGCGTTTACTGTGGACTGATGGTTTTGTCTTAGTACCTAGCGATATATGTATAGCGGTTTTGCTCTGCAACAATGATTGCATACTTTGCCTAGTTATTGTTTGTAACTTGACTGCGGAAAATAGTTTTTCCTCTCACGCTGGCAAGGTTGGGATCTTTTATATCTGGTTATTCTGCTTCTGCTAAGGCAGTATTGGTATCGCTTATGCGACCCACATGAAGGATTAGGCTTATGCTGTCTCTAAACCCCAAGTTCGCTATCTTGTTTCGGGATACTCTGGGTCTATCTGTACTATGTTGTAGCTGTTCTTGTGACCATGTGCTCTCTGTCCTTGCCCATTTGTTTTAAACTTGGACAGGTTGTTAGTTCGACAATGGAGTTGATAACTTTCTTGCCTAGTACATGTACAATTGCATGCGAACTCTTGTTCCCTGCATGTAATGGCCAACAACTCTGGATATAGCCCATCTCCTAAGTAGTATTAATATTTTAGCCCACACGGCCATTGTAAACTCCGCCACCCACGTGGAATGAGACCGAGCATTCTGTCTTGAGTTTTTTTTTCTCTCTAATTACAGTCTAATTACTGAATTTGATCAAAACCTGCAAGCGAACACTTGTTCCTGCAATTATATGACTGTGAATTTGACCAACCTAAAGTTCACAGTGATTTTACAGCTGAATCGGCTGTTTGCAACCACGCCACCCACGTGGAGCAAGTCGAAACAGTCCGGTGGGTCTTACAATATTCACAGCCGTACAGGTTAATACCCTTTCCTAAAGGCATATGATTGTTGCGACTGTGAATGTGATAATTTAAAAGTGATTAATGCTTGTACAGCTGAAACGGCTTTTACAGCTACGCCACCCATGAGGAGCTAATCTGAATCCCTGGGAAACTCTAGTTTAGGCTCACAGCCATGTATGACTGGAAGTGAACATGCTTCACCTGAGAAGCTTGACTGAGTGTACTATAGTCGCTTATTCCATCCTATTAACAGCCTGTAATGGCGGTTTGTAGTTGTACCACCATTCCTACTCCTGTTTGAACGTGCCTAAGCGATATTCTTCCTTTAATCATTTACTTTACATACGCAGCATTTACTAGCTACCTTTATATTAAATTATAAAACTGGTAACTACTCGCTACTCACTAAATCTGCAAAGGGTATTTTCTTCTGGGACCTGGCACATGATAACGTTGCTCTATTTAAGTAGCTTCCAGGAAAATACTGTCCCCAAGATTTTAAGGGAATTCATGCTGCACCGCCTGCCAGACAAATATCCTTAGGGAGTGGGGGCCCCCTCATTTATTGATCAGCTTGCACTTACAGGCCATTAGTGGAATAACAAATATCCTATCTTGCCTGGACTGCTTAAATGCTGACCTTATTCACTGTATTTTTTGTTCCTTTGCAACTATCCTGAATGCTAGTCCTTTGATTTGTTAGAGACATGCTTAGAATGCCTAAATGTATGTATCTACCTCATACTTAAATGCAAATGTTGTATTATTGTATTTGCAACTACCATGAAGGCTATTCCTTTGAAATGCTAGAGACATGCTTAGATTGCATAAATATATGTACCTACCTCATATTTAAATGTGAATGTTTGATATGTTGCATTTGTTACTGCTAGCTTATACTACTTATATATATGCTGAATACTAACTTTTCTCTTCTGTATATTTGTCTCCCTTTCTCCCCAAAGTACCCAGCTCAACTTTCTCCTGTTCCTCATATAACCACTACCTACCTGGTGAGATACGAATCCCATCCAAAGTCCAGCGACCTCATCTACCAGCTTCTTTTCTCAGCACCCTCTATCAAGGAAGAAAGAAAGTATGTTATGGGCTAAGTCCACATTGTAAATCAGACCCCTGTCTACTACTTGCTTCAGGGCTCCAAAGTTCGCAGTGAGCTTGAGCAGCCAGTTTCCCTTTGCCCCTCCTCTCTATCTACCCAACAGCCAACTCACCTCTACCTCTTACCTAAACTCTCTCTTAATGTACATCTCTTCTACCACAGTTCTACACCAGTTAGTTCCCTTCACACTTACCTACATTATCCAGATCTTCCCACTAGGTGGCACCTTTATCCTATCCATCTTTCTCTGCCTCTTTCTGTTTTACCTCTGTAATCTCAACTAATTTCTTATGTCCTTGACCTGATCCTCTTCACACTCACCTTGTGCCCTTGCAATACTTTACCCCTCTGGCTCTCCTTTTCGGTAGACTCCTGTACCATCTCAGACCTTCTCCACACAGATCCTAACTTTCTAACCTGTAACTAACTGCATTGCTGATAGTTTTCCTTTCTGACTTCTATTCCTTGTCTCTACCCGCTCCGTTCGCCCTGCGGGCTCACTCCGCTCCCCTACCCTACCCCCAATTCCCACCCACCCCCAGTGCATCTACATTTATACCATCTAACCACTCCTACTTCCTCTCCAACCTTGAAACTCCACCCCTTCCTCTGCCCAACTCCCCCCACTTTCATACAACCTCAAAACTCCACCCCTTCCTCTTCCTACCTCCTCCCACTTTCATACACATCCCTCCCTCCTCCTTACTCTCTACCACTATATTGCTTATCAATACCCTAACATGCTTATAAAATACTCATCCTTCCCAATTCAACTACTACTCCTCCTGACCCTTACCTTTATCTACTGTCTTACCCAACCTTATCCCATCACCCACTCACCACTCTCACGAACAACCTGCCCTCTCCATACTTCACAATCCAACTTCTTCAACTCAGTCTCCCCTGAATTATATCCCTTCAGCAATAAACTATGTTTTCATTTCAGACTATTCCCCCTCTTAAAACCTCATCAACTACTCTACCCTCCATACCTCCCACTACTCTATCAACTTATATCTCTCAATCAAAACAATCCAAATATCTCCACTACTTAACTCAACTTCTAACTTCCATACTTTTATCTGGTGATATACACCCTAACCCAGGCCCAACCCCCTCCTCCTCAATAAATAAATCCATCCTACTTGCATCTCCTAATGCACAAAGTTTAGCTAACAAAATTCCAAATCTCCATGCCTGGCTACTCCATAACAAACCAGACATCCTAGCTATATCTGAAACCTGGCTAAAACCATATGTAAAAAATGAAGAGATATTACCACCCAATTACTCTGTCATCAGAACAGACAGAACCCATAAAAAAGGTGGTGGAGTGGCTCTAATCTACTCTTCCTCCCTATCTATAACACCCTACAATAAAGCCATTCCAAGGTTCACTAATGCAGAATTAATACTAGCTCATCTTCAGCTAAACAAACATAAATTTATATATATAGCCTCTCTTTACATTCCCCCCGGAGACAATGTCCCAATACTCGAAGAAATCCTCTCCTGGCTATCAACTAACATCTGTAATGAAACCATAATCATGGGAGACACCAATATTAATTGGTCTTCCATTCAGTCCCCTACTCACCCCCTCAACATCAACCTATACAACTACTCTCAACTCATCAACTCCATAACTAGGCCATCCAAAGACTTCACTAGTGGCAGCATTTTAGACTGGATTTTAGTCTCCCACCCCCACAACTATCCTGACAGTGGAACCCTCCCTGACTCCCTCAGTGACCACCTTCCCATCTTCACTAGACGTTTTTCTTCTCCCTTACTAGCTACTCATACTTACTTAACTACCCGAAGTCATAGAAACTTTAACCCAGAAGCTTTCACTGACACCCTTAAATCACTTAACTGGTACCCACTAAAAACTCTACCACTTGCAAATGCAATAACTCACTTTAATACAACCTTCCTACATCTCCTAAATATTCATGCTCCCTTAATAACCAAAAGAATAAAAAGGAAAGCCACCCCCTGGATTACTAAAAGTACACTTACTACCATGTGACTTAGAGATAAAGCCTGGACACAATACCAGAGGAACAAATCTACATCTAACCTTAATGAATACAAAACTCTTCGTAACTTAGTTAAAAAGCTTATCTCAGCAGACCGTCAGAACTACTTTGTCCAACTTCAAAGCAACCATAAAACCAACCCACAAAAGTTCTGGAGAGGTATAACTACCCTCTTAAAACCTGGTACTACAGAAAACCCTAACCCCTCCCCAAATGTACAAGACGCTGATCTTGCTACCCAATTCAATTCTTTCTCCATTGACTCCATTTCCAAACTTACCTCTTCTTTTTCAAATAACAATCTGCCTCCTACCTCCACTTCTCCTCACCCATCTCCCCTCCCAACTTCTTTCTCTCATTCCTCACACTCTCAACCCCCACCATTTTTCATTAAACCTATTCCTACTTCTACTATAAGAAAACTCCTGCAGAAACTAAAACCATGCACCAGTGCCCCCGATAACATTCCCTCATACTTCCTCAGCATAGCTGCTGAAGCCATTGCCCTCCCTATCAGCATCCTAATCAACCGCTCTATCCAAGAAGGTCTTGTTCCTGAAATCTGGAAAAAAGCTTACATCATTCCCCTGCACAAAGGAGGAAATAATACTAATATTTCCAATTTCCGTCCCATCGCCATCCTCTCTCCCATTTCTAAAGTCCTAGAGAAATGTATCCACCTTCAACTCCTCCCCCATCTCTTAGACAATAACCTATTAACTCCTACCCAACATGGATTCAGACCCCATCATAGCACTATGACTGCCCTCCTTTCCTTCCTTGAAACTGTGAATAAAGCTAGAGATTCTGTCTTCACTGTATCTACCATCCTTCTCGATCTCTCTAAGGCCTTCGACACTATCTCTCATAACCTACTTCTTACTAAACTAACTAACCTAAACCTCTCCCCCTTTTCCCTCAAATGGTTTACCAGCTATCTCTCTAATAGACAACAAGCTGTCAAATGGAAAAAGGCCACCTCCTCTTTCCTCATCACCCCCACAGGTGTCCCACAAGGTTCCATACTGGGCCCCCTCCTCTTCAACATTTTCATTAATGACTTTTACCGCTCTGTCCCTCTTGCTAACGTTATCCAATATGCAGATGATTCCACAATCATCTGTGCTGCCCCATCCATACCAACTCTCTTAAAACTAACTCAAGATGCTTTCTCTACCACAGAACAATGGATGAAAGACAACCATCTAGCACTCAATGCTGCAAAAACTAAACTTATGATTTTTACCTCCTCTAAAACTAAGAATTTCGATCGAAATTTATTCTCCATTACCAGCCAAAATACAACACCTCTTGAGCTGGTAACTGAAACCAAACTACTAGGAGTTCAAATAGATGACAGGCTCAAATTTAACTCCCATCTACTACTAAACATAAAAAAAACCCACCAAAAACTTGGCATGCTCTACCGACACAATCGGTTCTTCACCTCAACTACTAAACTTACTCTCTCTACTTCTTTTCTCTTACCCTCCCTTCTCTATGGAGCCCCTCTTCTAACAAACCTACAGTTATCTCTCAAAACCAAACTGTCCTCTTGTTACAATAAAATAGCCAGATTCACCACTAGCAACAAATCATCAACCCATCACTGTGAATCTCTTCACAAACTACACTGGCTTGAGCTTCCCAACTACCTCTCCTACACTCAGCTCACCTATGCTCATAAACTCATTTTCCAGCCATCCCTATGTCCCTCCCTCTCCACTACCTTTAAAATGCACCATACACAAAGGCTTCTCAGATCTAACAATCAAAACCTTATAGAAGTTTATAGACCCCTCCACCCCCCAGGACAATACCTCCTCTCACACTCTCTTGCACGCCTATGGAACTCCCTTCCCCCCTCCATTCGTACCACTACTAGCCTCCCATCCTTTAAAAAATCACTCCACTCTCATCTAACTTCCACACGGGAATGCTCCTGCTCTCATCCGTCATAACTTACACTTTACTTCAACTCTCCTTCCCTTCCTTCTCTCAAATCCCAGGTAACAAATTCTTGCTTCCTTCTATTATACAACTCCTTACTAGTATCCAGCAATTCCTTCCTTACTGAATCCAACTACCTGTCCAAAAAAAAAAAAAAAATTATTATTAACTTTGACTGAAATACTTTTGATCAGTCTGTTTTACCTCTGTAGTCTTCATGCATTCTATGTGTGTATATTAATCTTAGTTTGTTTACCTCTGTAATCTTCATGTAATCTATGTTTGTATATTAACCTTTATGTAATCTGTATAAGGAGCTTTTCTCCCCAGGACTCCATTGAAAACGGGTTCTTCAGGCCCAATGGACTATCCTGGTTAAACAACTGCAAATAAATAAAATAATAAAAAAATTTCAGATTATAGGCACCCAGTTACCTTAGCAAGGATGTGACACTTGGTCTAATGTTCAGTGCTTATTTGTATAAGAAAAAAAAAACATAAAGTGAACAAAATAGAAAGACATAGGAGAATTACTAATGCAAGAAAGTAGATGGTGTGTCTAAGCCATTAGCCACCATCCTTATTGTCCTACTGACATTTATTGAGACTCAGATTTTTCCACTCCTAACTCAAGATCTTAGTTTAATTTTAGCCCTACATGTGCCATCTCCATTGGTGGTAGAAAATAAGCTGCAAGCTTTGGGTTCAAGCAAGGACTCTAAACAATTAACAACTACTTCACAGTCAGATGTAGTTTCCCTGGCTGATAGCAAGTGGTGCTTAAAATGACCTTGCAACTTCTTTTACCTCTTCAGCTATGGATCTTTCATATTAGGCACCTTAACCTGCTATTCCCATGAGATTGTCTTGATTATTTATGGGTAACCACTTCTGCAGCCATAGTGCAGCTTCCTCTGACCCCATTTCTTGCTACAGGTAGTGCTATGTTGAGTTCCATAAATGTCCCTTCAGCATTTGATAAGCTGACACATGTATCTTACTACAGCTTCATGTAATAACACATGTTTTGTGGAAGAATACAAGGCAGCTGTGCAGACAGCCCATCAGCTCTTGTCCTTCCACCTATACAGCAACACTCCAGAGAAGTGAAAGGAAACTCACCCTACAGCCATCTCTGTATTCATACTTAGAGAATGATGATCTCCTAGTGTGACCAAATTCACCCCCCTGGGTTGGGTACTTATTATGATGATTCCATTTCCTCTGAGCTGCCAGATGATATCTGATTTGGTAAGATCCTGAACCTTTTGAGAAAAATTTTCAAATGGATGTGTGATTGAATAGAATGCAACACAACAACAATATTTTAAGCTTCTAGGGTTCAAGGATGCCAAGTCTTTAGCCATTTCCCAGTGATCCTGGTGTTTGAAGAAGGGGGTGAGGTGGCACCTCTAGAACCAGACTCTTAAACAACTGTAACAAAAAGCCGAAACAGATTATAGGTTGTAAGATGAAGGTAAGACCTCTGCAAGTGCCATGTTTCTGATCTATCAGTGGCATTGCTAGATGTTACCAGATGCCTTCAGTGGTTGTAAATTGGCTATCACCTTGAACAGTCTTACTACTGATAAGGAAAGCAGGATTCTAGATATATATGCCAAGAAGTAGTACTCCTCTCCCACCTTTACAATTAGAGCCATAACTTGCTAGACCTATTAGGCACAATATCAGGGCAACTTGTAGAAGCAAACTGAAGATATGGTTCTAGAGGCACAGGATGAGTCCTTAAGAGACTTTTATCACTATGCTCATTCTTAGAGATAGAAACATGAACCATATACTATAAAATGTGGGCACGATTCAGTAGATGTCTGTGCCAGAGCATAGGTTTTCATTAATGTTGTCAGAGATGTGCCTGGTTTAGGGTACACCTCATGCCTGAGGACAGAATGCATAAGCTCAGTGGTCCCAAGATAGTGGCATTCCAGTGAGCACTTTTAACAATGTGGCTCCACAAAAATATCAAATAAAACCACCAAAAGCCATGAAAAATAAGATTTAAAACTTTCTTTTTGGTAAATAACACATCCGCAACCAAAACAGTACCTCCAGTGAAGAGTTAAATTGAATATCCTGAGAAATACTAAATAAACTTTCTTCCAAGCAGACTGTGCCAGTACAAATACATAACAGCATGATACAGTTGAATAGAATTAAAAGGCAAAAGAAGGGGTGACTGAGCTGACTGAAAATGAGCAAAACTGAAATAATGGAAGCACAAATGGTTAAAATTAAATACTCACAAGTGGTTATGCTTGAAAAAGAAACTATAATTAAAAGGCAAAGAATCACAAAACAACAGGAGAACATGAAACTCTCTACAAAATCTAAAGTGGAGCAAACATGCAACCTAAATGACCTAATATCTGCATTACTACCTCTCTACATAGCCATTCAAAATTTTTCGAAACACATTAAGTCCAATAGCTTCCTGACTAGAAAAAAATGGAAGCTAAAGGGTCCCAAAATGAAATAAAAATAGGCCAAATTCAAAAAGAAAACAAAACAAATGCCAAGAAGATTCATGAGATGCAACAGAAAAAATGATTGATTTGGAGACAAGAAGTAGGATAAACAATATACTAACTTCAGGTATCCCAAAACTTGGACAAACCAAGACAAATTTATGCCAAGTTTCTTAACCATCAAGATGTTTATAAACTTCTAATTGCAGCAAAGAAAAAAAATCAAGAAAAAAAAATCTATTTCATGGAATGGAAGTAAATTATCATTTGTGTAAGACTTACCTTCCAAATAAAACAGCAAAGACAACAATTATCTCCATTCTGTGCATATTTAATAGCAAAAAAAAAAAAATCATGTTCCAGATGAGGTATCTGAATACATTAACCTTTCAACATAAGGATGCTAACCACACAATCAAATTGGCCAAAGAAGCAAAACCACTGTTTATGAAATCTTCAATGAATTGCCAGATGGTATAACCTGAAAAAAAACTCATTGGGAAGAATTGGTAAAAAATGGTGCAAAGGGACAGATTTAAAATAAATAAATAAGAAGCAAAAGTACATATGGGGCATTATGCTCCCTTAAATGAAAGGGGACCTCAAAACAGGAAGTGTGTGCTATGTTAAATATTAAAAGGAACCAGTTGCCTACATGGACATTTTGATAAGTAGCACTCCAATTTCTTCCTTCTCCCTCAAGCTGGACTATTTGAAGCTAAAGAAATCAAATACAAGGTCAAATAACCTGATGGCAAAAGAGAAAAGCAATGTTTTTTGTTTCAACTGACTTTGGTTAAGATCAGAAACCAGAGTGTCTAAAAATAATAATCAAATCCAGAAGATCAAAAATAATTTTGGATGAGAAGTGTAAAGTATGACGTTTGGCAAAGGAGAAATTTTCCTTGTTCATGAAAACATAGACTTCTGACAGTGTATAGCCTACTGCTTCAGACTGGTAAATGATCTAGGTATTTTTTTTTTCTGTAAGGGAACATGAACTTGGGAGGAACAAATTATTCTGTTGTTAAAATCACTCAGATGATTAAAAATTTTTTTTATATATATATATATATATATATATATATATATATATATATATATATATATATATATATATATGTGTGTGTGTGTGTGTGTATATATATATATATATATATTATATATATATATATATATATGTGTGTGTGTGTGTGTGTGTGTGTGTATATATATATATATATATATATATATATATGTGTGTGTGTGTGTGTGTATAGTAACATTTTGAAAAGTAAAAATGTGCATTGCTGTATGAGGTACGAAGCTCAAAATTCATAAAGGAGATTTAACGTAGCATATTTTGTAACACAGAAGAGAATAACAAGGTAAGAGCTGAGTCATTCAGGTTTTTCTTATAGTTGGCAAAAGTATGCTCTTACCAAATATATATATATATATATTTATATTTATTTATTTTATTTTACATTTGTTATCTGGGAGAGTCTAACTGGATTACAAGTCCATTTTCAATGGAGGCCAAGGGAGAAAAGCTCCAAGAGAACAATTTATTACAGACATAAAGTTAAGGACAGGACTTTGACATACAATATTTCTTAGAAGAGGCTTTGACATACAATATTTCTTAGAAGATAGGATACATTCATTTTCTACTATATAGTATTAACTTTAAAAGATATTACAAAGCATGACATTCTGTAATAGTTTACTATCAAAGGAAAGAAAGAGAGAAGAAAGCTCCATGAGAGCAATTGTTTCCGTATATAGATGAGAAGGATAGCATATTGATATACAATATGTCTTAAAAGTTAGGGTACCTTCTTGTGGTATTATATGGTATTACTTTTAGTATATTGTGGAAAGCACAACATTCCTGGGGTAGTTTACAGTAGCCCCTAGTGAGTCAGGATGTGCAGTTGTTTAACAGTCCTAAGTGGGTACAGTGTTATGAAATGGTTAGACAGTCTTTATTAAACTAGGTGAAATGTCATAGTGACATGGTATAAGTCACAGTAATATATAAAGCAATAATTGTAATAACTGGAGTACCAATGTTTTTTGTCTAAGAAGCAAGTTATAGGTTCATAGGTAGGTACTAGGCTATCGGCTCTAGGGCCTATACAAGTCTAACCACAAAGGTACCCTGGCTTTCGCCACCCAGAAAATTATTTCCCTGTGTCCCTGTCAAGCAGAGCCACAGAGGTGATCCCTGCTGTGAATTTTCTATTTCCCATCCAGTCATCAAGATTTTTCTTGAAGATTGCTAATGAGGAGCTTTGTTTGATGTAGAAAGGTAGTTTGTTCCAGAGTATGGGAAGTCTCTGGGACAGGAATCTATCTCTCCAGCATGTTCTGTTTATTGTGGTGGCAAGATTTAGGTCCCTTATATAACTATGTCACTAGAGATTTTAAATATCACTAAAGTAAATGCTCCACAACCCTTCTAACTCCAGTAAATTCTATAGGATGTTATTTTAGACTGTAAATCAATCGGGAAAAAATAATGTTATAATGCTTCCCTTTGTTATAAATATATAAGATACAGGTGAACTATGTTAAGTTATTACTGTTACCAGTTCTCTCCTGCTCCCAAACTAAAATTTTAGTGACTATAAAATGTTGGTTATACCATATGTGTGTATTAGAAACTATTTATAAATACTGGTGGTTAAAAAAATAAATGTGAAATGTTCTATTTTTATATTCTTGGGCGCTCCAATAAATAAAGGAGCTGAATTGCGAAAAATAACCTCAAAAGAAAGGAAAACATGACAAAGGCTCACTTTTAAAGGGGGCAAGCATGACACAATTCATTCTTGTGAAAAAGTGCAATAGTAATTACATATATTATGTTTATTATACTGGTTGATAGAAGTAATTCCAAACAAATGCAAACTGTTTCTTGTGTTCGATTTAAATGTCATGGAATAATACATACATACATGCAAATATTTCAAGCATGGGCATTGCCCTTCCAACTTGCCAATATACGAAAACACTTGTTCCCATAATAAGTATCCAAGCTGTTCTTAAAAATATCTAAACTAATACTTGCTTTAATGTAATTTGGTAGTCTGTTCCATGCGTCAGTTACTCTGTCAGAGAACCAATTAGTACACTTCTCATTCCTATAGAATCTCCTATATAGGTTGTCTGATGATCCTCTAGTACTTTTTTAACCCCAAACATTCCCAGAGGTATTCGCCACAAACACATCCAAAGAACTACTCAACGGCTGCATATAAAAAAGTAGATTTATTGGTGAGCGCTTTCATGGTGTTCAGACCTAATAAAAACTAAACTGCACTCTACTTAAATACCACTCAATCATTGACAAGCCCAAACCTTTTCACATGTCATCATTCAACTACATGCTAGTTAAACTCACACTACCTAAAAGCAGAGTTATACTCAGTAAGCATATACATACTGTCACAAAAATAAACACAAAGTAAAAAAAAACTAAAAACACATCATAATAAATACATATCCGATGTGCAACATCTTTAAGAACATGCAAAAAATGTAAAAAAGACATTATACTAACTTCATTAGTTGTCACTAAATGCCCTATATACCTGAATAAGATCTCCTCTTAGATATCTGAAAGAGACACTGTACAAGTTCAGATATTTTAGTCTTTCATAATAACTTAAACTTTTACATCCATGAATGCCCTTGGTATATTTCCATTGTACTCTTTCCAGTTTACTCATGCTTGTTTTCTATAGGGTTTCCATATTGTTATTACATACTCAAGTTTGGGTCTAATGCAACTAACAAACAATGACTTCATTATTCTTGATTTCCTATACTTTATAAATCTTTTTATAGAACCTGTAGATCTATAGCTATCATTAACCAATTAGTTGATATGATTAGAAAAACTCATAGCTGTAGCTACCCATATACCCAGGTCCTTAAATGAGTCTACAGTTTAAATCACTGTGTGCTTATTAAATATTCACCTTTCATTTTATGCCTACCAAATCTCATATGCTTAGTTTTTGATGTATTTATCAGTATATTATTCTCCTGTGCCCAAATGGTCAATTTAATCAAGTTATTTTGCAGATATGCCTTATCTGTAACACATGTAATCAGTTTACCCAATTTCAGGTCATCTGCATATAGACTGTAGAACATCTCAGATGAAAAAGTTAGATCTGAAAAATACAATCTAAACAAGTAAGGGCCTAGGACAGAGCCCTGTGGGACACCTTGACTGTAACCAAGGCTTTTGCCTGTTCAGTTGCTGTATGATACTTACCATATCCTATTTGTAATCTATGCAGCTATCCATCTTATCAGGAGTACATCAATACCTAGTTGTACTAATTTATTGATCAGTGTTTTGTGAATGACCCTGTCAAATGCTGAAGTTAATTCTATATAAATTACATCACAGCACAATTTTTTATTCATAGCTGTTATTATATTGTTATAGAACATCATGTTACAGGTGCTAATAGATCTGTTTTCAACATATGCATGCTGATATATGGTTTCAAGTCCCAACCTATCCAGTTCTGACAATAACTTATCCAGTATTACCTTCTCCATTATTTTTCCACAACATGAAAGTAGACTTAAGGGTCTATGTGATTCTGGGTTTCTCCTACTCCCCTTTCCCTTAAAAACAGATTTAATAAGCACATGTCTCCAATCTTGAGGAATCTCCCCATATTTATACGACCTAGTGAATAATAGATATAATGGTAGTATAAGTTCTTGCTGAAGTGTTCTCAGGTCATTGTTACTAATTCCATCTCCTCCCTGTAGTTTGTTTGGATCCAGTTTGTGCAGTTCTTTTTCAATATAATCTAATTGGATTCCAGTATCTGGGGTTACTTGGATGTCACTAGGACAACTTACCCTTTTGTGGAGCCAAACTGTTTTGCATAAGATTTTGTAAATATATCTATAATCTGTTGTGTCTGAGAATAAATTTTAGAATCTGCACACAGTTTATCAATTTGTGTGTCTTTACTCCTTCCATATCTTATGTTCATAGATTAGTGCTAGGCTAACTGCCCTTGTGGGCCTTTTTAAGCTTAGCCAATTACCCCATGTGAGAGTCAAACCCTGTATCTTGTGTCTGTAAGGTAAACACCTTGACCATTATGCCAGGCCTCCCACTATAAAAAGGTTTCCTATTATGCTCAATATCTTTATATACATTTTCTTCAAATTTTTCTTGATCTTGTCTCACACTACACTTAATGTGTTTGTCCAGCTTGTTCATTTCAGTTTTCAAAGTTGTAGTTTGACCTCTCTTCCATTTCTTATATTTTTTGCCTCTCACCTTAATCAGATATCTTGTTCTTATGGAAATATATCCGCCTGATGTTGTATGTTTAGATCCTGATGTTAAACATTTCTTTGATTTTTTGCACTCAAGTTCTCTTTCAAAACTTTCCACATTCCATTTAAATTTTTCCATTGAACACCTCACTCCAGTTAGTTTTACATTGTGACTGTTTTGCTTCCATATAATCTGTAATTAACCTTCTGTGCATTGGCTTAGATTTCAGTTTGACAGAATTATCTAGCAAAAATTAATCTTTATAACCCTATGATCACTGAACATCAATGGTGGTAAAACTTGACTTGAAGTTACATTAATTTCTTTGAGAACACAAACGATGTCTAGTATATTCCGTCCCCTGGTAGTATTTTTTTACAATCTGAAGCAACTGTTCCTGAATATACACTGGAGACAGCCTTACAAGACTATCTGCAAATATACAGAGCCGAGTATAGTTTTCTTTATTATAGAGTTTAATTGTTGTTTAGATATCTGTTGTCTCACTGTTCTGAGAGTCTGATCTGAAAATATACAGAGCTGAGTATTTTTTTGGTTTTGTAGTTTATACTATTAGTGGTTTCTCAAATCTCTGCTGAAACTGTCTTCCCCACCCCCCTCCCTGTTTTTGGTTTGTAGTTTAAATTTGGTGGCTTTTGCAGTGCCCGCCCCACTGTAGATTTGATGTAGGACACTCCCCCAGTCCCATCTCTTTACCACATTCTACCTAATAAACCCTTTCTGCACTTGCTTTTAGTCCTTTTTAATTTAATTGCATTTTTCAAACGGTGTGTGGTCTAATATTGCTACATACTCAAGTGTGCTAGCTTGCACTGCATGTGAATTGTTTTTACTACTGTTTTTGCTACTTTTCTGTAAAAAAAAAAAACAAAAAAACTGTAAGCCTGTTTCCTACCTTCCTGTAACTAGTGTTCCAGATACAGATTTGCTGTATCCAGGACTGTTTGTAAGCTTCTGAGCCCCCCAAGCCTTTCTGTGTTGGAGGGAAGCCTTCTAGCTTATCAGTGGGAGTGGTAAGCATTAGGTAACCTGTTTACCACATAAGGAGTAGTTCTGGCCCAGAATTTGTAATTATTGGCCGTTTGGGCAATCTCCCATCTCTCTCAACTTTTTGATTTGAAAGCCTGCATTTGCACTTGTTTCTGTCCTGTAACTTGTCTAGTGCAGATACAGATTCTTAGTTTTAGCACTTAAATTTGCTTATTCATACTCAGCACTTGTTCAGAACTTGTAAGCACTAAATAAGCTACTAATTACTATAGCACTTAATCTTCCTCATTACCTAAAGGAAAACAGTTTTTGTACTTACTTTTCTCACTGGCATTGAGAAAAACAGCTCTTGTACTCACTTTCCTCACTCATCTAGAGGAAAATTGTTTTTTATTCAGGCATGTCCAAGGGTCAGCTCCCATTGTTCTCCCCTGTCTATCTGATGAATCTGGGCATCTTGAGGCAATGTAGAAATTGCCTCATGTACACAGACAACTCTCTCCTCCTACCACCCAACATTACAACCTGTGAGAGATGCACTTATCTAGCAAAACTGGAGGTAAAGCTCTCACCAACCAAGACTGAACCTGACAGTCATGAGGAGAAGGTAAACATTTGCACCACACCACACTCATCACATAGTCTCACTACGTCTACACCACCAAAATCCACACATAGAAATTCAAAAACATTCATGGAGGCTCTCAATAATAATCTGCCTAAGCAACAAAGACCTCCAAAGCAGAAACACAAGCAACCTCCATCCCCCAACACAACCCAAATGACTCATAGCCCACAGATTCACTGTGCCACTCAAACACAGCCAATAAGGCAAAACAACATACCCAACACACTAGTCATAGGTGACTCTATAGTCAGGCACACTAATGTCCCACTCACCCGACTAAACAAGGAGAAGGTTACTGTCAGCTGCCTGTCGGGTGCTAAGATCCACCACATAACCCACGCACTCAGGCCACTCCACAACAAGTACAAATATGACTCTGTCATTGTCCATGTTGGTGTGAATGACCTGAGACGTACCTCCCTGGACTACATGAAAAGAGACATGGAAGAGCTCTGTGATCTTGTAGCCCAGGCAGGTATGATCCTAGCCCTGAGTAGCATTCTGCCATCACCCAGAATGATACCACAGTACAAGGACAAAATGATTGATTTCAACAGTTGGCTAAGCTTCTGTTGTCATTCAAAGGGGATCCAGTATCTATCTGCTTGGGATGACATGGTCGACAGACCATGATGCTTTGCCACAGATGGCCTGCATCTCTCACCCCTAGGATTCTGGATACTGGCTAAGGCTCTTGCTGCCCCTATAGTGCCTTTTTTAGGTAGGGTTCAAGTAACAAATTCACCATCATAACAGGAACAGGCAAGGAAAAACTGAGGGTAATGCTACTCAATGCTAGAAGTCTAAATTTCAAAATGCACTCACTCGAGGCACTCTATAAAATGGAGAACATCGATATCTGTGCAGTGACTGAGACCTGGTTCAAGGCTCCAGAGAGCACCCCTGCACTACCAGGCTATAACTCATACCACACTTTTCGGCCATCTAACCTGGACCGAAACACCAAAGGTGGGGGTGTGTCCATATTCATTAAGGATATCCACACCTCCAGGCTAGTTGCTCAGCATAATGCATCCGAGGTTATCCAAGTGCAACTAACTCTTGGCAAAACTGCAATCCAAATTGTAGCTTGCTACAGATCCCCCACCATGCCCCATGATTCCCACTCCTCTTTTCTTGATGTACTGGAAAATATTAGGGTTCAACCAAACACCCTAATAATGGGTGACTTCAACTACCCCACCATTAACTGGGAAAACTACTCATGTACTAACTCCTTAGTGCAATGCTTTCTGGAATTCATAAACTCCAATGCCCTAGATCAACTTATCCACACACCCACCAGGGGCAACAATATCCTAGACCTGGTCATTGCCAACATGAGTGACCGGTGTTCCACACCTGAAGTCAACTCCTCGTTGGTCCGATCCGACCATAAGCTAATCACCCTTGATATCCACATCCCACCCCCACCCCCCATTAAGGAAACCACAGTAAGAAATTTCTCCAAAGTCAACTTCATGCTTCTTAAGACAGAAGTAGTGAACTTCATGACACCCATGCAGATGGACAATACAGTTACAACTGCTGAATCCTACATAAATGTGCTCTATAAGCACCTACATGAGTGCATGGATCGTGCTATCCCAAACAGAACCAAGACGCTATCCTCCAAAAAAAGGAAGCCAATCTGGTGGTCCCCTGTCATAAACAAACTGTACAACAGAAGGAAGAATCTGTTGCAAAAGAGAATAAAATCCCATGAGTGGAGGAGCTCACTGGTCAGCCTCAGTAAGTAGCTGAGATCCCTTATAAGATCCTCCAAAGCTAGCTACGAAAATAAAATTGCCACTAATTCCAAGGACAACCACAAAGCATTCTATAGCTATGTCAAGAATCTCAATGGCAACACCCAGATCTGCTCTGAGTTACAGCACAAAGGCATGAAAATTACAGAACCAACTGATATTGCCAACATCCTGGCAGATAGGTTCAGTGCTAACTTTACCCCTCCTCACCCCCTAAAGGGCCCATATCTATACAGGAAGAATGCAGAGTCCCTGTAATCACAACTATGCAGGTGAAAGCTGCACTGTCTAAAGCCAAAAACACAGCATCCATGGGACCAGACAACACCCCAGGCTGCGTTTTACACAAACTTCAGAATGAACTGGCTCATCATGTTCTATAATAGCCTCACATCAAGCTTTGTGCCCACTGAATGGTGCACAGCAACAGTTATCCCACTCCACAAAGGGGGAGCCACCACTGATCCCGGGAACTATAGACCTATTAGCCTGACGAGCCTGGTCTGCAAAGCCATGGAACGTATCATCATGGAACTCATAAACAAAGACATTGGTAACCTCCAAACTCTGGATCCCACCCAGTTCAGGTTTGTGAAAGGCAGATCATGCCTCCTGAACCTGATCGACTTCTTTGAGGCAGTCACCAAAGCCGTAGATGAGGGTAAAGTGGTTCACACAGCCTATCTTGACCTCGCCAAGGCTTTCAACACCATCCCCCATTCTGGACTTATAGCTAAACTCAATAAACTAGGCATAAATCCCTACGTCACAAGATGGGTTGCCAACTGGCTCACTGACAGAACCCACACTGTAAAAGTTGCAGACTCCAAATCTGACCTCAAACCAGTGACAAGTGGAGTACCACAGGGTTCCATCCTGGGACCGCTCCTGTTTGGTATCTACTTCTCTGAAGTACAGGCTAACACAGAAGGCCTCTGGCTAATAAAGTTCGCAGATGACTGCAAACTAGGAGCCATAGTCAAGTCCCCAAATGATGTGAACATCCTACAGAAGGACCTCTCTGAGACAGATGCCTGGTGTCACAGCCATGGCCTCAAGCTCAATGACAAAAAGTGCTGTGTCATCCCCTTTGGTAAAAACTCTATACCCATGAACTACCACATAGGCAGCAATCTACTTAACACCGAATGTGTGATAAGAGACCTTGGGACCCAGGTGGACAGTAGTATCTCCTTTGATAGTCACATCACCCCAATAGTCAGGAAGTCCTTCTACGTGGCACACCTCATCATAAAAGGGATCTCATCCAGGAAAAAAGAGGTCATCGTTACCCTCTACTCATCACTCATTAGACCCATTATAGAGTACAACGCCCCTTTTGGAATGTACCTCACAAGACATCTGCAGCAGCTGGAAAGGCCACAGAAGTACCTCACAAAGAGGATTACTGGACTCAAACAAATGCCCTACACTGACTGCCTCAAAAAACTCCAGCTTTACTCCATAGCATATCGCCTACTCGGAGGTGATCTCTGCCTAACATATAAAGCTATGTCAAACCCAGAGCTGTTGGACATGCTACACCTAAAGAAATCCCAGTCCCTCCAAGCTACATGCTCTAGGGACCTAAACCTTGTCACCACAATAAACAGGACATGCTGGAGGATAGATTCCTATCCCAGAGACTTCCCATATTCTGGAACAGGCTACCCATCTATGTCAAGCAAAGTTCTTCATTAGCACTCTTCAAGAAAAATCTTGATGAGTGGATGGGAAATAGGAAATACACACACATATTTCAGGGGTATCAGCTACAGGAACCATACCTAAGAGAAATGGTTCACATCTACCACCTAATACCACCTTACCAATTTTTTTGAAACAACATCAGTTCAGAGGACAACGACTACCAAGTCAAGAACGAAAAAGGAAGAAACCATTCACGGAGAGGAATCATTGGTAGTTAACCTTTCCCAACATGATATTACACCATCGGAACTCTCAGTTTTACAAAAAGGTTTAACATTCATTCCTTCATTTAGATCATCTTTAGATGAATTTGTCCTGGATATGAAATATTTCAGACAAAATGTCACCCTGAAGCACATTTTTGGAAATCAAACAACAGATAGGACTATACTGAGGAAACCGAGCACTTTTGTTCCAGTTGGACATTCAGCAGTAGATCTAGTTGTAAGACTTTGCACTAATGAAGTTGAGAAATTGAGATTAGATCCAGATACTAGACATTATTGTAATGTCACTTCTGAGGAAAAAACAGCTATCTCAAGTTTACAACATAACCATTTGATCTCTCTTAGACTAGCTGATAAAGGAGGTGCAATAGTGATGCTGGATATATCATGGTATGTGAACAAAATGCTGACGATGTTACAGGATTCCAAAACTTATACTGAAGTTTCTCATTTTGAAATAACTAAAGCAATTAACAGGATCAATTCATATTTACAAGATATATTACACAGACAAATATAAATGGACTTATATGAGTTCTTAGTTATTCCTAAACCAACTATTCCAATCATCAATGGTCTGCCAAAAATACATAAGAATTTAACAGACCCTCCCCTACATCCAATTATCTCAGGATGGGGATGGGCTACTGAAAACTTATCCCTATATGTAGAGAAGGAATTGAAACAGATCTTAAGCTCCTTCACTTCTGTGCTAAGGGATACTGATGACTTTCTGGAAAAATTGAATGGTGCTATGAATGATGTAGTTGATAAAGAAGATTTATTACTGACAACTCTTTTCACTAGTATTCCAAATGACATTGGTATTGAGACAGCGAGACAAGTACTTATCAGTAAGATCTCAGCCAGTGAAACCAGAACTATTTGTGATATGCTGGAACTAATATTGGAGAACAACTACTTTACTTATGGTAATAGCTGTTATTTACAAAAATGGGGGGTTGCAATGGGCACCCCCTGTGCAAATAGTTATTCCAATTTAGTTCTAGTAGGTTGGGAACAACACTGTCTTTAGTAGGAATAATCTGTGGAAAAAACACATCTTATTCTATGGTCGATTTGTAGACGATTTGTTTATCCTATGGAAAGGAGATGGAGAACAATTTACGAGATTTCATACATACTTGGATCAAACTACTTCATATCTTACATTCACTTCTGAATATTCTAGATCTAACATCAATTTTCTAGATGTTAGTATCAATTTGACTGACCAAGGTTTCCAGAATTTTGATTTATGCAGAAAGAATACTTGGAGAAATCATTACTTACATAGAAGCAGCATGCATCCGAGACATGTGACCAAGAACATCATGAAGAATGAAACAAATAGGATTCACAAACATTGCAATCGAGAAGAAAATAGAATTAAAGAAATAACACACAAGGAGAAAGACCTACAATCCAAGGGGAACATAAGATAAAATTATGTTGAATCAAATTATACCTTTGTGAGACTATCTCTAACATATAGTTCAGATAATGCTCAGATTACTAAGATAATGAATCAGTTTTGGCCAGTGCTTACACAAGATCCACATCTAAAAGCTATAGCTGGAGAGAGACCTCAATTCTGTTTCAAAAACAAGAAAAATATGAAAAGATTATTAAGTACCAATATCCAGACACCAAATACAATAATAGGACGGAAAGGAACAATAAAATGTGGGAATTGTAATATATGTTGTGTGATAGATGACAGCAATCACTTTACACATCCAGTTACAGGGAAAGACTATATTTTTAACATCAAAGCAACATGTAAAACCTCAGATGTTGTATATTTAGCTATCTGTGAGGTTTGTACATCATTCTATATAGGAAAAACTAACCAATGCTTCAAAAGAAGGGTACAGAGACATAAATTGGATATTAAGAACAAGGAAATACATAATGCATTGGTACAACATGTTGTTACTAATAAAAATCACAAGTTTCTATTTAAAGTCATTGATAGAGCTTTCTCTGGTCCACGCAAAGGGGACATTGAGACTTTGACAGAGCTGAAAGAAACAAAATGGATTATTAACCTGAGGGCAGCTCAAGACCCTGTTTTAAATAGCATAGTCCCCCTTAAACCTGTTTTAAAGAACAGAAAATGTAAAGTGTAGTTAATCCACTGTGCCATCTATAAATTTACAACTTTAAAGTCAACTGACAAAGACAATACTATGTGATCATTATCTGACTGAGACCAAAGTCATTTTTCAGCTTTTGTCAAAGGACATTTCATTGCCCGCTTATTGACCAACACCATCTTCTTCATATCATTATTAATAAAAGGAATACATCCCTATATTAAGGAATGAAGAGAATATAATGATGAAAGTTATTTTCATATTTAAGAACAGAAGTATATAACAACAAAATTATTGTGCCATCTATATGACAAACCTGTAATTTGAATTTTGTCTGATAATAGTAACAACAAGTGAATTTTACCTGATTAAGGCCAAATTTATTCTGGCCATTGTTAAAGTATATTATACTGCTTGCTTATCGAACAACATCATTTTCCTCATATTTTATATTTTTATTGGTAAAAGGAATGAACTCTTACATTAATGATTAAATGAAAAACAAGATCATGCTACCAATGGTTTAATACATGTTGAAGTCACTTTCAGTGACAAAATCAAAGTTTTTGCTGTTAGTTGAAAGAACTAAAATATTTATGAAAAAAGGGAAGTAATTTCCCTCATTTGCTTGAAAAAGATTAGAAAATGAACAGTTAGTGTTGCTGTTCTATCCACATGCTTTCGTGTTTTTGGCAAGACTTTGATATTTTAGAGATAACATCTGAAGTAGGCATTGGTCGTATTTTTTGAAATGTGATATAATTTAGTTGAAGGATACTTATTGTAATTCCATAATTTCAAGTGGCATTATTTTGATTATGCAGGTAAAGATCCATCATACTTGCATAGCATTGTAATGAATAGAAAGTTATATTCACAAATTTATTCGAATATTTAATATTTGGAGTGTTTATGAATGCTTCTATTTACTTATGGATACTACATCATTTAGAACAGTGCCACATGTTATTGGTCTTGTGAATTAAAGGAAAATGCAAGAGTAATACTCACTTTGCTCACATTATCATCAATAACACAATATACATCCAAACAAAATGAAGGACTGGAACATCTAATTTACATACTCAACAAAGGCGGGAAACAGAAGCATAGAGTTGATTACATGCAAATTAATCTTGAGATAACAAGATGGGATTGGATGTTGCCTTTGCTTGAAAGAGATTGGAAAGTGAACAGTTAGTGTTGCTGTTCCATCAACACGCTTTCCTGTTCTTGGCAAGACTTTGGTATTTTAGAGATAGCATCTGAAGCAGGCATTGGTTGTATTTTTCGAAATGTGATATAATTTAGTTGAAGGATACTTACTGTAATTCTATAATTTTAAGTGGCATTATTTTGATTATGCAGGTAAAGATCCATCATACCTGCATAGCATTGTAATGAATAGAAAGTTATATTCACAAACTTCTTCGAAGATTTAATATTTGGAGTGTTTATGAATGCTTCTATTTACTTTGGATACTACATCATTTAGAACAGCGCCACCTGTTATTGGTCTTGAGAATTAAAGGAAGATGGAAGAGTAATACTCATTTTTCTCACATTATCATCAATAACTCAGTATACATCCAACCAAAATGAAGGACTGGAACATCTAATTTACATACTCAATAAAGGCGGGAAACAGCATCATAGATTACATGCAAATTAATCTTGAGATCACAAGATAGGATTGGATGTTGTCAAGTATTCATCAATGGTGATTGGTCAAACAGTATAGAATTTCATATATAAAAGGAAATGGAACTCCCTAGTGTCTTATACGATCTGAGGAAGACAACAGTCGAAAGCGCTTATCGGATATCTTCAAGGGACAGTTTTGAACTTTTTTATTTTTCATTTTATTTTTAAGTCAAAGTTTTATTCATATTAAAGGACTACATTTTAATTGGAACACTTGTGGATTTCGTTGCTTGGCCATCCTTGGGTGGATTTTCTGCCAATATGGGCCGATAGCCTAGTACCTACCTATGAACCTATGAACAATATCCTTACTAACATTGTAGAATCAATATTATTCCAGTCTGTTTCTGATAAATTAAAGTCCCCAGCTAATATTATTTTCCCTCCTGTGTTTCATGCAAGAAATGTATGAATTCCTCTAGGTCATCTGCCCTTGACTTTGGTGGTCTATACACTCCATTAATTGTAATATGTTCCAGGGCTGACTTTATTGTCACAGTTACACAGTCTATAGTGTTGGTGTTATCATTGAACATGCAATAATTACTGGTTTCATAGCTATCTTTAATCCCTATCATAACACCTCCACCTGATTTTTTATTAGAATGTCTGTTACAATAAAACATTTATACCCTAACAGAGCTGGTTTCCAGTCATTGTACTTTAACCATGTTTCACAAACAATAACAACATCAATCTTGTGGGAACGTAGCAAATTTTCCAGTAAAAAAAGTTATTAATGCTCAAAAAAAAAAAAGAAACAAGTAATCTCCGTGGTATCCACGAAGTCTCAAAACAACCCACTAAACAAGAGTAGTGGGTCCAAAAACAAAACAGTGTAAGAAACTTCTCTGTGTGGAAGATTTTCAGTCCATATATCTCTAGTTAATCACTGTATATTAATCATATCAGACAAAAGTAGTAGAAGTAACAAACTTAAACTCGTCTTAAGTAAAAAATATATATATATATATATATATATATATATATATATATATACATATATATATATATATATACATATATATATATATATATATATATATACATATATATATATATATATATATATATATATATATAATTGTACAGAATTACTAAGTATTCAAGAGTAATCCAAGCAAGGCAAGCAGTCTGTTTTCTGTTTCCAGTCAAAAATCCTTTATTAAGTACACAGACAAGAGATCCAAGTAAAACAAAAATAGAGTAATAGTTTCCTCACAAGCTTTCTAAATATATATATATATATATATATATATATATATATATATATATATATATATACATTTTATCAGGCAAGAGAGTGGTTTATTGTGCTGTAAAACAAAGTGTTATTGGTACACATGTTAAAATCACATCCCTTCCCACATCAGTGTGACATTCGAGCTGGTCTTGCCCTACTTAGTAGTTGTCATAATAATATAACCCATATATACTTTAAATAAAATTGATAATGATGTGGTACCTCTTATTTAACCAGATTATTAAGTAGATTATTAAGTCTGTGATTTTATCCAAGTCAATATACTACATGGCTGGAAATATATCAACCTTAGTCCATTTGGCAATCAAAAAAAATATATAAATATATACATATACACTTTGCATGTAAAAAATGAATTATAAAAATCATATTCTATTTTCATAACCTATTGTTAGCAAAGATCGCTTTCGTCCTTCTAGACTTCTTCAGGTCTGTGTACAAGAATCCTAAAAACTATCTATAAAAATATGTATAATTGTATAATTAGTTAATATTGTTATTACACATCATTTTGAATAAAGTGGAAAAAAGAGAACCAGAAAAAGAAAAAAACAATAAGAAAAAATGTATGATGATGGAAATAAAATATACACTTAAATTACAACTGATTTAAAATGCTATTTAAAATCAACTGGTAGAATAAAAAACAATGTGGCAATTTTCTAAGTTCCAGTGCACTTTTAATTGAACAGTAATAGTTTAGTCCAGGCTTCCTAAAAGAGTTCAGCTTTAATTGCCACACGAGTTCATGTTTCTCCAGAATATTTGGAATGTCTCCTTCACGATCACCTATGTCTATGCAATCCAGGATCTGGAACTTAAAACCTGTACATCTTTTATGAATAGAAAGGTGTTTGGCTAGTGCATTATTTTTACATCCAGAGCAGATTTCTGACAGATGACATGAAATCTTATGCTTGAGATTATTTACAGTTTTGCCCACATAGAATGTATCACATTCATTGCACTATGCCCTGTAAATTACTTTTGTAGTGTTACATTCACCCCCTGCACTGGTCTTAATGCTTTTCTATAAATAAGGGAAGTAAAAACTATTACCTTGCTGTATAAATATACTAAATGTACAATTAGTTTCACATCTTTTAGTGTTTCTCTCATATGGTCTAGCTTTAAATTCAACAAAACTTCTAATGTTCCTGGGCTTCCTATAAACAAAGGATGGGGCTTCACCTAAGATGTTAATCAGAAAAGGGTTTCCTGTGACAATGTCCCAGTTTTCTTCAATAACATTTTTGATAATGTGATAATCCAAAATGTATGTCAGGATGCAGCTATTTTTGCATTTGTTATTGTCTGTGGAATTTCTTAGCATTCTCCTACTAGGGAGGTTGAGTGAAGATGCTTCAGTCCTTTTCAGTTCTATAATAGGTTCCAGGATGTTTTTTAATATCTGACTTTCATAGCCTCTCACTAGAAAATCATTCTCTAAGTTGTTCAGGTTTGTCAAAAATAGTTCCATCTCTGTGTTAATTTTAGCTAATCTATAGCCTTGAGACTTCACTACATTATACTTGTTTTTTTGTAGGCTGTAGACTTTTACTGTGGAGTAATAAGTTAACCCTCACTGGTTTTCTGAATAGATCAGTGGTGATTCTGTTATTGTTGGGGTCCTTGGAAATCTGCATATCTACAAAAGTGGTTGAAGTATAGCTATGGGAAGAGGTAAACTTCAGGAAGACGGTTACTTGATTGAGGTAAGTGATAAAATCTTCAAGCTGCAAGGTGTCACCTTCCCACACAATAAAGATGTTTCAATAAAATGTTAATAGCATGTGATGTGCTGCATGTAGTTCATAGGTTCATAGGTAGGTACTAGGCTATTGGCCCTTGGGCCTGTATAAGCCTAGCAAAAAGGTACCCTGGCTTTCACCACCCAAGAAAATTATTTTCCTGTGTCCCTGTTGAACAGAGCCACAGAAATGATCCCCAGGGTGAATTTCCTATCTCCCATCCAATCATCAAGATTTTTCTTGAAGAGTGCTAGTGAGGAGCTTTGCTTGATATAGATAGGCAGTTTGTTTCAGAGTATGGGAAGTCTCTGGGACAGGAATCTATCCCTCCAGCATGTTCTGTTTATTGTGGTGACAAGGTTTAGGTCCCTAGAGCATGTAGCTCAGAGGGATTGGGATTTCTTTAAGTGGAGCATGTCCAACAGCTTTGGGTTTGACATAGCTTTGTATGTTAGGCAGAGATCACCTCTGAGTAGGCGATATGCTACGGAGTAAAGCTGGAGTTTTTTGAGATGGTCTGCTTAGTTTGTGTTGTTTAAAACAAAATCCTCCTCCCACTTTCCCAGGGCTATGTTAGCTGTGCTGGGAGCCATGGCAGCTCCCATTGCTATACCAGTTTTTTGTTTGTAGTGTTTGTCATTGAAAGTAAAGAAATTGAAGTCCAGTACAAGATTAATGAGGTTGCTTATCTTTTGCAGTTGTGTCTGTGTACCTTGATTATGTTTCTTAAAAGGCTCCATAGTTGTTGTTATACAGTAATTGTGAGGGAGCATTGTGTACAAGGATTCCATCTCAATAGTTAATAAAATACTGCCAGCTTCCACTGTAATATCTATTTTCCTCAAAAAATCCATTGAATATCGTTTGTAGGACTTATTCTTTTCTGCTAAAGGTTTCAGCAAGTAATCATGGTAAATGGCTGTGGCTTCAGTAAGGGAGCTTCCACTTGCTACCACCAGCCAGGATCCCTGAATTGGTGTGGAATTTCAGCATTTTAAAACATGGATAATGATAGGCTAAAAGATCTACTAACTGTACCTATCTGGAATGATACAGAAGAAGATCAGATACAAACAGATGTAGAAAATGGATAGGGAAGAATGGACCCAGAAAATATGAATTCAGAGACCTTTTTCTAAACTAGAAAAGCAACTGAAATGCATGCAGGGTTTCTACTGGGAACACGTTTATTTGCAACAAAGCATAGATAAGAAGAGACTACCCAGTGGACTTAGATTGAAAAGAAGACCAATGTGGAAAAGTATGGATGATTCACTTTCTAAGGAATGGGAAGATATTTTAGAGGATGCCAGCTACAAACTTATTTGTCTGCTAGTAAGGAACAACCTTAGTGTGCAGGAAGTATAAAGGTTCATAGGTTCATAGGTAGATACTAGGCTATCTGCCCTAGGGCATTAATAAGCCTAGCCAGAGTGTATTTGGCTTCTGCCTCCCTATTAGATTAGCCTACTGTGCCTCTGTAAAGTAGGTCACAGAAGGTACCCTTTTAAGATTAGTTTACTGTGCATCTGTCTAGCAGGGACACAGGAGAGATCCCAGGGGTGAATTTGCGATTTCCCATCCACGCGTCCAAATTTCGCTTGAAGAGGGTCAGCGAGGGGCTATGTCTAACATGAATTGGGATCCTATTCCAGAGTGAGGGGAGCCTCTGGGAAGTGAATCTGTCCCTCCAGCATGTCCTATTTATTTTTGTGCTGAGGTTTAGGTCACTGAAGCGTGTAGCTCTAAGCGACTTGGATTTTTTGAGGTGGAGCATGTCCATTAATTCTGGGTTTGACATGGCTTTGTACGTCAGGCATAGATCGCCTCTGAGTAGGCGGTAAGCAACTGAGTAGAGCTGGAGTTTCTTTAGTCGAGCTGCATAGGACATCTGTTTGCAGCCCATGATCCTCTTGGTGAGGTACTTTTGGGGTCTCTCCAGTTGCTGCAGGTGTCGGGTAAGGTACATCCCAAAAGGGGCATTGTATTCAATTATGGGCCTGATGAGTGACGAGTAGAGGGGCACAATGACCTCTCTTGATCTAGATGCGAACCCTTTCATGATAAGGTGGCTATGTAGAAGGTCTTTCTAACCACTTTGGCAATGTGATTATCAAAGGAGAGATTACTATCTACGTTGGTCCCCAAATCTCTAATTACTTCTTCCAGTTTAATGGATTACCACCTATGTGGTAATTTGTGGGCACCTTGTTTTTCCCAAAGGGGATGACTATGCACTTTTTAGCATTTAGCTTGAGGCCGTGGCTCTGGCACCAAGCATCCGTCTCTGTGAGACCCTTTTGGAGGATGCTTGTGTCAGCTGGAGATTCGATTATGGCCCCCAGTTTGCAGTCATCTGTGAACTTTGTCAGCCATAATCCCCCTGTGTTAGCCTGAACCTCAGAGAAGTATATACCGAACAAGAGAGGTCCCAGAACTGAGCCCTGTGGGATGTCACTTGTAAGTGGTTTGGATTCGGACATGGCACCTGCGATTCTGATCATGTGGGTTCCATCTCTGAGCCAGTTTGCAACCCATCTTGTGATATAGGGGTTGATATTTAAGCTGGTAAGCTTATTTATGATGCCCGAGTGGGGTATTGTGTCGAAGGCTTTTGCGAGGTCCAGGTAGGCTGTGTGGACTACCTTGCCCTCATCTATGGCTTTGGTAACTGTTTCAAAGAAATCAACTAGGTTTAAGAGGCAAGATCTGCCCTTAACAAAGCCAAATTGGGTAGGGTCCAGTGTCTGGAGGCTCCCAATGTCTTTGTTTATGAGTTCCATGATAATATGCTCCATAGCTTTACAGACCAGACTAGTCAGGCTTATGGGGCGATAGTTTCCTGGGTCTGTTGTGGCACCACCTTTGTGGAGTGGGACCACTGTAGCTGTACGCCATTCTTTGGGTACATATCCTGTAGTAAGGCTAAGTTTGAACAGTGACTTAATGTGAGGGTTCAGTTCTTCTTGGAGCTCATGTAAGACATAGCCTGGGACACTGTCCGGTCCCATAGATGCTGTGTTTTTTGCTTTGGAGAGGGCAGCTTTCACCTGTGCATCTGTGATGTCAGGGAGGTTACATTCAGTTGGGATAGGCGTTTGCTTGTTTGGGGGGGAAGGGGGGGAGAAGTTTGCGCTGAATCTGTCTGCCAGGATGTTGGCTATGTCTGTAGGTTCGGTATATTTTGTACCGTTATGCAACAATTCAGAGCATATCTGGGAGTTTCTGCCCATGTTTCTGACATAACCAAAGAAGGTCTTGTGATTATCTTTAGTGTCTAGGGCAATTTTTCTTTTGAAACTGGCCTTTGATGATTTTATGAGGGATCGAAGTTTCTTGCTAATACTGATCAGAGATGCCTTCCCTTTTTGGGATTTTGCTCTGTCATGTAGTAGCTTCCTCCTTCTGTTGTATAGCTTATTTATGGCCAGGGTCCACCAGACCGGTCTCCTGTTTTTGGAGGAGTGAGTCTTGATTTTATTTGGGATAGCACGATCCATGCATTCCTGCAGGTGCTCATAGAACGCATTTGTAAAGGATTCTGCGGATTGGGCTGTATTATCCTCTGGCCCAGGGGCTTTGAAGGATTCCACCTCAGTCTTGAGAAGTGCAAAGATGGCTTTTGAGAAATTCTTTACAGTGATTTCCGTGGCTGGGGGTGGGGATGGGATATGGATGTCCAGGGAAATTTGTTTATGGTCTGATCTTACCTATGAGGGGTTTACCTCTGGTGTGGAACATAGAGTCCCCATGTTGGTGATGACCAGGTCCAATATGTTGACATCACATCTTTAAAAACAACATTGGAAAATGAGAACCACAATAATCTAGATGCTAAATATGAGCTGCTTAAAGAAAGAATGAAAGGATATGAGCAGTCCATTAAAGAAAGAAAGATTAATAAAATGAAATGAGATCAACTGGGCAAAGATGATCCTGGGAGACTTACTAGGAGGGACAATAATAACAACAACAACAACAAGGACACTAAGGATAATCACAAGGCTTTCTTTAGTTATGTTAGGAACCTGGGTGGGAATTCCCAGATATGCTCAGAATTAGTCACTAAGGATAATCACAAGGCTTTCTTTAGTTATGTTAGGAACCTGGGTGGGAATTCCCAGATATGCTCAGAATTAGTCCAAAATGACAAAAAAATACACCGAACCCACATACATTGCCAACATCCTAGCTGACAGGTTCAGCGCAAACTTCTCCCCCCCTTCCCCACCAAAAGGGCAAATATCTATCCCAGCAGAGTGCTGCCCCCCTGACATCTCAGATGCTCAGGTAAGAGCCGCCCTCTCCAAAGCAAAATAACACAGCATCAATGGGACCAGATGGTGTCCCGGGCTGTGTCCTACATGAACTCCAAGAAGAGCTAAACCCAAACATAAAACTACTGTTCAATCTCAGCCTTACTACAGGATATGTACCCAAAGAGTGGTGTACAGCAACAGTGGTCCCTCTCCACAAAGGTGGTGCCTCAACGGATCCTGGAAACTATCGCCCCATAAGCCTGACTAGCTTGGTCTGCAAAGCTATGGAAAGGATCATCATGGACCTCATAAATAAAGATATTGGGGACCTACAGACACTGGATCCTACCCAGTTCGGCTTTGTTAAGGGCAGATCCTGCCTCTTAAACCTGGTTGATTTCTTTGAAACAGTCACCAAGGCCATTGACGAGGGGAAGGTGGTTCACACAGTCTACCTGGACCTCGCAAAAGCCTTCGATACAATACCCCACTCGGGCATTATAGATAAGCTCACCAGCTTAAATATAAACCCCTATGTCACTAGATGGGTTGCAAACTGGCTCAAGGACAGAACCCACATGGTTAGAATTGCTGGAGCCATGTCAGACTCCAAACCAGTTACAAGTGGCGTCCCACAAGGCTCAGTCCTGGGACATCTCTTGTTCGGTATATATTTCTCGGAGGTACAGGCCAACATGGAAGGACTGTGGCTGACCAGGTTCACAGATGACTGCAAACTGGGTGCCATAATCGACTCTCCAGCTGAAACAAGCATCCTCCAAAAGGGCCTAATAGAAACAGACAACTGGTGCCAGAGCCATGGCCTCAAGCTGAACGCCAAAAAGTGTATAGTCATCCCCTTTGGCAAAAACAAAGTGCCCACAAATTACCACATAGGTGGTAATCCATTAAGTACGGAAGAAGTAATTAGGGACCTGGGGACCCAAGTTGATAGCAATCTCTCATTTGAAAACCACGTGGCCAAAGTGGTTAGAAAAACATTTTATACAGCCCACCTAATCATGAAGGGATTCACATCTAGATCAGGGGAGGTCATTGTGCCTCTTTACTCATCCCTCATCAGGCCCATAATTGAGTACAATGCCCCTTTTGGGATGTACCTTACCAGACACATGCAGCAACTGGAAAGACCCCAAATGCACCTCACCAAGAGGATCAAAGGGCTCAAACAGATGCCATATGCTGCCCGGTTAAAGAAACTCCAGTTCTACTCAGTGGCATACTGCCTGCTCAGAGGCAATCTGTGCCTGACGTATAAAGCCATGTCCAACCCGGAATTAATGGACATGCTGCACCTCAGAAAATCCAAATCCCATCGAGCTACGTGCTCGAGAGACTTGAACCTCAGCACTGAAATAAATAGGACATGCTGGAGGGACAGATTCATAACCCAGAGGCTCCCTTCACTCTGGAATAAAATCCCAGTCCAGGTTAGGCAGAGTCCCTCATTGACTCTCTTCAAGAGGAATCTTGATGAGTGGATGGGAGATTGTAGGTTTACCCTGGGTATCACTTCTGTGTCACTGTTAGACAGAGGAACAGTATACTAACCTCGAAAAAGGGCATAGCAAAATTCATTTAAAATGGGTGGCAAAAGCCAAACACACTCTGGCTAGGCTTATAAATGCCCTAGGGCAGATAGCCTAGTATGAACCTATGAACAACAGGAGAACCAACAACAGACAAGGTTTTAGTTATTACAGGGGATATAAGGGAAAGTATAACCATGCCAGCAGACCTCAATGGGATTTTCCCAGGGGAGATCCTCACACAAAACCAGACAGGGGGTACAATACAGGACCACCAGGATGCTGCCCCCCAACATCTTATTCCCCACCATCTCAATCCCTTCTGGCTATCAACACTCCACAGAAGCCTTTGATATCACAGAAGGATCAGGACAGGAACATAAGGCACAGAGGCAACCAGAACAGACAGAGAGTTCTACAGGATGAATTACAGGACTACCAGGACAACCTGAACCACAGACAATCCAGCTACCAGGAGCAGCAGCACCTTCACAGAGACCAGTTTCTTCAGGAAGACCAATAATGACAGAACAGACATCAACCACCACACCAATACCAAAGCCAGCACCAGTACTAGAACAAGAACGATGACCACCACCAGAGCCCCAGAGCTTGTCCCTCTTACCAGGTTCCCCCAGAGCTTGTCCCTCTTACCAGGTTCCCCCAGAGCTTGTCCCTCTTTCCAGGTTTCCCCTACCACAGCCACAGCGAGGAATACTACTGCAACCCACTGAGATTTCAGAAAGCAGAGGAGGAATTCCAGAGGTCTCATACATTATCCCTGAACCCCCAAGGAGACAGGAGAACCATACAGTGGACAGGGGTGAGGGAAATACAATACCTGGGCAATTCTGACTGGAACCCTGACTACAACCCAGGTCTCAGGCTCAATCAGAGGAACCAGCCACAATAACAGGTACAATAGCAACAATAACAGGTGCTCCACTTATCTAGAACCACTCTGGTAAAGCACTGACTGAAGATGAAAAAAGTGTGTTGTCCAAAGGACTTACTTTTGTACCAAGCTGCAGGAGTGAGGTTGCTCAGGTACTGACAGACCTTAAAATGTTTGTGATGAAGCTCAATTTAAGGGTACAGTTTCATGGCAAAAGTAATGACATTGAAAATAAGCCTGTTGATGAAACTATAAAAATGCCTGGCAGCTATTGTCCACCACTACATCAAACATGAGCTGCTTTCAAAGTGAAATGTGAAATGGATATCAGGAAACCCCTTAAAAAACTCCTAAGAAAAAAACTTTATAACTTAACACAGGGAGAAAGAAAAGAATTGATTGAACTAGGCAATTATAAATCCAGGTGTGTAATGAAGGCAGACAAGGGAGGAGGTATACTTGTGACTGATAGCACTAGCTTCAACCAAAAGATAGAGAACATGCTGGAGGATAACAGATTTCATGAGTTATTTACCATGGATGAAGAGCACCAATTTTGCGCACCGGGCAGTGCCAGTTAGCTACAGTTAAATTATTCCCGGCTCCACTAAGTCTCCTCTTCAGTTTTTCCCTTGAAACTAGTCTGTCAACATTGAAAATAAGCCTATTGATGAAACTATAAAAATGCCTGGCAGCTATTGTCCACCACTACATCAAACATGAGCTGCTTCCAAAGTGAAATGTGAAATGGATATCAGGAAACCCCTTAAAAAAACTCTTAAGAAAAAAACTTTATAACTTAACACAGGGAGAAAGAAAAGCATTGATTGAACTAAGCAATGATAAATCCAGGTGTGTAATGAAGGCAGACAAGGGAGGAGGTATACTTGTGACTGATACCACTAGCTACAACCAAAAGATAGAGAACATGCTGGAGGATAACAGATTTTATGAGTTATTTACCATGGATGACATAAAAAGAGCACCGGTTTTGCACACCGGGCAGTGCCGGTTAGCTATGGTTAAATCATTCCTGGCTCCACTAAGTCTCCTCTTCAGTTTTTCCCTTGAAACTAGTCTAAATCTCAACCTAAGCACTCAAAAAGCATCTTACAGCCCAGCACTTGCTCAGAACTAATAGCAAGCACTAATATACCCTGACACTGATTGTTCAGCAGGGCAAGGCTCTTTATTCACCTCCCACCTACCAAGCGACTAAGCAGCTCACCCTACTATTCAGGCATGACCAAAGGGAAACTTCAGGTGCACTCTCCAGTCCAGCTGGTGAATCTGGGTACCCTGAGGCAATGTTACAACTGCCTCATGTACACAGACAACTCTCTCCTCCTACCACAGAACACTAACATATGTGAGAGATGCAATTATACAGCCAAACTGGAAGCTAAGCTGTCTCCACCCAAGACTGGAACAGACAGTCAAGAGGAGAAGATTAACACTTGCACCACACCTCCAGCCGCATACAGACCTACTAAAACAGCACTGGCAAAAAATACACATAAATACACAAAATCATACTCGGAGGCTCTAAATAAAAACCTGCAAAAGCATCAGAGACCTCCAACGCAGACACCCAAACAACCTGCACCTCCCGTCACAAACCAGACAACACATAAAACACAAAATCAGTATGCCGCACAATCACAGCCCTTAAGGCGAAATAACATACCTAACACACTAGTAATAGGTGACTCTATAGTCAGGCACACTGACATCCCACTCACTAGGCTGGACAAGCAGAAGGTTACTGTTAGCTGCCTTTCGGGAGCCAGAATCCGCCACATAACACAAGCACTCAGGTCACTCCAGAACAAGTACAAATATGACTCGTGTCATTGTTCATGTTGGTATAAAATGACCTGAGACATACCTCCCTGGACTACATGAAAAGAGACATGGAAGAGCTCTCTGATCATATAGCCCAGGCTGGTATGACCCTGACCCTGAGTAGCATCCTGCCCTCACCAAGAATAATACCTCAGTATAAAGAAAAAAATGATCAATTTCAACAATTGGCTAAGCTTCTGGTGTCATTCAAAGGGGATCCAGTGTCTGTCAGCCTGGGACAACATGCTCGACAACCCACGTTGCTTCACAAAAGATGGCTTGCACCTGTCACCCCTGGGCTTTCAAATACTAGTCAAGGCTCTTGCTGCCCCCATAGTGCCTTTTTTAGGCAAGGCTCAAAAGTCAAACCCACCACCGTAAACAGCACAATTAACAAAAAAACTGAGGGTTATGCTACTCAACGCCAGGAGTTTAAATCTCAAAATGCTCTCACTAGAAGCACTCCTCAGTATGGAGAACGTCGACATCAGTGCAGTAACTGAAACCTGGTTCAAGGCTCCAAAGAGCACCCCAGCATAACCGGGCTATAACTCATACCACACATTTCGGCCACAGAACATGGACCGAAACACAAAAGGAGGGGGTGTGTCCATATTCATCAAGGGTACCTACACCTCCAGGTTAGTGGTGCAGCATGATACCTCTGAGATCATCCATGTGCAACTAACATCGGGCAAATCTACAATGCAAATTGTGGCCTGCTACAGATCACCCTCCATGACCCAAGACCTCCACTTCACCTTTCTGGAGACACTGGAAAATATGAAGGTTCTACAGAACACCCTGATATTGGGCAATTTCAATTACCCTACCATTCACTGGGAAAACTACTCGAGTACAAACTCCCAGGCCCAACGCTTCCTGGAATTCATCAACTCCAATGCCCTGGATCAGCTGGTAAACTCCCCTACCAGAGGTGAAAACATACTGGACCTGGTCATCACCAACATGGGCGACAGGTGTTCCACACCGGACGTCAATCCGTCACTGGTTAGATCAGGCCATAAACTAATCACTCTGGATGCCCACACCCCACCACCACCCCCAACTAAGGAAACCACAGTAAAAAACTTTTCTAATGCAAACTTCACCTTACTTAAGACAGAGGTGGGAAGTTTCACAGCCCCCATGCTAAAGATGCGGAAACCTTTACAAATGCACTCTATGAGCACCTACAAGGATGCATGGATCATGCCATCCCTAGCAAAACTAAGACTCACTCCTCTAAGAGAAGGAAACCAGTTTGATGGACCCCTGCAATAAACAGGCTATACAATAGAAGGAGGAAACTAGTTCAGAAAAAAAGCAAATCCCAAGAAGGAAAGACATCCCTGATCAGTATCAGTAAAAAAACTAAGGTCCCTCATGAAATCATCCAAGGTTAACTTCGAAAGAAAAATAGCCAAGGATTCAAATGATAACCACAAAGCCTTCTTTAGCTATGTTAAGAATCTAAGTGGCAACTCTGAACTAGTGCAAAATAGCACAAAATATACTGAACCTACTGATACTGACAACATCCTGGCAGATAGATTCAGTGCAAACTTCACCCCCTCTCACCTCCAAAAGGGCCCACAACAACACCAGAAAAGTGTAGTGTCCCAAAAATCACAGACGCACAGGTGAAAACAGCCCTTTTAAAAGCCAAAAACACAGCATCAGTGGGACCAGATGATGTCCCAGGCTGTGTCTTGCACGAACTACAGAACAAACTAACCCCCCACCTAAACACGCTGTTCAACTTCTGCCTCTCCACAGGCTATGTGCCCATAGAATAGTGCACAGCAATGGTTATTCCTCTCCACAAAGGAGGGGCCACAACTGACCCTGGTAACTATCGCCCCATAAGCCTGACTTGCCTGGTCTGCAAGGCTATGGAGTGCATCATCATGGAACTCATTAACAATGACATTGGAAACCTCCAAACACTTGACCTGACCCAGCTCAGCTTTATTAAGGGCAGATCATGCCTACTAAACCTGGTTGACTTCTTTAAGACAGTCACCAAGGCCCTAGACGAGGGAAAGGTGGTTCACGAAGCCTACTTTGACCTCGCCAAGGCTTTCGACACTATCCCACTTGGGTATTACAGAAAAACTCACCAGCCTGAACATAAACCCCTATGTCATGAGATGGGTTGCCAACAGGCTTAGAGACAGAACTCACACGGTAAGAATAGCGGGCTCCATGTCCGACTCTAAACCAGTCACAAGTGGTGTCCCGCAAGGCTTGGTCCTGGGATCCCTACTGTTCGGAATATACTTCTCAGAAGTACAGGCAAACACAGAAGGACTATGGCTAACCAAGTTCGCCGATGGCTGCAAACTGGGAGCCATAATTGACTCTCCAGCTGACACAGACATCCTCCAAAAGGGCCTTACTGAGAAGAACACCTGGTATCAAAGTCATGGCCTCAAGCTAAATGCCAAAAAATGCATAGTCATCCCATTTGGGAAAAACAAAATACCCATGAATTACCACATTAATACAGAAGTGGTAATAAGAGATCGGGGGACCCAGGTAGACAGTAATCTCTCATTTGACAATAATATTGCCAAAGTATTTAGGAAATTTTTCTATGTGGCCCATCTAATTACTAAAGGGTTCACATCTAGAAGTAAAGAGGTTATAGTGCCCCTCTACTCGTCACTCATTAGACCCATCATAGAGTACAATGCCCCATTTGGGATGTACCACACAAGACACTTCCAACAGCTGGAAAGACCACAAAAGTACCTCACCAAGAGGATTACTGGCCTCAAACGTATGTCCTCTGCAGGCCGACTGAAAAAACTCTGGCTGTACTCAGTGGCATATCGCTTACTCAGTGGTGATCTCTGCCTGACTTACAAAGCCATGTCCAACTCAGAATTGATGGACATGCTCCACCTAAAGAAATCCAAGTCACTGCGAGCCATGCGCTCTAGTGAGCTAAATCTCGCCACAACAATAAATAGAACATGCTGGAGGGATAGATTCCTGTCACAGAGACTCCCCATGCTTCGAAACAAAATTCCAAATTACATCAGACAGAGCCCCCTCACTAACACTCTTCAAGAGAAACCTTGATGAGTGGGTGGGTAACAGAAAATACACCTCTGGGATCACTTCATTGGCTCTGCTTGACAGAGGATCAGTTAATTAATCAATAGGGCAGTGAAAGCCGACACACTCTGGCTAGGCTTATAAATGTCCTCAGGCAGATAGTCTAGTACCTACCTATGAACCTATGATTTATGGAACACTAATCTCACCACATTATGGGAAGAAAAACTTATTACTGAAAATCTTTATAATTATTTATGGAGCCCATGCCCACATTTACCTTACTTTTTTGGAATACCAAAGCCATACAAGAACAGAGAAGACCCACCTTATAGACCGGTGGTAGCAAGTGGAGGTTTCCTTACTGAAGCCACAGCCATTTACCTTGATTACTTGCTGAAACCTTTAGCAGAAAAGAATGTCATACATAAGAGAGTCAATGGATTTTTTGAGGAAAATAAAAAACATTACAGTGGAAGCTGACAGTATTTTATTAACTATTGATGTGGAATCCTTGTACACAGTGCTCCCTCACAATTACTGTATAACAGCAGCTATGGAGTCTTTTAAGAAACATAATCAAGGTACACAAGCACAACTACAAAATTTAAGCAAGATCATTAATCTTAGACTGGACTTCAATTTCTTTACTTTCAATGACAAACACTGCAAACAATAAACTTGTATAGCAATGGGGGCTGCCATGGCTCCCAGCATAGTGAACATAGCCCTGGGCAAGTGGGAGAAGGACTTTGTTTTAAATAACACAGACTACATGCAGCATATTACAAGCTATTTATGTTTTATTGTCAACATCTTTATTGTTTGGAAAGGTGACACCTTACAGCTTGGAGATTTTATCACTTACCTCAATCAAACAACCCCCTTCCTGAAGTTTACCTCTTCCCATAGCTATACTTCATCCACTTTCTTAGATATGCAGATTTCCAAGGACACCAACAATAACAGAATCACCACTGATCTATTCAGAAAACCAACGAGGGTTAACTTATTACTAAAGGGTAAAAGTCTACATCCTACAAAAAACAAGTATAATGTAGTGAAGTCCCAAGGCTATAGATTAGCTAGAATTACCACAGAGATGGAACCATTTTTGACAAACCTGAACAACATAGAGAATGATTTTCTAGTGACAGGCTATGAAAGTCAGATGTTAAAAACATCCTGGAACCCATTATAGAACTGAAAAGGACTGAAGCATCTTCACTCAACTTCCCCAGTAGGAGAATGTTAAGAAATTCCACAGAGAATAACAAATGCAAAAATAGCTGCATCCTGACATACACTTTGGATTATCACAGTATCAAAAATTTTATTGAAGAAAACTGGGACATTGTCACAGGAAATCCTTTTCTGATCAACATCTTAGGTGAAGCCCCATTCTTTGTTTATAGGAAGACAACAACATTCGAAGTTTTGTTGAATTTAAACCTAGACCATATGAGAGAAACACTAAAAGATGTGTAATTGTACATTTTGTATATTTATACAGCAAGGTGATAGTTTGTATTTCCCTTATTTAAAGAAAATCATTAAGGCCAATGCAAGGGGTAACTGTAACACTACAAAAGTAATTTACAGGGCACAGCGCAATGAATGTGATGCATTCCATGTGGGCAAGACTGTAAATAAACTCAAGCATAGGATTTCATGTCATCCGTCAGAAATCCTCTCTGGATGTAAACATAATGCACTAGCCAAACACCTTTCTCTTCATAAAAGACACACAGGTTTTACGTTCCAGATCAAGGATCGCATAAATATGGGTGATCTTGAAGGGGACATTATGAATATCCTGGAGAAACATGAACTCATGTGGCAATTAAAGCTGAACTCTTTTAGGAAGCCTGGACTAAACTACTACTGTTCAATTAAAAAGTGCACTGGAACTTCAAAAATTGCCACATTGTTTTACATGACTAATTTTATTTTATTTTATTTTATTCTACCAGTTGGTTTTAAATACCATTTTAAATCAGTTATAATTTAAGTGTATATTTTGTTTCCATCATCATACATTTTTTCTTCTTATTTTTTTCTTTTTGTGGCTCTCTTTTTTTCCACTTTATTCAAAATGGTGTGTAATAACAATACTAACTAATTATAAAATTATATATATTTTTATAGATAGTTTTTAGGGTTATTATACACAGACCTGAAGAAGTCTAGAAGGAAGAAAGCAATCTTTGTTAACAATAGATTATGAAAATAGAATATGATTTTTACAATTGATTTTTTGCATGCAAAGTGTGTATGTATATATATATATATATATATATATATATATATATATATATATATATATATATATGTATATTATTGCCAAATGACTAAGGTTGATATTTTTCCTGCCATGTAGTATATTGTCTTGGATAAAATCACAGATTTAATAATCTACTTAATAATCTGGTTAAATAAGAGGTACCACATCATTATAAATTTTATTTAAAGTACATAAGGGCTATATTATTATGACAGCTACTAAGTAGGGCAGGACCAGCTCGAATTTTGCACTGATGGGGGAAGGGATGTTAATTTAACATGTGTGCCAATAATACTTTGTTTTACAGCACAATAAACCACTCCCTTGCCTGATAAAAAGTATATATGTATATATATATATATATATATATATATATATATATATATTTAGAAAGCTTGTGAGGAAACTATTACTCTATTTTTGTTTTACTTGGATCACTTGTCTGTGTACTTAATAAAGGATTTTCGACTGGAAACAGACTGCCTGTCTTGCTTGGATTACTTTTGAATCCTTAATAATTCTGTACAATTACATATATATTTTTTTCTTAATACGGGTTTAAGTTTGCTACTTCTACTACTTTTGTCTGATCTGATTAATATACAGTGATTAACTAGAGATATATATGGACTGACAATCTTCCATACAGAGAAGCTTCTTACACTGTTTTATTATTAATGCTCCTAACATTAACAACCATCAGAGAGGCATCAAATGTTGCTATCTGTGGGCTGTTAAATTTTTGACCTGGCAAAAATTCTGCCTAGTGTTTGTCAAATATTTCAAAATATCTGCTGCAAAAATTCTCTTCCCTGATCTAGACAAATGCACACAAAACAAGGCTTGGATGCGCTTTAAAATTTCCATTTTTTAAAACAGGACATTTATTTCCATGTAGGTATTTCCCCAAAAAATCTTTTCATTCACAGTGACCTGGCTATCCTTTCTATAGTTGATTTGTGAAAAATATGTCCAAATACCAGTACAAGAAATACTATCTAAGAGGGCTGTCAGTTCCCTACTAACAGTCAGGGAATCCTTGTGGGTGACATCACATGTACCAACATGAATAAAAACAGAGCCATACTTCCTTACATTAAGGCATTCCAAGGCTTGTCTCACATTTTCTATTTTTGCTCCTGGCAAGCATAACACTATTTGATGTTCATTATCATCTCTGCAAACATATATATCAGTTCCTCTAATAACTGAATCTCCAATTACAAGAATGTCTTTGGTGGCCTGCTGTGAAGAATCTTCAGCTTCTAATACAGTAATATCTGCTCTTTCAATTGTTACGAAGGATAGACCTTCATCACTATTAGTCTTATTAATCCCACTGTTTTCAGTGTGTATTAAATTCTCATCCAGCTGGTACTGTAAATCCACAGCTTGAGCCATGTAGTCAACAATCTTTCTCTTCTTTTTTCTTACAGTAATGTTCTTCAATCCTTCCACTTTCAGTTTTGATTTCTTCCTTTTAACTTGCCCCTTGTCTCTGTTTCTACCTTCTCTTTTGGAAGAATGATGCCTTTTTCTGTAGACTGAAGGTTTTCTGATATAAAAATATCATCATTCCCTGTAACCTGTGCGTTACACAAAGCAGTGTCTTTTTTACTATGTATTCTCTTTCCTTTACAGTCATTAATCAGTTTCTTTTTCTTCCTTGTTATTTGTTGTGAACTTCTTCCTTTCCTTCATTTTTGTTTCCTTCTAAACAAACTGTATCCTGAGATTGCTGAATACTTGCATCCAGGATTCCAAAGTTGTCAGGGGCATAGTCTTCTTTCATAGGGGTTGAATAATCTTTGAAGACAATAGATGCATCATTTCCTAAATATGTTCTATTTGTTCTGTGCCTAACATTATTTACTTCATCAGTCCAGTCATTAATATATGAAACAACAGTTCTCCAAGCCATGCCAGTTGCACAAGTGCAATCATCATCAAGTCTAGATTTACTTCTAGCAGTGGTAAGCAAACCATCCAGCGTTTGACACGAGGAACACAGATCACCAGTGTTATCAGCTGTTACCTTTAAATGTGCATAGCATTTATTATACTGTAGAAGATATTTGTGCATTAGCAAATTGTTAATTGCATACTCACTAGATGGGTTGCAAATTGGCTCACAGATAGTAGCAGACTCCATGTCAGACTGCTGACCAGTCATGAGTGGAGTCCCACAGGGATCGGTCCTGGGTCCTCTCCTGTTTGGCATCAACTTCTCAGAAGTCCAGGCCAACATAGAGGGACTCTGGCTGACCAAGTTTACACATGACTGCAAGCTGGGAGCCATTATTAACTCCCCAGGTGATGTAGACATGCTAGGGCACTTCTATGGGCTAGGCTTGTAAAGGGTCCAGGGCCATTAGCCTAATACACACCTATGAACCTATTTAAGGAAGCCATATTCAGCTTCAAATTAATGCGATATTACAAAAGAAAAGATCAAAATCAGTAACCAGAGAATTCAAAGAGAACTTAAATCAACTTCTATGACAGAAAATCACACCAGCAATATACAACTAAATAAAGTACAGTAAGTTGTTCTGACCATACAAGTTTTACAAGCCAAAAAAAGTTATAATTCCTTTACGCCACTCAGTATCGCCTGCAGTAGCACTTTCTTTTGACAATAAAGATAAATAAATCACTAACCAAGACAGGATTGTTAAGACATGCTCAGGAATTTCCTCTCTGCAGTCTGTGTAAATTTATAGCTGTCTAGGCCTCTTGGGGTGGCTAGAGCTTGCCTGTCTAAAACCTAGCCCTTTCTAACAACCAAAAATAAAACAACAAAATATGAATCAAAGTAAATCTTGTTAACAAGCAGTCCCTTCCTACGTACAGTGAAAAACAGTGATAACAAATACAATATAAATTCAAATAAAACTCCTCATACCAATCAGCTCCACAGTAAGTCACAAACCAAGAAAGGATTGTTTAGATATTTCTTTGATATGCATCAAACCTTAAAGGCAATACATCTGTCTTGACTGGTTATATTTCTTGTTATTGCAGCATTTGTGAAATAAGTGATTTGATGCTTGCTTGAATATTGTTACACCTCTACAAATGCCTGTTTTATTATGAAATGCCTCTCAATACAATTACTACTCTTGTTCCATGTAAAAACAGATTGATATAGTCATTCTTCCTAGTCACCTAGGGTACTCAAATGGTCAGTCAGTGGTGTGATGTGAAATGGCAATGTACTGAAATCTTGTAAAATGTTAATGGGCTATGATTCTTGTTTCCAAGTGGAATTCAGGAATCAGTATTGTATATATTTTAACTATCTTAAATGTGAAGTATGGTTTGGCATTATTGTGACTACTGTTTCTTGGTATACTAGATCACATGAAAAATGCAAGTCAAGAAACAGTATATTGCAAACATTTAACTCAGTGAAAAATGAAGAAATACAAAAGTATGAAAACAGTTTAAAATATTAAATAAGGTAAATCAAAGTTAAGCACAGTAGAGGTATCATAAAATGTCTAATTCTAGCTTGCAAAAAAGAAACATACCTCTTGGTTGTAATCTGTTAACCTCTTTCAGACATGGTAGTTTTGTGGGTAGGCACAGGGATAGAGCTGAAAGAGTTAAGTGCTACATGAATAGAGAAATACAAGTTCACACTATAAAAAATATTCATTTGAACACAAGGAGAAGACAACAAAACAAATTAACATTAAGGGAAAAACAGTAAGAAAAGGTGATGTGGATAATTGACTTATGGAATGTGAAAGGGATACAAGATAAAAAGAAAAGGAAATTATGCACTTAGCTTTTAAATCAGATGCAAATGTTATATTTATACAAGAAACACATATGTTAAAGGAAGATTGGATGAAAGATAGGGAAAAATGGATAAAAACAATAATAGCATCAGGTAATAAAACAAACAGTAAGGGGGTTGCAATTTTAATTAAAAACTCATTCAATGAAATGATTATACATCATGACTCAGATATAAATGGAAGATAGTGCTATTTTTCAATTAAAAGCTCTAGTCTACAGAAATACTTCTTTTCTTGAGTCTGTATAGTCAGTGTGTGAAAAAAAATGTTATCATGAAAATTTATAACATCCTAACTTGATTTCCAAACTACCACTATATAATAGGAGGTGACTGTGATGCAATAATTGACTATGTAAAAGATAGAACAAGTAAAAGCAAAATTTATAACACTCAGGCCTCCATAGCAATAAATGATTTAAAAACACATTTTAACTTATTCGAACTGCATTGCTACCGGAACAATAACTAATCTACAATAAAATTCACATGCTACTCCTGATGTTATAAACTGTGGTCTAGATTAGACTTCTTTCTGATATCAAAAATATTCCTAAAGGCAGAAATAAACTATTGTTCAGAACCTAGTTTTTGTTCAGACCACTCAAAGATTACAATTAAAATAAGATGGTTTACTGATCTAAATCTGAAAACAAGGGGTATAAACTAGTCCCTAAATCTGAACTTATTACAGAAAAAGGATGTAATACAGGAAATTAACAACATATTAGACGAACTCGATCATGACTTAACCTGACAGATATTCCCTATGATATTCAGTGGGCAGCGAGTAAAGCAGGGATTGGGGAATTTTGATTAAAGAAGTGTCATACTATAAAAATATATAAGGAGAAAGAGCTCTATATTTAAATAATTCAAGGACAATCTTTATACCTAAAGGAAAATCTAATAACAAAAAAACAGGAAACTACAGACCAATTTCTCTCATAAATCTAGACTGCCTATAGCAGGCAACTGAGTAAATGTCAGGAAAATCCTACTAGGACAGCTGAACTTTATTTGGGGTTAATTAGAGTCTATTTAATTGATGGCAGGTGTGTACCGAAGAAGACTGAATTCTTTAAATCAAAAGGTGCTTCAACAAAGTATTAGTTTAAGGGTGTGCACACTTATCCAACCAGCTTATTGTACATTTTTTTATTTTTTGTATTTTTTCCCCTAACAGATTTGTTTGTTTTTCAATTGAATTGTACAGGTTATATGTCACATTAAAGGCGTGAAAAGTTTTGAAATGATTTATTGTTGTCTCATTTTTTTATATCACAAAAACCTGGCATTTTAACAGGGGTGTGTACACTTTTTTATATCCACTGTATTTGCAGATTGTTATTTAGGAGACTTTAACTATGCTGCCATTTTGTTTTTTATGCAGCCATGATTTAAAGCATGGCAAAAACGGTTTTACATCATTTCTAAGCTACATAACATTTTGGCATCTTGCAGTCTTTTTGATATGACTGTATGTTTTGTCCTAATATTATTTTTGTGCTGCTTTTATTTATGCCTCTCTTATCAGAAGGAAAATATATCAAAGACAAAAGCAGGACTTTTAAATGAAGACATAATGTCTGGGTGTACACCAGGGTTCATCTCTGAGCCCACTGCTGTTCGTACTGGTAATGGATTACATTAGCAAACAGGTTGGAGGGGACAGATCAACAAAGTTGCTGTATGCAGACAATGTGGCAGTACAGGCAGACTCTGAGCTAGAACTTCAGCAAAGGTTAGGAGAATGGAATGTAAATCTGAAGGCACATGGGATGAAACTAAGCACAGATAAGACTGGTAATGGCAGCAAATTGGGGAAATCAGAAGAAGCTGAGAATAGAGATAGAAGGGAAGATAGCAGAACAGGTAAACAGCTTCAAGTATCTTTGAGGGGTAGTTGAGGAGAAGGGTAGTCTGAATGAAGAGGTCAAAGCTAGAATCAGAGGGGGTGCAGCCAACTGACATAGAGTATCAGGTGTAGTCTATGACAGAAGAATGCCAAAGAAGCTAAAAAGTAAGGCGTACAAGATAGTAGTGCGACCAGTACTACTGTGTGGTACAGAAACCTGAGCAGTAAAGGCAGAACAGTTAAAGAAGCTAGAGGTGATGGGCATGAAGTGCCTGAGAAAGGTGGTAGGATGCACACTGTGGGACAGACAAAGAAATGGGAAAATAAGAGCAGAAGCCAAAGTAGCTCCAATTGCAGAAAAGATCAAAGAGAACAGATTATGATGGCTTGGGCACATGTGTAGAAAAGCAGAAGACAATCTGGTAAAGAAGATTTGGGACAGACAGGAAGAAGGTAAGAGGAAGCCAGGATGTCCAGCAAAGAGGTGTATGGATTGTGTGAAAGAAGATCTGCGACAGTCAGGCATGAGTGTTGAAGAAGGCAGGAGTGTGGCGCTGAATCGAGAGAGTTGGCGACAGTTAACATGATACCCTGACCCCATGTAGAAAAATGGGAAATAGGGGGCTGATGATGATGATGACATAATGACTTAAAATGTGTAAAGGGGATCTACTTAGAAAAGAAAAATTATAAAGATGTACTGATTTTTTTTTTATTTGTTTTTTTTTTCCAAAAAGGCACAGCTCATTCTTTTAGCTGAAGATCTGAATAAAAACTCATTCTGATATATATTTAAATACTTTCCAGACAAATTCTTTTATCAGTGTGTAATCAGTGTGAAACTCCAAAGTGCTGTACATATCACAATGTTAGAAATGTGTCATAACATTTAATAAAAAGCAGCAATTTACTGTAAACATTACCCTCGCTAGCTTAACTAGACTATTTTTACATAATTCTTGTGGGAGTATTCTTCAAATGAATACTTTATGTAGGTGTTTATAGCAGCTAATAACTCCTGAATGAATTCCATGGCTATTTCTGTTTTTGGCTCAAAGACTCTAAGTTTATTCACTCTTTCCATTAGTTCAGTGCTATTTATATGTTACACAGTTAGACATTTCTTTCGTTCTGTGTTAGAATACGTTAGCTGCCATGGCTGTAGAAATATTACCTTTCCTGGCTGCAATGCTTCAACCAAAAAAAGGTCTCATTATATCTTTTACACAGCAACGCATCCTGGAAGGGGGGGGGGGTTCCATTGGGCATCAGAAACTGGTACGTGAATGACTTTTGTTATTCTGGTCAGACAGCCAACATGAAATGCAAATGAACCATTATTCATACCATTTGATAACGTTTAAAGTCATGCTTCTCTTTCCTTTTCCTCAGTCTGTATACTACCATCTTATTCTCCCAAATAATTCCCATGGTCCTCCACCCCTATTAATGTGTGTTTGTTTATTTATATATGTGGCAATTGGGGTGGTGGCCTGGTCTGAAGGATCCTTTATAACTAGCAGCTGACCATAAACAATACAAGTGTAAGCATAAGTAGAGACATAAAATAACAAGTCAGCTTACATGGATATAACAGATAGTGCAAAACATTCTTCTATACGTTGTGGTTTGAGCACTTGTGATATTGTTTTGCTCATTTGCTAACTAATAATTAGTACTGGCAACAAAATAAAAAAATATGCAAAATAAGAAAATAGAGCAATATAAGAATAAATAATATTTACAGAGGAAACAGACTTTAATGTTTGTTCATGGTATTGTATGCATAGTTTCCTTCATTTACTAATTATCAGTGCTGGTAAACACATGTTTGTAACTAAAACTAATATGAAGAATAAAAATGCAGTTCTGTTAAACCTGTTGACATTTTAAAAAGGTGATGCTTAGAAAGGTAAAATGCATTAGTTTTTAATTGTGTTGGTAACAAACTCCTCTGTGTGCATTTCAGTTATATTTATATATAGAAACAAAGGCATTTATTCTAACTAAAAGCAAGAATGTAATACATACAATATCAGAGGGAAAATACTCTTGCTATTAGTATTTTACACAAAGTTTAATTCATCTGCTAACTAAATATTAAGAATGGCAATCTCTGATTTTCCATATTATCCAGTTCATGGTTACTAGAAAGCCAAAGTCTATCCCAGCACACAATGGGCACAAGGCAGAGAAGCTAGTGACAACACAGCATCATTCTATACATGGGCGCACACACACACACACACACACACACACACACACGCACGCACGCACGCACGCATGCACGCACACACACACACACTCTCAGACATTCCTAAAGGCAATTTGGTAGCTCACCAGTTCACCTGTGTCATGCTTATAAAGGGAGGACTGACAAACTGTACATAACCAAACAAGATAATGAAGCATAAACAGCAGTGCCTACTACTGTACCAGTGTGTCATCCAGTCTTGAATAACATCACCACCCCCACTCTTTCTGGGGCATTCTCTCTGTTGCCTCACAGTGTGTCCATTGGCAAAAATATATTTAGCCTGCTTTAGCTAGTCCTCTGGAATAAAGAAATATCCCTGAAAGGGGTACTCCCAAAATTTTATGGGTAACCTGCATTTACAGTATTCATTACCCACCATTCTGTCATCAGGGGGACCATTCTTTCCTACCTAGGAGGCAGAGAAGAGAGGCAACCCCCCCACTTATTTGGGGTCTGATATAAATATGTGGGAAAATGCCATCTTGACTGTATCCCTGAGGACTACTGTCCTCTTCCTCTAGTCCATTGCAAGATGCCAAAATATTATGTAGCTTAGAAAAGATGTAAAAACCATTTTGCAATGCTTCAGATCATGGCTGCATAAAAAATAAAATGGCAGCATAGTTAAAAGTCTCCTAAACAGCAATCTGTACATACAGTATCCTACTAAGTCACTAGAAGCATCTGAAATGTGGAGTACTGCAATATATGCAAAATAGTTGCATTTAAGCTTTTGAATGTGTCTAGTCAGAACTGTCAGAGTGAGCTACTGCATAGCCCTTAAAAGTATTCTTGCTTAAAAACATGGCCAGTAAGTAATTCTAAATATAATAGGAACAGTAAAAGAGAAAGCAGGTATCCTTCTCTTGTACCTCTGCTTATGCCCAACATCCCTGAAATCCCTTGGGTCCACTTTTCTTTTCTAGCCTTAGCTTCCTTATACAATGCCATCACTAACTCCACAAGGTGCTCAGACAACCACATATACTTTAAAACTGCAAATAAAGTCTAGTTTACACTATCACATGTTTTTTCTGACTTAGATTATCTGCTATGTATCCAGCATTACCACAAATGTGTTAATCAAGTTGTTAAAAGCTGTTCTACCTGTGACAAACCTAATCTGATCATAGCACATAAGGTTAGGGTGTGTACTTACTAACATTTTAGCCATTAATGCAAGCTGCAAATAGTTTATAATCATGATTCATGATTCATTTATCTATGATGAATCATAGAGACTGGACTATAGGATTCTGCCTGTTTGGGGTCTTTCCTATTTTAAATATATCGGTGCCAGTAGCTTGCTTCTATGACTCTGATGTTTGACTGGTGATCATAATGTAACTAGCTAATTATATAAGACCTCTTCTAAATTCTTCTTTTCCCCACTTTTATACTCCTAATGCTATACCATCTGGCTCAGATGTCTTTCTTTCTTTCTTTTTTTTTCTGCTCCTTTATTATCAACTCCATCTCCTCCTGTGTCACATCCTTTATTTAAAGTGTGACCTGGATTGATTCTAACTTGCTAAGGTCCAAAGATCCAAGGTAGGCTGCACTCTATTGAGCTTGTACCCCTTCTCTAGGCTCTTTCTGATACTATCCTCTGTAATACTCAGCAAATGGTTCCATATGCAACAGCTATACTGAAAATTCTTCCTCATCCAGTACTATCTTACATCCCATCATTTCCATCTTCTGCTCACTAAGCCTAAGGGCCAAATATCTTTGATTGACTAGTGTGGCCTGAAAATCCATAAGTTAAGGAAACGTTTGTCTTGGTCCAGTTTACATTGCAGTGATTTTTCCATTTTATCTTTCATTTCTTTAACTTTTACAGTCATCACACTCATACCTGCCATTAACTTGATTGGGCTTTCAACAGCCTTTTCTGTAATTCCCTGAAATTTCTTATGATTTGCAGTGTTTGCCTTGTATTCTGACTTCTCAAAGGATCAACTAAATCTTTTTTCAGCATAAGCAGCAGCCCATGTGAGCTGCAAGATATTCAGGTTTCCCACCGTGAGATGGTCATCTGTGAAAAGTCAGGATTAACACAAACCATTGTTAACACGTGCTTTTTACAGTGTAGTCAATTAACAATACAGAAAAAGGCCAGCCACAGTCTAAGTTATTCAAGTGAACAATATTAGCTATGGTTTTGCATAACTTTGCAATCCCATTTCTCTAATTTCAGTTCCATCTGTTTAACCTTCATTAGTTACCTCAGTACCTGGAGTGTTAACAGTATTGTTAATATAGACAGTTGGTCAAGGCAAGAGACTGGTTAGCATAACTAAAAGGATGCACTCTTTACCCAAATTATGTTTCTGGGGCTGTCTCAGGGAGCATTGTTTGAGTTATGAAAAGGGGAGAAAATGTGAATAAAGTGTGCAAAACATTTAAATATTTCAGTAGAGATGCTGCAGCAAAGGTACAAAATGTGAAGTGCAATATACAGGTGTGACATGAAAAGATGTGTGTAACAAGGATTTTTCTAGAAATGCAGCAAAACCTTATAACTTGAAAGAATGACACACACACACTAATGGAAGTTTGTTATCCTTAATCAGGTGCTTCCTGTCAAAATCTATGTTTCCTTTTCTGGGGTTTGAACTTTCTGATTATCTAAACAAAATTTGCTTGGAAAAAGTATTTGTATTTAAAATTTTGAATAAGCAACAACTGAAGGGCCATGACTTCTTTACCTAATGCAGAAACAGGACATTTGTCTAAAACTATTGTGATAACCGAATACATTCTAGTGTCAATACCGTGCATGACACCCCTCTGACATTTCTTCAGTTTCTTGATACTTGATGTGAGAATCAGCCCAGCCGTTGATTTGGTCAAACTGTGTTTTCATTTTGGAGAGTTTACTGGTCTCTTAAACACATAAGTAGCGAACAAAATATATACATGAAATACAGATGAAAATAGAGACAGCTTGCTTTTCAGGGTAAGTGAACTTTTGCCCAGTGCTCTGGTTGTTTGTGCTTTTTTATTTCTAAATTGTCATAAAAGTCAGAGTTAACTAGACTACAGTCATCTTCAGTTAATAGTAGTGATGAAATCAGCTAGTTATTAGTAATTCTTTTCCATCTGCTATCTGCCTAGTCAAAACTTATTATTTTACTTTTCTTTGTGCAACAGGATACTTGTTTGGATATTTAATATTATACTGTGTTGTCTAATTTTTTTAAACAAAGCATTTCATTATGTTATCTCAAAAGCTTATATGTGCCTACTGTGATGATGTGAGGTAGTGCCAGCTGTGCCAGGGAGAGTAGGGCAGTGCATGTGTAACATATGCCAATATAGCTAGCTAGAGTTTTGTAAAGAATTATGTCATTTGAATATCAAATGTATTTGTAAAGTTGCTTGGGTTAAAAATGTATCAACAGTATGTCCTGCTGGACAGAAAAGTAACATACATGTATGTCAGACTGTATTGTTGTAAGTGACAAACTGTATATAGTTTAGCAGAGGATAGTGGAAGGGAAGGGGTTAAGCCCAGCCCAGCTAACCTTAAGAAAAATGTCCTGAAATTAAATGACTTGGTTTAGGACATAAAGGTTTTATCTCACAGGTCTGAGTGCAGCCATAGAATGGCTTGTTAGTCTCTGCAGGAAGGGGAGAAGTGTTGGAATTGTTTTACAGTTTACAGATGCTGTGATAAACCTTAGCGTAAGTTCTATGTGTGAGTTGTAACACGTCAGTGCCAGATTCTAGGTCATTTTGTAGTGGGGGCATAATGTGGGAACCACAGAGTCAGGTGACCAGATGTGATGTCATTCTGTAGTCAGGACTGAAATTGTATTTGAATACTAGTGGGAGGTGGGATAAAGGCACTCTATTTTTGGACCTGACAAGAGACATTCATCCACCTTCATCTTGCCTTGCTTTAATAAGTAACTAGAGAACAGTAAATCTTCAGTCAGTTAGGAAAATGTAGTGAGATTAGCTAAATGTTGTTTTTTCTGTATATGTCTGAGTCTTTCCATCTGTGTTGGTTTTTTGTATTTCCTGTGATTGAAACTCTGGTGTTTATTGTCAAATAGATATTCAGTATTTTCATGTTTCTTTTTTTATTTATTATTAAATACATCTAAACCTTTCATGGTGGCTAGTCTTTTAGAAAATATTTAACCTTTGAGAGTACTTGCATTTATTGTACTGTGGATCTATGTTCCTGAAAGTCTTGCTGCTTTAATAAACACTACCATTTGTATAAAAATTAATTTTAATAAGTGTAATTGGGTACCCTTGTAAGATCCTTAAGGTAGTTTGCTTTGAGTATTCTAGTGGCAGTGAATCTACCTTATGGTCTGGGTGGAGGTGGCGGAGCCGGTAAGCCGTGCCAGCCTTTCCCAGGTGTGTGTGTGTGTGTGTGTGTGTGTGTGTGTGTGTTGTGTGTTGTGTGTATGTGAGTGTGTGTGTGTGTGTGTGTGTGTGTGTGTGTGTGTGTGTGTGTGTGTGTGTGTGTGTGTGTATGTGTGTGTGTGTGTGTGTTTGAAAGAAAGTGTGCATGTCAGCTACTTTGAACAGGGACACTGAGAGCACTGATTTCACAGAGATGATGGTGGATGACTTGGTTTGGAACACTCAGCTAAGGAATCAGCTCTGTAGTGGTCAGTGGGGAGTCTTGTTTGGGGCCTGGAGAAAAAGTCAAGCCCCAGGACTGGAGTGTGCATTCCCTATATGCTATTTATGGAAACTGATCTCAGTGCAGACGGTTGCATCTGAAAATACTTTGTGTGTATATTTTTTCTCACAGTGAATGTCCCTCACTAGTGTCAGTGGTGAAGATTGAGGCTTTTTGATCATTGGCCCAGAGGAGGGTCTTTACATATTGTTGAGCAGTGGTGGGATATTAATTGAACTTCTGTAGCCTGTAAGCAATTTTCACTAAAGGTGCATGTACTGTCAGCAACCACAAGGTAAACATACATAGTTTCATTCTTCATAACAATTTTATTTATTTATTTTTTTAAGTTTAGTTTAGTCAGGGATAGTAGGCAAATATGCCAGCAGAGGATTATGGAAAGCTGACAGGGAACCAGTTGGCTAAGGTGTGCAAATCCAAAGGACTGGTGCATGGCAACCTGACTAAAGAAGAAATTATTTTAGCCTTAGTTACAGCTGCAGCACAGACCAGCAACCAGGAAGACAACCAGTCTGGAGATGGAAATGTGCAGCCTTCAGAAACAAGATAGGTCACCTTTTCCTCAGAAGACTTAAAAACCTATCTGGAGGCTGAAGAAAATGAAAAGCAGCACGAACATGAAAAGGATATGCTGATTCTTCAACAGGAACATGGAGGTAATAACCAAACCCCAGAAGCAACAAAGGTCAGGTAATTTCTTCCGCAGTATACAGAAGGTGATAATTTTGATAGTTTTATTCATATATTTGAAAGAGTATGTAGATAATGTGATGCTCAGCAAGGGCTCTGCATACAGTTCCTGACCCTCTTACTCCATGGTAAAGCTGTAACTGCTGTTTCTAAATGATCTGATATTGATTGTTTAAATTATGACAAGATTAAACCATGTTTATTTAAATGTTTCAGGTTAGTACTCGAAGCTTACAGATAAAAATTTTGTGAGTATAGATGTAGGGCAGATGAAATTATATGTGATTATATTGCTGAGCTAAACACTGATTTTCATAGGTGGGTGAGTGGGTGTCATGTCACCACTTTTGAAAGGCTGGCAGACCTTTTGGTGAGAGAACAACCCCTTAGCACTTTGTCTGAGGACATGAGAATCTGGTTGGCAGACCGGGATTGTAACTCTGCAGATGAGCTGGGGAGAAAAGGGGATCTCTACTTGGCAAGTAGGGCACCACTGCCCAAGAAGGGGATACCCAGTGCTGTACATGGATACAAGGGAACTCATGGTGGGCAGCATAAACCACCCCAACAGAGTCCACCAGTAACAGGGCAAACCACTAGTTCAGGTACACAGTCAGGATGAGGGTTTAGATGTCTTAAATATAACCAGAGGGGCTATATAGCATAAAATGTCCACTGAAGCAAGGTGGGGAACAAAAGCTGAGGGAGCCAGCAAGTGGGAATAACAGCATGCCAGTGGTAGGCTGTCTGGAGACAACAGGGGTACAAAACCATCAGTGGAGTTTGTATCCTAGCCTAGTGGATGGAAAACAGGCTACTGTCAAGAGATACACAGCCTTTGACGTAACCATTATAAGACTGCAGTGGTTAAAGAGGAGCAGTATTTTCTTAGGCAGTCTACTCCAGTCAGAGCTTTAGGATGGACCCCATTTCAAATGCATTTGGCCAAGGTTCACCTTGGCTGGGTGGGTGGAAAAGGAAGCAAGCAAGTAAGTGTGTTTGAGGATATCCCTGCAGATGTCTTGATAGGGAATGATTTTGATAATGCAGTACCTTGTGTGCATACAGTTACATGCCATCAGGCTTGGAGACAGGGATGTGGGTCTGGTAGCCTGGGGGAGACCTAGACAGACCCTCACACCTGAAGACAGGGCTGGTGAGGTGGTATTTCAAGGAGGGAGCTACCCTGTAGCAGTGAGGCTGAGGGTGAGCCACAGCTGCTGATAGATACTGATGTTCCCTTGGACAGGGTGACTGCAAGGGCAGAGGTGAGTGGTAGTACCTAGTCTAACAGTGAGGCACAGCTGTCAGAAGATATCAGACTTCCTATGAAAGGGGAGCTGGGGAGGGTCACAAAGGTAGAGTTGAGACAGGCTCAGCACTTGGACTCTACCTTATGAGGTTTGATGGAAGTAACTAAGGAGGCACCTGATTCTCAAGGAAAAGGGGAGTCTGTATACTGGAACAAAGGGTTACTGTATAGAGAGTGGACCCTGAGAGAGGGTTAGGGGGAGAGGTAATACAGCAGTTGATAGCCCATGACATTCCTTTTGCAGGTCATATGGGCATAAAGCATACAAAGAGATATATTATGCAGACCTTTTATTGGCCTGGGATTGCAATGGATGTAACAGGGTACTGGAGAACCTGTGAGCAGTGCCAAAAAGTAGGCAAGACAGGAGACAAGGTCAAAGCTCTTTTGATGTCTTTGCCTGTGATTGAGGAGGCATTTCAGAGGGTAGCCATGGATATTGTGAGGCCTCTGAGTAGCCCAAGTTCCACAGGAAAGAAATATATCCTTGTGGTAGTACATTATGCTACTAGATACCCTGATACAGTGGCTCTGTCTTCTATCAAGGCAGAGAAGGTGACAAATGCTTTGTTAGATATTTCAGCAGGGTAGGTTTCCCGAGAGAAATACTGACTGGCAGAGGGGCCAATTTCATGTCAGACCTACTGGCTTGTCTGTGGCAGCACTGCAGGGTGAAGCACCTAAAGACTACCCTGTACCACTCCCAGACTAATGGTCTTATGGAAAGGTTAAACTCTGCAGTGAAGATCATGCTAAGGGCATTTGCAGACCAGTTTTAGAGATAAAGAGAAAGTAGGACAAATATTTGCCCCATTTGCTGTTTGCATACAGACAGGTACCCCAGGAATCCACAGGTTTTTCACCCTTTGAGTTGCTGTATGGGTACAGAGTGAGGGGGCCCTTGGACTTGATTTGTTTTGAGTGGGAGGGTGAGTGTGAATCTCACAAGGAGTCTGTTGTAGCATATGTCCTAAACCTCAGGACAAGACTTAGGGAGCTCATGGATTTGACCCAGGAGAACCTGACAGGACTCCCAACAGCAAAAAAGGTCTGGAATAACAGGAATGCTTGAGCTTGAGAGTATGTTGTGGGACAGCAGGTTATGGTGCTCATTCCTGTCAGACATGATAAGCTGCAGGCAGCTTGGGAAGGACCCTTCAAAGTGATAAGGAGGGTCAGTGATGTTAACTACATGGTATAACTGCTAGGCAGGAGGCAGGGGCACCAACTGTACCATGTTAACATGGTGAAGCCTTACTATGACAGGGAGGTCCTTGTGCTGAGTATTTGCAGTGGGTGGCAGAAGGAGTCTGCGAGGGCTCTGGTGACTGATCTTATCAATGAAACTCAGACCGACACCTCAGTAGAAGGGGTAGCAATGTACAAGCAGGTGTCCCTTACCCAGGTTTGAGAAATCTGAGCAGTGTTACAGGAGTTTGGGGACATATTCACTGGGAAACATGGGTGCACCCACCTGGTGCAGCACCATGTGGTTACGGGATGCCAAAGACCTATGAAGCAGGATCATTATAGGGTTTCTGACCGAGTCAGACAGACTCTGAGGTAGAAGGTACAGGATGTTGGAACTAGGAGTAATCCAGGAGTCCAGCAGTCCCTGGGCCTCTCCAGTGGTTCCAGTACAAAAGAAGAATGTCAGCATCAGGTTCTGTGTGGACTACAGAAAACTAAACAGTCACACAGATTCAGATTCTTACCACATGCCTAGGACAGATGTAGCCTTAGAGCAGCTGGGTGGTGCTAAATATCTGAGCACAAGTTGATTTGACCAAGGACAAGTGGCAGGTGCCTTTGACTCCCACTGCTAGAGAGAAGTCAGCCTTTCTGACACCATCCAGATTATACAAGTTCACAAAGATGCCCTTTGGGATGAAAAATGCCTCAGCAACCTTCCAGAGGCTGGTAGATGATATCCTAGCAGGAACAGGAGATTTGCCCTTGCTTACCTGGGCAATATTGCTATCTACAACAGGAGCATCTTTAGCATGTCAGGGAGGTCCTGGGTAGACTGCAAAGGAAAGAGTTGACCATTAAGCCCATTTAGTGTCAGATGGGCATACCTCTCAACCTGGAAACATCAAAAATCTGGACAAGGTCCATGAAAAATAGGTGCAAATCTGTACACTGATTAACGTAAACTTTGCATACATAATTATGTAACCCCACCCACTCCAATGAAATTGTGGGATACCAACTTTCAAATGCAAACTGAAGAATAGACAACCAATATATGATGCCAGAGTCCCCCTGCAGCCATTCCAGTGTCCCATTACCTGGCTATTTCGCCCCATTTACCATAAACACTAATGTGTGCATGCATACTGCTTTACTTCTACAATGATTATTTGGATTTTACTTTTACATTTTATAGCACAATGCACAAACACCAATAGATATCTGCTAAACAAAGCAATACTGTCTCAGAATGAAAGTAGACTTGGCATTAAAACTTCTCTGCCCTTGAAATTCACATTCATTGAAACAGCATTGAAACCCACACCACATCAAAGAAAATGCATCTGGCCAGTGGTGGATAATAGGCGCCTTGCACACAAAACAAGAAACATACATGTGTTCTTTGATACACCTTCCTGACGTTAAATTATATTCCTTGTATAATACAGCACATTTGTTAGACTTAAGTTAGAATGCATTTTAAATTTATTGTTTGAACATTTTTCCAGTAGGCAATGAAACAAAATGCATGAACCAGTAATGACAAAACTGCCCAATTCAGTACATTTCCATCATAAAAGTCTACTTACACACACACACACACACACACACACACACATATATATATATATATATACATATATATATATATATATATATGTATATATATATATATATATATATATATATATATATATATATATATATATAATGGCAATAGTGAAAGCCATAGGCATCTTGCACAGCTTATCACATTTATTTTCAATTTCAGTTTTTTTTTGGGGGGGGGCGGGGACAAAAGGACAAAAACCAGGGACACATTTTAAACATTACTTGTATAATTTTGAAAAGTTGCTAGAATAAAATGTGTTACCACCATGCATTTCACTGCCAAGTCTTGAACCCAGGACCTTGTCCACAGCAGTCAGAACAACATACCACTATGCCAAATCAGCAGTTTCCTGTAAGAAGATAGGAAGACTGAAACTTAAATGGCTATCATTTAGTGAAGACAGTTCTCACTTCTCACCATAGCTCTCAACCTCTTAGCACAAAAAACCTGGACAAAGCCAATAATGGGGGAATACAGAATTCAGTTCTCACTTCTCACCATCGCTGCCAATGTCTTTGTACAAAAACTTGGACAAAGCCAATAATGGGGAAATACAGCCCCCAAATAGGGAAAAATTTCAAATACTGATCTTATAAACTTAGAAAAATGCTAGAATAAAAGGTTTTATGTTGCCATTTATTTTCTAAAATATGAAGTCTGAAATTCAAATGCCTGTCATTATTTAGTGAATTCAATCCTTCAGTGATTTGGCACAAAAATCCTGAAAAACCACAGATTTAATGAGGAACAGAGCAAAAATAGGAGGCATAAATTCGCAAGTGGTGGTGGCTAGGGACTTTAGACTCTTTTTAACTGTACTCAAGGTACAGGGTTTGAGCCTGAGTACCTCTAGCCACCAGGTGTATTTCCCTGGGGGCATTTACGCGCACACACACACACACACACACACACACACACACACACACACACACACACACACACACACACACACACACTGCAGAAAAGCAGAGTCTGTTCAGGCCAAAACTCCATTCACGAACAAATGCCTTAAAAGTAAGCAGGAAGCAGCTTTTCACTTGCAGAACAAATACTGTTCAGAAGCAGCAAGGAATGCAGAACAAATACTGCATCCTGAAATGAGTCTGTTCAGGCCAAATACCTTAAAATCAAACTCTGCTCACGAACAAATACCTTAAAAGCTAGCTGCAGAACAAATACCTTATCTGTTCAGAAGCAGCTTTTCACTTGCACAACAAGAACAAATACTGTTCAGAAGCAGCTCAAACTTCGTTCACTAGAAAGCTTTTGCAGCAGCCAGTTGCTCTGAAAATAACTCCATAACTCCATTCAATAGAAAGCTAGATGGCTAGATGCTGTTTCCTTCCTGCTCACAGATTCATTCATTCATTCAAACAGTAGCAGCCAGACAGAAATGCATGCATGTGAGCCCTTGAGCTCAATTCTGACAGGCTGGTGGAGCCGATGTCATCGCGCACGTGATGACGTCAGCTCAAAAAGTGAAAGAGAACAAAATTTAAAAAAATAGCTGGGAAAAAAAATCAGAAATGGAGGGGTGCCACTTGGGAATTGTTGCACCCCATTTTTGGATCCCAAAACTCAGTAAACACCAAGTAATTCAGTACGGTTGGGAGGTATGTAGATGGGTATGGCAGAGATCTCCTACCTAAGACATAGAGTGGGAACTGGAAAGATCAGGCCAGAACCTTTTCAAGTGGAAGATATTCAGTCATGGCCTGCCCCATTACCAAAAAGGAGGTGAGGGCATTCTTGGTGACAGTGGGGTATTATAGAAAGTTTGTTCCCAATTACAGTACAATAGCTGCTCCACTCATAGACCTGTTGAGGAAAAACAGGCCAGATAAGGTTGTGTGGATCCCAGGCTGTGACCAGGCATTCCAAATTCTTAATGGGGCTTTGTTAGGACCCCCTGTGCTAGCTAGTCCAGATTACAGCAATGACTTTGTTGTGCAGGTGGATGCTTCAAACTGTAGGGTAGGGGCTGTATTTAGCCAGAGTTCTTCAGAGGGAGAAGAGCACCCTGTTGTATACCTTAGCTGTAGACTCCAACCCAAGGAAAAATGTTATGCAGATGAAGAAAAAGAATGCTAGCCATAGTATGAGCACTACAAAAACTTCAGCCCTATGTGTGTGGAAGGAGGTTTATTGTGGTTACAGAAAATCCCTTAACATGGCTTCATTGAGCCAGCTAGCAAAATGCCAAGTTATTAAGGTGCAGCCTAGGGTTGCAGGCATAAGACATGACAGTGCAGCACAGTAGTGAGGTCAGCTATGTCAGTGGAAATGGGCTGTAAAGATAGGGTATGGGTTCATGTGTTCCCAGATAGGTTCATCTCTCTCAAGCAATGTTTCCCCAGGGTCACTTGAAAAATAGCTTGAGTATTTGGGGGGGGGGCAGAAGATGTGATGATGTCGGGTAGTGCCAGGGAGAGTAGAGCAGTGCAGTTGTAATGTATGCCAGCATAGCTATCTGGAGTCTTGTAAAGAATTATATGTCATTTGAATATCAAACTGATTTGTACATATGCTTGTGTTAAAATTTGTTTGTAAAGTTGCTTGTGTTAAAAATGTATCAACAGTGGGTCCTGCTGGACAAAAAAGAAATATACACGTATGTCAGACTGTATTGTTGTAACTGATGAAATGTATATATTTTAACAGAGCATGCTGGATGGGAAGGGGTTAAGCTCAGCCCAGCTAACCTTAAGAAAAATGGGCTGAAATTAAATGACTTAGTTTAGGCCATAAAGATTTTATTTCACAGGTCTGAATGCAATAATAGAATGGCTTGTTAATCTCTGCAGGAAGGGGGGTAGTATTGGAATTGTTTTACAGTTTCCAGATGCTGTAATAAACCCAAGGTAAAGTTCTGTGTGTGTATTGTGACACATCAGCACCATATCCTGGCTTATTTTCTAGTGAGGATGTAGTGTGGGAACCACAGAGTCAGGTGACCAAATATGATGTCATTCTATAGCCAGCACTGAAGCTGTATTTGAATACAAGTGGAGATGTAATAAGGGCACTCTGATTTTGGACCTGACAAGAGACACTCATCCAACTTCATCTTGCCATGCTTTAGTAAGTAACTAGGGAACAGTATTTTTTCAGTCAGTTAGGAAAATATAGTGAGATGTACTAAATGTTGTTTTTCCTGTACCTGTCTGAGTCTTTCCATCGGTGTTGTTTTTTTTTATACTTCCTGTGATTGAAACTCTGGTGTTTATTGTAAATAGATGTCCAGTATTTTCATGTTTCTTTTTTATTTAGTATTAAATATATCTAAACATTTTATTGTGGCTGGTCTTTTAGAAAATATTTAACCATTGAGAGGACTTGCATTTATTTAGTGGCACTGTGGCTCTGCATTCCTGAAAGTCTTGCTGCTTTAATAAACACTAGCATTTGTATAAGTATTAGTTTTCATAAGTGTAATTAGGTACCCTTGTAAGATCCTTAAAGTAGTTGGCTTTGGGTGTTTTGGTGACAGAGAATCTACCTTATAGTCTGAGTGGAGGTGGCAGAGTGGGTAACCTGTGCCAGCCTTTCCCATGTGTGTGTGTTTGTGTGTGCGTGTGTGTGTGTGAAAATAAAATCTCAAAGAGAGTGTGTGTGTGTGTGTGTGTGTCAGCTACTTTGAACAGGGACACTGACAGCACTGATTTCACAGAGATGGTGGTGGAGGACTTAGTTTGGAACACCAGACTAAGGACTCAGCTCTGTAGTGGTCAACAGGAGTCTTATTTGGGGCCAGGAGAGAAAGCCCAGCCCCAGGACTAGAGTGTGCATGCCCAGTGTGCTCTTAAGGGAAACTGTACTTAGTGCAGTGGGTTGAATCTGAAAATACTGTGTGTGTCTAGTTTTCTCACAGTAAACAACCCCCACTGGTGTCAGTAGTGAGGATTGAGGCTCCTTGATCACTGGCCCAGAGTAGGGATGTGAAATCTACTTATTGATGAAAGGAAGGATAATTCTATAAAACTAATGAATTCTAACTGTTGGCTTCTGCCTTTGAAGAGACAGACTGCTTAGCTATAGCTACTATAAGTTAATAATATGAATATCACATTTTAAGATTAGACAGTAATTGTGTTTTGGGTGTGCCAGACTGATCTAGCTGGTGACAGCATGGTACTGTAAAAGAAACTAAAGGGCAGAGGACATAAGAGATATTATTAATTCCTCCTGGGAAACACTGTGTATGTGTGTGTTTGTGTGAGTTTGTATTTGAGTAAGTAAAGTAGGCTTAACCAAGATGAAGTCAGTGTTGGTAAGATAACATTAAAAGGTATTTGATTGTCCATGAGGTAGTGAAATTCCTGAGATGTTGTTCATAACGCCTCCCTTCTGCTGCACATTATGATTGGTGTTTGTCATAACCCAGGAAAGCAGTATTCATGTGTCATTTGATCTTAAGGCCAAGCACCTCATATATAGTCTTGTTAGTAGTACAGTTTGCAGCACCATCCCTGACTTGGACCAAGAAAGTCCTGGCTATAACTTCCTTTCAGAAAGATGATAGGGAGCCTTTTAGCAGCAAGGGAACCTCAATTTAGTATGGACTTCCTTGACTGCTACTGCTACTTGTTCTGGGTAGGGTGATGGACGCACAATGGAAACTTAAAAAATGTGAAGCTGTACACTTGCTCAGTCAGAGCTCCATTTCAGAACTTAATCTGGAAATGCAATGATGCATATCCAGTGTATTTCAAGCTACCAAATAGCATGTACTTGTTTTGACAAGTGTTAAGTTTTAATGAGTTGGGGCAGATTCTGAATTCAAGGGGATACAAGATATTTTGTAGTTTACTGGCTAACTGATGGATGTTAGTATCTGATAGCAACAGTACAACATTATCTGTGTATTGTATCATGGGCAGATTATTAGAATGTGCCACATATTTTTAACCTATACCATGCATAACAATGTCCCAAGAAAAGAGCTCCAGGGACCATCACATAACACCATTCTCAGTATGACGATGGTATTGCCCAATTTAACATGAAATTGTTTCTCAGCAAGGTAGCTGAGCAGTTAAGCCACTGACAAGTTACTCATATCAATCCGAGTTTTTGCAAAAATAAGGAATGTGAAACTGCACAAAAGAGCTTTATTGAGGGCTAAAACTAATACTCCAGTGCACTGATCTTTATCCACTGATGACAGTATATGTATTTTAAACACAATCATTGTACTTTCAATATCTTTTAGTTTAGTTTATTTATTTACTCTTTATTGATTGGGTTAGTTCCACTAAGCTAATGTCCTCTTTTCTACGGGAGACCCAAGTCATGATGATTTGGAAAAATTTGGCAAGTGCACTGGGGTATCTCCCCTACTATTTATTATTATATTTTTTTAACATCCACCATCTTATCTCATAGGTTCAGAGGTGTTTACTAGGCTAATGACCACAAGGGCCTTTTTAAGCCTAGGCATGCATCCCAAATCTCTGGCAAATTCTGATACCCTTGATAAGTTCAAGCAGGGGTTTGGGACCTTAAACATTTACAAGCAGGGGCCTGGGAGATGAACCACTTACAGGTTGCCTGTGTCCATTAGAGACACAGCTGCCAAACCAGGGATGAATGTCTTGTACCCCATCCAATTGTCCAAGTTGTACTCGAACTGGGTTAGGGATGAAATCTACTTCATATGAATGGGGAGCCTGAGCCATAGACTGGGTAGTCTCTGAGATACATACCTGTCTCTCCAGTAGGTCCTATTTATATCACAGGCAAGGTTTAAGTCTTTGGAATGGGTAATTCTCACCTGAAGGATGGATCTTGTCCTTATAGGAAACCATTTTTGTACTACAGAGTAATGTATTATCTTGCATGTAACTAGCTGTGCATGCATAGCCCTTCTGAGAATTTTAGAGGATGTATAGTGATAAATCAGAACTGGCTGATTTGAAACATAACACAAGAAGTTAAAGGTAATGAGAAAAAAAATGCACCAGTCTTTTTTATCAAATGTGATTGTCATAGAGAAGCATTAGACACTCAGGAAGTTAGGCAATCAAAAGATAGGAAAGTAAAATGTAAATGTGATGTCTTGACTAGATTGACAACATTACTGAATGAAGTGCAATATATAAGGCTTGCCTTTTGCATTAATAATGCAGTTCAGAAGAAGCAATTTGGATCAGCAGTTGCCAAAATTGAAGGGTGTATTTCCGATTATGATGAAGGAAATACTTAATAAAGGGAGGGGGTAGGGTGGTTGGGTTGGACAAAAAATGTGTTTATAATGAAATACTGAGTCAGGACAATGGCATAAGAATAGACTAGTAACATTATTATAACATTTAAAGATTTTAACTATACAGACTAAAAAAATAATGTCTTTTGGCTTTAGGTTAGGGGTCGCCAAAGCGGAACTCCGGTCCGCTAATGATTGGCAGTGGAGTTTTTATGATGCCAAGTTGCCAGCCTGACACCCAACCTTCAAAGAAGGCACACCCATTCATGCACACACTTACCTGCATGTCTTTAAATGTCACTCGACCACGGGGAGGACATGCAGACTCCACATAGAAGGCGCTCCAGCTGAGAATTGAATGGGAGAATCACTTGCTGTAAGGTGACAGTGCTAACCGCTGCACCACCGCTATACAGACTATGAGGTCTTTATAGCATTCATAGTAAATTATTTAACTATACAGTAGCAATGTGTGTCTTAAGACTAAAGCATTCATAATAAATCACATAGCTCTACAACAATAATGTCTCCTAAGTACAACAGCTTACATGTGCTTGCTGTATTACTGTAAAGTATTTAGCAGAAGAGGTTTCTAGCAGTGTGGTCATATGTTGTCAGGTAATAACTGCATTACCTTGGAAAATGGCTGTTCAGGGAAAAGTAGAATTGGTTTGAATAATGTGAGTAGAATGTTAGTGGATATCGTAAGGGGAAGGAGTGTGGAAATCCACTGGCTGCTTGATGTTTCAGAAGCTCTAACATTATATCAAAATATTCTGCAGAATTTAGTGAGAAATAAATGGAGCAAAATAATTAAATGAACCAGTGTTAACAGAAAATAAAATGGGTTTTTTTCATTTGCTATAAAATGAGAGGAGATGATTAAAGTTCAGAAATGGAACAGAATAGCAATGTTAGCTGACTTGTGCGGCTGCAGTGGTGCAGCGGTTAGTATTGCCACCTCACAGCAAGAGAATCTCCATTTATTTTGGCTGGGGTGCCTTCTGTGCAGAGTCTGCATGTCCTCCCTGCAGTCAAGTGGGTTTCATCCTGGTGCTCTGGTTTCCTCCCACATCCTAAAGACATGCTGCAGGTGGATTGAACACTCTAAATTGGCCCTAGGTGTGAGTGTGTGCATGTGTGTGCCTTCTGTGGAAGGTTGGGCGCCGGGCTGGTAACTCAACACCATAAAACTCCACTGCCAATCATTCTGCAGACTGTTCCACTGTGGTGACCCCTAATGGGAAAAGCTGAAAAGAGAAGAAGAAGAAGCAATGAAAGCTGACTAAAAATTGAGGAGGTAACAGAAGCAAGATACGCAGGTAATGACCAATAGGAAGTGTCAAGTAGAACAGAATATAGGGATAGTTCCCATTTAGGGCAGTTATTGTTATACATATACAAGAACTAGTATCACAAAAGGGAGAAAAAATGAAAAACAGCTCTAAATTCAATATTTTAAGATACCTTCTACCTTAAAGGAAGCTCCTCCCCAATATTTATATACCCTGTGTCTCTGTTGTAGTTTCTGGCTAGCATCATGCCTAAACTAAACTGCTTGTATTAATGTCCAGAACTTAAGTTTGTGTGCTTCTTTCATATTCACCTGTGACCCGGTGAGTGACTTTTAGGAGAGTTACTGAGCATTATTTATTTATTTGCTTACTTAGTAAAAGAACTGCTACTGTACTAAATATTTGTTTATTTAAGCCCTCAGACCTGACGAGCAGCTAATTTCAGGGTAGCAAATACCTTGTCTTATTCTTGCAGTTGTACAGTAGAGAGTCCATTGTGGATCAGTATTGGGATCCTTATTGTATACTTTTTATATTTCAATTTCTCCCTATAGCTGTGTGGTTTGCAGGTAAATCTCTATCCACATGACAGTACTAACGCAGACAGGCTTTACCATTACTGTTATGCAATTGTCCTTACAAACTGACCTTACATATGTCTACAACTGGTTTCTCAGGGCAAACATGATGATTACAACAGTAAAAAGTAAGAGTGTAGTATTTTGTGTACCTCCAAAGCCGTCTGGCATTCATACCTTGGATTAAAAGCATTATTCTGTCTTCGAACCTTACTACAGTCAAATGTAGACGTGTTGCTCATTTCTTACCCATGCTGTTGTAGGACTTTGCGCTGTAGGTGCCCTGATGCAGACCTTGACTATCTACAGCAGGTCCAGAACTCTACAGCCATATTGTTGGATGGGTCCATGTCATTTCACTGAAAGTTCATTTCACTGAAACTCAAATGGTCAAGTCCATTTGATCGAAAATTCATTTAAATGAACATTCATTTGACTGAAAACTCATTTCATTGAAAATTTACTTTAACAAATATACTATAAAATGTTTATGAATGGGGGAAAGCCCCTCTGCACCCCTCATGTTGGGGGCTTTGACCCCCCCCCCCGCCTCCTTACTTTTATAAACTTACATATACATGGTAATGCAGACTCAGAGAAAATAAACAATACCAATCAGTGAATTGGTACTGGAGGAAATACACAATCACCTACAAATCTGGAGTGCAATATGAGTCTGGCCATTACAATCCACACATACTCTGTTAGACTCACCTCCATAATAACTCTTATGGTAAGAATTGACACCATCACATCCTTTTTGTTCTATACTTTTCAATGAAATGAGTTTCATTTAAATTAATTTTCAATCAAATGGGCTCAAACATTTAAGTTTCAATGAAATTAAGTTTCAGTGAAATAACATGGAGACATTGTTGAATAGCTTGACTCATTGTGACCATGTAACCTCCATTTTGCTGGACATGCACATAAGCCACTGACTCTAAGGCTGGTAGATAAGATTTTATTTCTAAGCTAGCTAGTCACACCTAAGTTGAGTCCTTTCTATTTAAAAGAATTACTAGTGTCCTAATAGTTATTCACTGGCTGGTGAGGGCCTGCTGGTCATTCCCAGGATGCACCTTGAGTTGCCTGGCAGCCATTCATTTGCCTACCAGTTTCCCATCTTCTGGAATTTGCTATGCCATGAGCACTGGGTGTGCATTACAGGGACCAGTTTTAGGAGAAACCTAAAGTTGCACCTCTTTGAAAATTAATATTGCATACACAAAATGCAAATTTATATTGTTTATTGATCTCAGAGCTGTATTTATTATATTATTTTGTAAACCACGAAGAAGCAGCCACACCAGACCGGAATCACCAAGGCAAGGAGCAACTCACAATAAGGTACTGACCACAATAATTTATTAACGTGCAAAACTAAGCAATAAGCACCACACACGTTTTCGTCAAAATACGACTTCTTCAGATAAAAAATCATCCAAAACACTGCAGTTTAAATAGTATCCACCCCCCACAGCTTCAATCAATCAATTATGTAAATACAATGAAGAGTACACCTAAATCACATATATACCTGCATTTATAAAACAACATTCTACAAATACATAAATATAATAAAACAAAATAAATAAAATAATGAATAATACAGTATATATATACACTTGGTTTAAAATAACTGCAATGTTAAAAACCATGAATATTCAATTATTTATTAATACTTAAATTCTAAACTAAATACGTCTAGCCTTCAACTTTAAATAGGGCACTATAGAAATTGATTCATTTAACCCCGGAGCCTTAGTAGCTTCCAAAAGGATCTGCCAGTAAGTTTCCCTATGAGCTAAACCGGCCTCCCAGGGCCCACCTCTTATATCCTTTGGAACCATTTCTATTACAAAAAACAAAAATTTTGCACCATCACATTCAGTGGTGTGCTTATATAATGCATTGGTAACTTTACATTTAGCTATATCGTACATATGCTCGTATATACGCCTTTTAAATTGTCGCTCAGTTTTTCCGACGTAAAACGCCGGGCACATTTGACATACGGCCAAATAAACCAATCCATTGGCCATACAATTGTAGTAACCCATAGCCTTAATGTCCCTACTGCGACTTTCCAAATACAAATGACTATCTTGCATAACATACTTGCAGGACGAACAACGCCCACATTTGTAGGTACCTGTTTTATTTCTAAAGGTCCGTGTAACATATTCCTGTTGTTCCAATAATCTTTTCATATTTTTCCCCTTCTATATATAGTTTTTATTGACTTAGCCTTAAATACATTTAAATCAGTTAATTCTTGGAACGTGGACCATTCGTTTTCAACAATATTCTTAATATGAGACACATTACCACTAAAATCAGTAATAAAGGTAAAATTACCCAAAAATGCTCCTGTTTTACCCATATAGGGTCCCCCATCAGACCCTGTATGCATTATGCCCAAAATGGGATTAAACCTAGTACTACGTGCTGCACTAACCTCTTCTTGTACTGACCTTACCATTTCAATGGGATATCCTCTTTCCAAAAATAAGGATGTTAAGACCTCACATTCTCCTCTGAAATCTTCATCCATGGAGGTCATTCGTGATACACGAACAAACTGCCCCTTAAGGATTCCTCTTTTTTGGTAACGTGGATGAGAACTCGTATAATGCAGATACCCATTCGAAAAAGTAGGCTTTCTATATATACAAGATTTTACCCCCTCCCCATACTTAGTGAGGGTCACATCTAAATAGTTTACACTATCATACGTAATTTGATGGGTAAATTTTAAAAAAGAAGTAGTGGTATGTATATAATCAATAAACTTTTCAATGTCGTCCACAGGCCCATTCCAAAAAATACATATGTCGTCAAGAAATCTACAATAATAGCTCCAGTTGTGAGAAAAGGAGCTATCCTTGACGAACTTCTTCTCCCATATATACATGACAATGTCCGCATATGTTGGGGCACAATTAGCCCCCATAGAAACACCCGAGACCTGATGAAAATACTCACCGGCAAAGAAAACATAACTGTTTTTCAGTACCAGCTCCAATAAACTAGTAACGGCATGAACATCATTGTTAGTAATATGCGGGCACTCATATATCGCTTCTTCCAACCATTCCAAACCTATATCACTAGGAATGACGGAGAAGAGGTCAACTACATCGATGGTTAAAAACACTACTTCTTTTTCAAATAGATGGGACTGCACACTACGTAAAAAGGCCCAAGAATCTTTAAGAATGTACTCCTGCCTTCCCCACAATTCCTTTAACTTCCAGTCCAAGTACTTGGAAATATTATGCATCTTGGAACCCTGAGCAGCCACAATGGGTCTCAAAGGCGGATCCAGCAGGTTTTTGTGTACCTTGGGTATTATATTATTTTCCTATGTACAGTTTATCCATAAGCACTTGAACAATTTTAAGTTGAAAACTAAAACTCTACTGGCTATCTCAAGTGAATTTGATCAACCAGCACATTTGGTAGATGTATTTGTGTATCTAGACATTTGTTTTGTGCTTCCCTTTTATTTCGTTTTCACAGCAACAGAGTAGATTAATGTTCTGTGCAAAAATGGGAGATAGAAAAAGTAAAACCAGATGAACATAGTAAGATAAAAGTCTCAGTATTCTGTATTCCACCACACTCTTTCTGATAAGTTTATCATCTTCACTATGGAAAGGATAACAGGCCCTTCACAAAATAATAATATTAAGTGTGAAAATGTTGCCTCGTCTATCAAACACAAAACACAATTAAAAAGAAACCTGACAGTATTGTCTTTCTCATCTAAACTTATTTATGCCTGCAGCATGTACAGCCATTAGTATAAACTTCAAGGTTGCAGATTGTATTACCTTTCTGTATGTAGTTTGTGCCAGTGTCTATACATGTCTTCCCCTGATAGCATCTCATTCTATACTTCTTTTTTTACTGAGCAATTATGAGTGACAATGGGGTTTTAGGAAAGGAAGAATTTGTATTTCTTACAATTCCTGTAATACCTCTGAAGCTTTCTGCACAAGAGCTGGCGTTAATGATATCAGGACTTTTAGATTGTCTAATCTTGGTTTGATATATACACTGTTGCATTATGTTATTGTTCTACAAATGTTTTACTGTTATATTATTTTTTACCTTTTTTAATAGCTTCATAGGCAATTGCTAGCCATGCAGTCAAGGTGGCCATTGAGAAGCCCAGCCCAAATTCCCAGATACTCTCAAGCACTGTCTAGATAAGTGAGTTGCTCAAAGCCACACAACAGGGATTTGAACCCTGATGAAATCAAATCCTGCACCACAGGAAGTAGCTTGTACAACTCATAGCCTTAATCCTCTGCAATAACTGCCAGACTTTGCAAATCAGGGTCCCATCCTAGGCCCCTTCCTCTTTAACATCTTCATTAATACCTTCCACCAGTCTGTCTCCGATGCCACACTAATTCAATATGCTGATGATTCGACCATTATTTGTACAGCAGACACCCCCTCCGATCTACTTGTCAAAATTCAGTTAGCCTTCTCTAATACTGAATCATGGATCCATAGTAATCACCTCGCCTTAAATGCCAGTAAAACAAAGTTAATGATCTTCTCCCCATCCAAAAACACCAATATAGACAAAAACTCTTTTACAGTGACTGCTCAGAATAACAGACCCTTAGAAGTAGTATCACACACCAAACTGCTCAATGTCATAATTGATGAAAATCTAAAATTTGACATCCATATTCAAACTAATATAAAAAAACTCACCAAAAACTAGGTCTCCTGTATAGACACAATCATTACCTTACCCCCTCCACCAGACACACCCTTACCTCTACTTACCTTCTTCCCTCTCTTATGTACAGCATCCCCCTATTCACTAATCTTCAGCTAGGCTTACAGGCCAAGTTGGAAGCCTGTTAAAATAAAATCTCCAAATTTGCCACCAACTCCAGAAACTTATTGCATCACTGTGTCTCTCTCCACTCCCAGAAATGGCATGAACTTCCTAAATACCTCAAACTCCTTAGACTTACTACTGCTCACAAGCTCATATTCAAACCTTCTAGTTGTCCTTCTCTGTCCACCTCTTTAACCCCCTACATTCCCAACCGCTCTCTAAGATCAGAAAACCACAATCTTCTAAGCATATATAAGCCTCGTTTACCCCTGGCCACCTACTATTATCTTGCTCCTTAGCTAAACTCTGGAATTCTCTCCCTACCACCCTTTGAAATACACAGAGTCACTCAAACTTCAAAACTCTTCTTCAATCTCACCTCCTTTCAAAGTGGGAATGTTCCTGTATCCCTACCACATAAACTCTTTAATACCATCTCCCATACACTATATACCGCAACCTTCTCTCACTGTGCTCTCTTATCTTTACCTCTACTTCCTCTCCTACCCTGTACCTTATAAACTCCCCCCAACCCACTCCCTTTCTCCAGTACATACCACCTTTGACCTCTCCCACCTCAACTTCTTCTCTCTGTCCTCTCATATTTCTAAAAAAAAATGTTTTACTTACATGTTTTTTTCATCTGAAATGCCTGTACTTTTAATTTGTTTAGACTACATGAATCTCACTTTTGTAAATCATTACCTAGGATTAGAAATGTTATGTCTTTTTTTAACAAGTTGTATATTATCTCTGTATTTTTCACTGTTCTATTACTTTATTTACTTTTGTATAACATTGTAAAATTGTCTATATCCTGTGGAGCTTTTCTCCCCAGTCATCCACTGAAAACGGGCTCTTCCAGGCTCAGTGGACTGTCCTGGTCATCAAACTGTAATAAATAAATAAATATAAATAATATCTGTATTTAATTCACATAAAACAATTGTTTTACTGACCTTACTACATAATTGCACTTCCCAGATTCTTGCTAATGTGTATGTACATACTGGCTGGCTGTCACCAATAACTCTGGTTAACCCACTTCACTCCCCCCACCCTTATCCCCAGTCAACAGCTCACATCTGCACTTGTAGTCTCCAAAGTTCTCTCTTTAATGAATATTAATATTTAATGACAACATTCCTTGTCAAGTAACTTGACTATTTCTTTGCCAAAATAAATACATTCATCTTCATCTTAAAATGTTTAGAACTAGAAATAAGCTTGTAAATTACTTAAACAGCACATAGACATTATGAAGACTATTCCATTCCATGTAGATACCATTAGCCTAACTAAACTTTCCTTTTACTTCTTGCTATTATACCTAAGAGCAATTTACATAGACTACTATTCAGTAATAACTAATTCACTTTAATGCTCTAAACCAAGAAACTTTTTAGTCTAAAACAATTTTCTTATAACATTACCATTAACATTCCACAATAATGGAAAACACAACTAAAACTATATAGGTCCTTAACTCCACGTATTTTAGCTTCACTACACTGTTCTCGAAAAGGCTAGGTGATCAGGTGATTGTGCAGTTGTGATTCATGGTATTGAGTGCACACCCCGATAACAGTAATTTTAGGTGTCACAAGCTGTTGAATGCACTCTTTACTGATTAATGGAATAATCAAGTAATGTAACAATGACAGTGGCTTGTTGTATGCTGTTCCCCTTTGATTGTGGTTGCACAGCAGTGGAGTTAACATACATAAATCAGGGAGTATGAGCAGAGAAGCTGGAGCTTATCTCAGTGCTCAGTGGGCACAAGGCAGTTAAATTAATCCTGAAAGGATATCAATCCATTTTAGAATACACACATGCACACCTGCAAGTGCGTGCGCGCACGCACACACACACACACACACACACACACACACACACACACACACACACACACACACACACACACACACACACACACACACACACACACACACACACACACACACACCTGAGGAAACAAAGTACAACTACTTATACTTTTCTTATATGAATGATAACAGCCATGAAGCTGCATCTCTTGTAGCAGCACTAGGGGATTGTAATAGTACTTTTTTAAGCAGTAGTCATAACTGCAAACTACAAGAAGTCCAACTTAACATCTTCACAGACAGTAACCTTCCTGGATGCACTGACAGCATCATCAAAGATGGGTTTCCTAATGCAGGTCAAGGTGAAATAAATAATTTATGAAGGTATGAAGGAAGATTCTTCATCGCCAGCAATAGCAACATATTTTATTACAGTGTGATGGCTCCTCCTGCAAAGCATCCTAAGAACATCTCAGTGGGTTTATATGAATGTATACAATCATTAGGCTTTCTATAGACACTGATTAAATACTAAATTTAAATAGGATACAATGCCTATGGCAGTAGTATCCTTGATGCGTATCAGTGGGAATTACCCTACTGACTCTGTCTCTTCAGCAACATCTGGCAGCAGATTCTTCAAATTCCACATGGCAGTCCACTTAAAAGCTTTTCAGAAAAGAGATATGTGTCAACAAATCAGTTTAAAAGATAAGAGTGAGTTCAAGATCAGTGGAGTTTCCTTGGTGCAGTTTACAGCCACACCCTCCCTCGCCACCAGATAAGCACAAACAGTGTTATAGTGATGTGGTATTTCAATAAACAAAAACAGTGTTATAGTGACGTGGTATATCAATAAACAAAAACAGTGTTATAGTGATGTGGTATATCAATAAACAAAAACAGTGTTATAGTGACATGGTATTTCAATAAATAAAACAGTGTTATAGTGACGTGGTAGTTCAATAAACAAAAACAGTGTTATAGTGATGTGGTATATCAATAAACAAAAACAGTGTTATAGTGACGTGATATATCAATAAACAAAAACAGTGTTATTCTGATGTGGTATATCAATAAACAAACAGTGTTATAGTGACGCGGTACATGAATAAACAAAACAGTGTTATAGTGACATGGTATATCAATAAACAAAAAGAGTGTTATAGTGATGTGGTATATCAATAAACAAAGGGGCACACAGTGTTAAATGAACTGCAGAGAGGCAGCGTTAATTAGACAATGGGCAAGCAGACAACACTTCCTCTGTACAGCAGTTTGTCTTCCTGGATAACAAAACATGTGAGCAGATTCTGTCAGCAGACAGACATTGTTGTGCTTAAATGGCGACAGAACAGTTCAGTATTTCAATGGGCTGCAAATCTATAGTGAATGCCCAAGATGGATTTGTTTGCTACTCATATGAATGATCACCTTCCAGGTTTCCCTTCCCTAATCTAACACACAGATAATTGGGGAATGAATATGTTTTTTTTGTTCTTGGAATCAGGGCCTAATCTATGCCTTCCATCTGTTTTACTACTTAATAAGTCTTCTGAAATCAAAATGGGTCTGCACAAAACTAATCCTATTTGCTTCAACTTGACCACGGCAATCATGGTTTTCTCTCCTTATCCAAACATCACATATGCACCTAACACCTTTTCAACTTTAAGCTATAAGCAAGGCAAAAGCCCTCATCAGAGTTTCTAATCCATCAGCTGTTCAGGTTGGGGGATATGTTATTAATTCCTAACATGGTTCTTTTTTCCATAAGAAATGCCTAAAACTAGAAACATACATTCAGAAGAGGAAGAGCTTCTCAGTATGGGCAACATCGCTGAAATTATACCCCTTTCATTGCCAAGCTCTAAGGCTCTTAGACTATTTAAACTTCTACTACAAAGCCAGCCTATTCTACTCTTCAATAAAAGTATGTGTCTTTAATGTTATCTGGCATTCCTGTATTTGCTTAACTTTTCCTGAAAAGAGTTAATTTCATCTCTTAAAAGTATAAGTCCTTGGGACTTGAAGTTAATGCTGGATATATTAACTCCGCTAGAGACTGAACCAACAGGTACAAGTCTTGAAGTATCTTCCTTGGAAAACTCTTTACTTTATGACAGTCATTTCAGGAGATTAATCGCTGAATTACAAACGTGCAAAACGTCGTTCACAATGAGTAGGTCTCAATGAGAGCTAACCTTTCTAATATACATAAGGTTGCTTCAGCCATTTTTGAATCAGTCTATTTAACTACAGTTTGTAAACTTAATAACTGACTGCTTGAGAGCACCTCTGGATTTTCACAGCCAGCTAAGATATGATACCAAGAGAACACATTCTTTTAGGAAAATTGGCTAAACATTTTTCTTGCTTTAAGAAATGAAAAGAGGGTCTGCATGTCATTAAACCAACATTATTAAACTGTCTGGCCTACTGTACTGCCTGCTGATATCTACTTTATTAACTGAAACACTAATTGCTTGAATTTCACCAACTTGTTGCTGGTTGCTGACATCGTGGTATACCCATGTTTGGTAATGGATTTTAAAAATAATATTTTTCAGGGTCAAGCCCCCTTCAGCCCCTGATGTGTGTGTGGGGCATTGCCCCCACACCCCCATACTATAAATATGCAGCCTCCAATGTTGTACAAACCCCCTGCATCACCTTAGTAATGGGTGTTAACCCTAACCCTAATGTTGTCCCTTTCCCCAACCCTAACCCTACACCATAACATTATTAAAACCTTCCCATAACACTGCTACTACACAAGACAGATTCAGACAAACAAACATTCACAAACACACACAAACACTACGTCTATCCCCAAACCTAACACTTAGCACACAAACTCACACATAAACTCACAACATCCATCCTTCACTCATCCCTGACCCTAACCCTAACTCACATACACACAAATAAATGCTCTCACCCTCCCCAACCTCACTTACTTGTATCAACATTCCATACCATCAACATATCTACAATTTGGCTATCCATACCATCAACATTAAATCACAGCCCTGCGTTTGTCAAACAAACCTACGTTCGGGTCAAATGCAGGGTACCCATTTATATACATATATATATATATATATATATGTGTGGATTCCCTTCACAAGCTCGAAGTTTCAAAACTTTGAACTGCAAATGGTTGAGACCATAAGATTGAAGTTTTGAAACTTCAAACATTTTGAATGGAGCTGTACATTGCGGAATGGGAAAGTTATCATTTTCCTCACTGTAGCACGATCTAGGAGTTGATATATTTATTTAGCAGGGGGCATGGGGAGTGCAGTTGGGCTTGACCCCTGCAAAAATGTAAAAAAATATAATTTTGTTTTTATTTCTTATTGCAATTTTGAAGTTTCAAAACTTTGATCTTATGGACTTGAAGCTTCAAGCTTGTAAAGTAGATCCATATGTGTGTGTGTGTGTGTGTGTGTGTGTGTGTGTATATATATATATATATATATATATATATACACACACACACACACACACACACACACACACACACACACACAAAATATGACACTGTTGAACCACACGAACACTCAACCTGTCGAACAAAACTCTTCTAAACCACATTAAATCACACATTAAACTTACACTCACCATACATACTCACATACACACCGAAACATTAAATTTCCATTATGAGTGCCTTTTTGCAGGGGTGTCCCTCCAGTAGCTAAGACTACTGCAGCTGTGATTAATATGATGAACATTAACGGGTTAAGGGAATTTATCCTTTATCCCACTCTCGTGAAATCTCAGTTAGTATATTTATAGCTGCAGGAGCTGCAGGATTCTTGGGGTGCAGAAACACCCATTATGTGTGTTTTCTGCTTTTTTTTTTTTTTTTTTTTTAATACTAAACATTTTGTGGTTTGTGTCCATTGTGTTGAATGTTGCTGTAATATAACATCAGTGATTCAGTATAGATACTGTTGAAGATAAGGAACATTAACTGACTTGATGAAAAATACTGAAAGGAAGTTCATGAAAACTGAGAAGGGTGCTGCCATTCTGGTTATGGACCATGCTAAGTACCATTCAAGTATACTTCAGATGTTATGAGAAGATGGTGGTTCTATGGAAGTTTCAAGAATCAAAGCGAACAATGACTATAAAGAAATAGGACTTAACACCGTGAACATTGTGAATTAGTAATGAGAGGTGTTAATTCTAATGACATTTATTAATTATGTTCTCTTAGTGACTGTCTTTCCTAAAATGTTTGATATACCCACAATTCATTTAGATTTTCTAAATATACCTTTTAGACCAATCATTACTGACAGAGGTTCTAAAATAGAACCTCTGTCTGTGGTGTAAGGGAATAAATTGAACTCTTTACCACAGATGATGCCATCTCATGTGAGGGAAACTTCTGACTTTTTGCTTAAATTGAAATGATGTGTACTAAAAAGCCTGTCCCCTCTAGGCTTTCGAATACTGGCTGAAACTTTATCCACCCCCATAGTGTCTGTTCGGCAATGCCAAATTGACAAACCTACTGACGTATTAAAATCAACTCAACTGAACCTCAAGATGTTGATGCTCAAAGCAAGGAGCCTAAATAAAAAAACTACACTCCCTCCAAGCCCTCCTGAAGAATATAGACATGGTTTAAAGCAGCAGAATACCCCAGCAGTGCAAGGTTTCAGAGTTTTCCATACTTTTAGACCAATATCTGCACAGAGGCTAAAGGTGGAGGTGTGTCAATAAATATCACTAAGAAGCACACCTCTACAGTGATCAAGCAGGATGATGTGCTGGAGTTCTTCCACATGCAGATCACCATAGACAAAATCCTGTGTATATCTTAGCTAGTTATAGGTCACCCTCCATGTCCTACAAAGTTCACAATGCATAATAGGACCTACTGGAGACACTTACCATCCAACCTAACACCCTACTCATTGGAAACTTTAACTACCCCTCTGAAGAAACTAGGAATCCTACACAGCCTCAACTCTACAGGCACAGAGATTCCTGGACTTTGTAAAAACAAGCACCCAACAAATAGTGAATATGCCCACTACAAGCTTGTACTCACAAATATGGGAGAACTCTGCATTCTCCCAATTTCTGGTAAGTTCAAACCATAACACTGTCTTTTTCAGAATCAAAATCAACTCCATCATCCCAGTAAACACAGTAACAGTTAAGGACTATTCTAAGGCAAATTACCTTTTATTAAGTGATAGTTTGTCAAAATTCAGTGCCCCTCCAAACCCTGAGAACACAGCAACCTATGCTGAATTGCTCTCAGAAACTCTGTACAACCATATCAATGGCTGCATAGAGACTTCTATACCTACCAGAAGTTAGCTTATAGCTATCCCCAGAAACAAACCACCATAGTAACATCCCAAAATAAACAGGATATACAACAAAATAAAAAAAATGATGGCAAAAATAGGGAAGGGTAATCCCCATAAAGATAAAAACTCTCTCATCAAACTAAATAGACAACTAAGAGGGTTAATTAGGTCAAACAAAGCCTACTTGGAGGTTAACATAGCTCCCCAGGTGAAATATAACCATAAGGCCTTCTTCAGCTATGTCAGAAACCTCAAGGGCAGCACACAACTGGCGGTTAATGGTGCCACATTCAGAGAGCCTGGCAATGTAGGGAACCTGTTAGGAGACAAATTCAGTTCAAACTTTACCCCACCACCCCGTCATTCCCCAAGAAATACCCTCAAACTTAATTCCTCTAACTATAACTAGGGAACATGTACTGGTTGTCCTCACTAAAGCCAAGAACACAGCCTCAATGGACCCTCATAACATCCCGGGATATCTCCTGAACAGTCTAAAATATGACTTATCAGGACCCCTAGATTCACTATTTAACTTCTTCTTCTTCCAGCTTTTCCTGGTTAGGGGTCACCACAGTGGATCACCTGTCTGCTCATGATTGGCAATGGAGTTTTACAGTGTTGAGTTGCCAGCCCAGTGCCCAACCTTCCACAGAAGGCACACACATGCACGCACTCACACCTAGGGCCAATTTAGAGTGTCCAATCCACCTACAGCACGTCTTCGGGATGTGGTAGGAAACCAGAGCGCCCAGGGGAAATCCACGTGACCACAGGGAGGACATGCAGACTCTGCACAGAAGGCACCCCAGCCGAGAATTGAACCAGAGAACCTCTTGCTGTGAGGCGGCAACGCTAACCGCTGCACCACCATTGCCGCCCTTGAGTCACTGTTTAACTAAAGTCTTAAAACAACTTTTATGCAATGAAAATGGGGGATTGTGACAGTCATCTCTCTTCATGAGGAAGAATCTTCAACAGATACTGGAAACTACAGACCCATAAGTCTGGTCTTATTTGAAAGCCATGGAAAGAAACATAATGAAAATTATCAGCAAGGACATATGAGACTACCAGACACTCGCTCCATCCCAGTTTGGCTTTGTTAAAAGAAGGTCATGTTTACTGAGCCTGGTGGACTACTTTGAAAAGGTCACTAAAGCAATGGACGAAGGGAAAATGGTGAATGCTGCCTACCTAGATCTGGCTAAAGCATTTGATGCAATACTCCACTTGGGCATTGTCAGCATTGTCAGCAAACTTACAGAACTAGGCATAAACCACTTTATAGCACACTGGATAGCTAGCTGGCTCACTGATATGATCCAAGGGGTTAGGATCAATGAGGCCACTTCCACAAAGAGGCCAGTCACTAGTGGAGCCCTGTGCTCTTTGTGATTCTTTGATGTCAAAGCCTATGTCAGAGACCTCTGGCTAGCCAAATTCACATGTGATTACAAACTGGGAAATGTGGAGATTTTTAAAGACAGAAGAACAGAATTTTTTGGCTCAAGATTATTTAGAAAGAAGTCGCTATAGTAATAGTTGACTACATTTTAATAGTGCTCACCATAGAAGTATGAAATTGCACATCATTAAGTAAATTTACTGGAAAAAATGATGACTTAGTGTTTATGTTTCAAGAATTATGCCAGATGTTTCAAGAAAGGGGTTATCATTTGAATGAAATTTGAAACACTGCTAATCTTACTAAACAGGGTAAAAAATATAATTTTTCTCCTGTGTTAAAGGAAATAGTTTTACAATCTGGGAAAAATGAGACAATTTCTAGCAATGGATGGATATTGAGTTTAATGTGAATTCTGGCAACATTAAAATATTTATTTATCTAATAATTGGAAGAGTTTAGGTAAAATGCTGTCTTGACCAGGACAATCACTAGTACACTTATGTTTTTTTTTTTCATGACAGTGGTCACAACATTGTTGGAATTAGGGATGCATTTTAAACCTATTTTGATACTGTCTAGCAAAAGTAAAGGTACTTGTCATTCGGGATCTGTATACATACCTCTCAGCTGTCCAGATTTTTGCAGAATGTCCAGATTTTTGTCTCATATTTTTGGTGTGTTCCTCTTAAAATTGGTGGTTTTCTGACAAATCACTGGGATGATCTCTGAATTGAAGTCACCAAATAATGGCATACATTTGAGTTTCAGACTTCAAATCCTTCAGAAAATGTATGTTAACACAAACCCTGTTACTTTAGGAACTTTCTAAGTTTATAAGAGCAATATTTAAAATCTGTCCTTATTTTTGAGCCTTTGTTTCCCCATTTTGTCAGGTTTTGTCCAGATTTCTTGCACTAAGAGTCTGTAAAGTTTGTTGATTATTGAGGAATAGCCCTTGTTTGTGAACTTGAACACTGATAAAGCATATGGAGCACAAGAAAGCTTTTCCTGTAAGACTTCTAGTGTGATTAGGTTGCTTCTTTTGAAAAATGTTTAGCAATTTATGATGGAAAAACATTGACAGAACTATAACAAAGAGTCTAATGTAATTTGTATTTTCTAAAAGGTAGAAAGACTATAATGCATTATATACATATACTCAGTAATTTGTAATAGTTTTAAAAGCTTTTATTTTTTTGAGAGTATTTGAGAGTATGCTTGGATACCAGACATATAGAAGTGAACTGGCTGCTAGCAGACTCCCTACACTAGCCAAAATATAGCACTGCCATCTTAAATACTGAATAATAAGCAAGTGTTCTTTACAAATTTAAGATTTATTGGCTGTTCTATTTTTGAAGAAGTATTTTTGCAGCACTTTGTAATTGTGAGTTTGCCTGATGAAGTCTTTTACTGTTATGCAACAAAAATGCATACCTGTGTGTTTCTTTTATTAATTTATTTCAATAGAGTGAGTTAGTCCTTTTTAGTGTTCCATTGTCTTTATTTTATTTTTATTGAGTATTAGAAGCATCTATGTACACTGAGGGATCTATATCAGATGATCGACTTTTCAGAAACTGGAAAAAAATATCGAAGAGACCATAAGATCGAGTTTCCAAAATCTCGAACTTCAAAAAAGCAAACTATATATACCAACTCCGTGACCGCAAAGGATAAATTTCCTGATCCTCGCTGTACAGAGATTTCCATTCAAAAGCTTTGAGTTTTCAAAAACTCAATCATATGGTCTCAACCATATGGAGTTTGAGTTTCTAAAAACTCCATCAAATGATGGGGACCCTCACTGAGTATATATTATGTTTCTGTTGAGATGTTGTTATTGCTAGATAGATAGTTAGATCTATCTATCTATCTATCTATCTATCTATCTATCTATCTATCTATCTATCTATCCATCCATCGGTGGGTGTGTGTCATAAGTAACCATGGACTTAGCTGTCCTCATCTAAACAAATAAAAATGATCAAATGCAGGCTGTTTTTTAAGGTATCTAGATTTTTAGACTTCACACCTAGTGATTAGGCATATGCCCTTTCCCCGTTGTATTGCAGTTGAAGTTGATCTGATTGATCCTTCTTGTAAAGTAGTTTCTGGTAAAAGAAAGAGGGATTCCTGTTTTCCTGAAGAGATGCAATATTCTGAATCTGAAGAGGTAGCTGCAGGGACAGATATATGTTTTCCCTCAGATTTCTGATTCAAACTCAAGAGGATAGTTCAGTTTCTACTTCTTCCTGTGGGGGGGAGTGGTTCTCTTTCTTTCAGACTATTGCTAGAATGTGCCAGTATTTTCAGTGGGAAAATAGTGAGGTTTCTTGTTCCCTTAGAAAATAAAATGAGTTTTTACAGAAGGATTCTTCAGGACCTACACCTATTCCTCCTGTGCTATTGGCTTTGGAGAATGTGTGTATTAATGCCTACAATTTTCATGTTAGTCAGCCAGCTGTCCCTGAAAGGGGAGATAGACTGTATAAAGCTCCTCATTATTAAATGTTTATATGCAATTCGAAAACCTGACCCATATAGCTCTAGTTGATCCAACTGCAGCTAAACACGTAGTTAATTCCAGTCCTACTCTTCATTATAAGGATGGGATTATTATTGATAAATATGGGGAAAAGTGTATGCTTCTGCAACTTTGATTTTCAGAATTTTGAATTGTCAGGCTCATACGTTAAAGTTTATTTTGACAAATTGTGAAAGCATGAGGAAAACCTACAGTTTTTTATTGTGAGGAAAAATCTGCTTTAAATAACTTAGTTTCTTCTATTGCTCTGGTCACTACTCATTGCTTACAGTGCGTGTGTGACTCTGTTGATACATCTACCAGAGTTATGGCTGTTGTTAATGTTTTGAGGAGGATTGCATGACTGCATTTTCAGAATTTACCAGATGATAAAAATTGCATTTTGAATTCTCCCTTAGACAGAAATTTAGTGTTTGTCCCCTCTGCTGCAGAGGTAATCAAAAAGTGTGATGAAATGGGCAGGCTGATCAAGGTAATCCCTAAGATATTTCAGCCCTTCTTTTCCAAATTTTCCAACGGAATTTCTATCTTCTCATTCAATTTTGGCAAAAATAGAATAAACAATCTTAGCAAAATATAGGTAAACACATGTTTACGAAGTAATAGCAACTGAGTTTCAGAAAGAAGTCTTGAACTTCCTAAAACCAAGGACAGTCCAACAAGTCTGAAATGACTATTCAAGACAGCATGTGACTCCTTCCTACCCTGGCCCCTTTTTTCCCAGATAGTCTGAATCTCCATTTTTATCTTTGGCAACAGTTTCAGGCAAATGGGTTCTGAAATCATTCGTCAAGCTTACAAATGACAGTGGGAGGGAATTCCTCCTTTCCAGTGGGTCATTCCTCATCTTCCAGATCAGACTCTTTTGTTCTCAACAGTTCATCACATGCTGCCATAAGGAGTGATATTGCCAGTTCCTCCTTTCCTGGTGGGGGTAAGGTTTTTATCCAAGGATGTTCCCAGTGCCAAAGAAAGAAAATGCTTGGAGACCAGTTCTGGATGCCTCTTTCCTAAACCTGTTTGTGATACTGCCTAAATTTAAAATGATGTCACTTCACAACCTGTTACCTCTTCTTCCTTTTTCAAGTTTCCTGGTAACAGTAGACTTAAAAGACGTTTATCAGATCAATATTCATCAAGACTTCAGAGGATGTTTCTTAAGGTTTTGTGTGCCTGGATCACATTATCAGTTATGTGCCTTACCCTTTGGACTATCCACTGCACCATGTGTGTTCACAAAGTGCCTAGCTTATGTTGTAGCTCATTATTTCCATATTTAGACAACCTGCTTATTTTTGCAGACTCTTCTTCTGGCAAGACTCCACATGAGAAAGCTACAGTGGTATCTGAATTTTCTTTGGTCCCAGAATCAACACCCTTTATTTTTTTTTGAAACCCTAGTGCTAGGGTTTGTTAGAAGAGAAATCTTTTAGTGCAGACAACAGATGTTCTTAAATGTAGGTCTCCCCTTCTCCCTTCCTGCTCTAAATCAGTCAGTTGGCACAGATGCCACAGACTTTGCTTGGTGAGCAGTTCCAGGAGGGATAAAAATGCAGGGAGGGTGTGGTACACAAGGACAGATGCAGGCACATAAATATCAAGGAGATACTTAGCCTGATCAAGGCACTCAACTCTCTGAACCATCTTTAGTCCCTGGGATCTCCTCAAGGGGTTACAGACAATGACACAGCCATGTGGTACATCAGTAAGAAAGGTGGATCCAGCTTATACCCCCTTTGCAGACTAGCTGTGTTAGCTTGGAACATAGCTTTATAGCACAATCTCACTCTACAGGCATCCTACATTCCATCAGTGCAAAACTGTGTGGCAGACAAGTTCAGCAGGACCAGGACAGGCCCTCATAAATGGAAACCAGAGCATGGGGGGGGGTGTCTTCCAATCCTTGATTTATCTGTGGGGAGTTCCGAAAGTAAGACCTCGTTTCCTCCTCTCTGAATGACCAACTGACAAGGTTCTGTTCCAGGACTCCATGCAAGAAGGCATGGAAGATAGATGCCTTTTCTTTTCCTTGGACAGGAATATTCCTGTATATGTTTCCACCCTTTTCACTAATATCCAGGGTACTTCTGAAGATTCAGAACGAATCCCTCAGGATCATTGTGGTAACACTCTTCTGGCCCAGGAAAACATGGTTCTCCCTTCTTTTGGAAATGGCCATTGGCTTTTGCCACAAGCTTACTCACAGTCTGGATCTACTCATACAAGAACAGGGTGTTTGATGCATCCCATCAATCAACTTCAATTGACTGTCTGGATGACAGGGTCATAATTCCTTTTAAGCCCCTGTTTACTGAGGACATGCAGCAGGCACTAATGGAGACAATAAAGCCTCCTACTATAAAATAATATATTAGCAAATGGAAAAGGTTTTCTAGTTGGTGCCAACAACATAACCAGCACCCATTCAAGGCTAGTTGTTCTCTGGTTTTACAGTATTTGTGTGCAGCACTATCCCATGGTCTTTCTTATTCCTCCTGTTTCAATCCAATTTCATGTGAACTATTTTTGAAAGGTGTTTTGCATGGCTGGTGGTCTCTCCTTGGGAGCTTAATTTGTGTAAGAGAAGCTAGTACTTCCTCCATTTAAACCACCTATTTGGCTGACTTGAAGTTCTTAACATGGAAAACAGTTTTACTGATTGCTCTGATTACTGCAAGAAGGGTATCTGATAATCTGAGTTGCAAGCTCTTCTGGTTAGTCAACACTATCTCATTTTCCATAGGACAGGGTTTCTTTGAGAACTAATCCTTCTTTTATGCCTAAAGTGGTGTCCGAGTTTACTTTACGCCAAAGTATTCATCTCCCTGTTTTCTTTCCTGCTAGGGTGTGGACATTTATTTTTTGTTGTTCCTAACTTTTTCCTTTCAGGGCTCAGCATCTGTCTCTTTGTTGGCAGGAAAGCACTGAAGGGTTTTGTCCCCAGACTTGTATTTTACTCATCCCAGCTCAAATTGCCTGTCAGTTTGGGTGTGTGGAAGGTGCTCTGAAGTTTTGGAAGCTGGGCAGCTGTTATATTATTTGCAGAATATAACCCACATAGCTGAGGCTACTGTGGCAGTGATCATTCAGACATCCACTGTTATGTTCAGTTTACTTACACAACTGTACTTTACCTTATCTTAACAAGACCACTGTCACTGCTGTTTACTAGCAATGAAAGATACGAACCTTCTATATCCATTTACTTACATTGTTGTGTTCAAATGAAATACACCACCGATGTAAGCTTTTTGATGAAACATAGAGTTTCAGTACCATTCCTAGTTCTATTCTACAAAATAAGTTATTTTTTGATACTGTAGAATTAAAATAAAAGAGCAAGTAGTAGGTTTTGCTTCATTTTATTTATTTCCTTATTTCATAGTCAGGATTAAAATACTTTACAGATTATTATCTAAGAAATCAAAACATACTACAGAGTTTATTCTTGCATGTCTAGCTTCCTCACAGTGACACAGATAAGATCTGTTACCCACACTGAATAAATAAAGTCAGTCATAAAAAAGGATAACAAGGAGGTGTCAACCTGTTACAACGAGAAATCTGGATAAAGCAATAAATAATGTGGGACAAAGACCCAACAATAGGTACACCTTTTAAATATTGCTTTTACATACTTAAAAATTAGATAGAACAACAGGCTTTGTATTAGCATGAATTTTCTGAAGGGTATGAAGTCTGAAACTCAAACGATTGTCATTATTTTCTGACTTCAACCCTCAATAATTTGCCAGTGATTTGTCAGAAAACCACAATTTTATGAGAAATAGATTAAAAATATGAGGCAAAAATCTGGACATTCTGTGAAAATCTGTACAGTTGAGAGGTATGTGTCAGGGTAGTGTTTGTGACTACTGGAATTCTATATCAAGTGACAATGTAAGTGGAGTGCGGATGCTAGGTACCGTGATAAATATGGCATTTCCCCAGATTACAGCATTGCCGTGATAAATGCTAATAAAGTTAACATCTGTTACTTATAAAATGTAATAGGTTCATAGGTAATTGCTAGGCTTGCAGTCCAGAGGACCATTTTGGATCCTATTCCAATTCCCCAGATGCCTAAAGAACTGTCTTTTTTAATTATCTTTTTGACCCTGCTGTCTGACAGACTTTATCCCCCTCCCAGTCAATAGGCCCATTCATTCCCATTCATCAGGGAAAAGGTCATCTTGGTGAGGCTGTCATGTGTGTGTATATCTTTCGGCTTTTCCCGGTTAGGGGTCGCCACAGTGGAACTCCGGTCCGCTAATGATTGGCAGTAGATTTTTACATGCCGAGTTGCTGGCCCTGACGCACAACCTTCAATGAAGGTACGCCCATTCAGGCATGTCTCCCACACAGAAGACGCTCTAGCTGAGAATCGAACAGGACAACGTCTTACTGTGAGGCTGTCATGTACACAACAATAATGGGTGGTTTAGTTTTTTTTTTCATGTTTTATGTCCCCTTGTATGCAGCTGGCTCATGTGGGAAGAGAAAGTGCAGTGAGCTGACTATGCTGGACCATCCTGACTTCTGCAAGGAGACATACCAGAAAGCAGCCCTACTTTACCCATCCTCAAACATGGACCTAATCCCCATTGGAGAATTCTCATCACCCTTTATGCTCTCTCAGCTCTCATAGGAGAGTTAATCAGGTCATGATCTTCATTCTCTTCCCTCCCTGAATGTATAATTCAGTGCCTGGGATTCAAATCAACCCTTGGTTACCTGGGTCAAAGGGCTTCATCCCTTTGCACCATGGAGCCAGGATTATTGCCCTAGAGCACTGTCTTGTTAAGCAACTTGCTGAAAATCATACAATAGGCAAATGGTGGCTGAGGAACCCAGACCCTGGACTGCCGAAAGAAGTTCTTTAACATTTAATGAATCTACTGAGCTAACTGCCAGACTTAAACTGTTAACTGGGATAACCCATTGGTCGCACAGTCCCCTTTTAGGGTGGACATGTAGCAATGTCTGGCTAAGTGACATACACAGTGTAAGCAAATGAAACTCAAACTCAGGTCTACTAGAGAGTCTAAAGTTAGCTGCACACAGTGTTAGCAATCTCTGAACCAAACTTTAAGACAAAAATGATATTATCCCAGATGGGACTTCAACCCATAATATCTGGTTTAGGAGAACAATGCAAGTAGCTGTATTTGTATTAATGAGAAGTCTATTCCATATGGTAATCATGCTACTATTCATGTGGTAATATGTTGGTGATATCTGTGCAGTTAGGTGATTGTCCATGTTAGTAAAACGGTTAATGCATACATTGTTATGCTGGACACACATATTACTAAGGACGAGTTCCATAGGTCAAGAAGGGTCCCAAACATAATTTTAAGTCTGACTTGGAATGAGCCAATTTTCAGCAGAGGGCCATTGAGAAACACTCCAGATGCATATCTTTGTAACATGGGAGGAAACTGGAGTACCTGGAGGAAACCCACACAAATGCAGGGAGGAAATGCAGACTCTGCACAGAAGGTACCCCAGCCGAGACTCGAACAAGAGAACTTCTTGCTGTGAGACATCAGTGCAAACTGCTGTACCATTGATCTCTGCATCATCCACAATATAGATATGTGTGTGTGTGTGTGTGTGTGTGTGTGTGTGTGTGTGTGTGTGTGTGTGTGTGTGTGGGTGTATGTATATATGTCTATATCTGTCTATATCAATATCTATATCTATATATATCTATATATATATATATCTATATATATATATATATATATATATATATATATATGTCTACACACACACACACACACACACACACACACACACACACACACACACACACACACACACACACAATTCTCAACTGTCCAGAGTCGCAGAATGCTCAGATTTTTGCCTCATATTTTTGGTCTGTTTCTCAGAAAATTTGTGGTTTTCTGGCAAATTGCTGTGGATTGAAGTAATTAAATAATCATAGAGTCATAGGAAGTTACTAGGCTAATGGCCCTAGGGCCTTTACAAGCCTAGCCAAGTTCTGCCCTTGTTTTCACAATCAGCACCTATTGCCCCTGCCCAAGAGAGACACAGGTGAAACCCCCATGGTGAATTTACAGTTACCCATCCAATCGTCCAGATTGTAATTGAAGGGGGCCAAAGAGTTGCTCTGCTTTACATTAATTGGGCATCTGTTCCACAGGTGTGGTAACCTGTGGGAGACAATTCTGTCCCTCCAGCAGGTTCTATTAATGTCACATAACCAGATTAAGGTCTTTAGAGCTAGTAACACATGAACCATTGGACTTACAGATATGCAGCATTTCCAATAAAGCAGAGTGAGAGATTGCCTTATACGCAAGACAGAGATCGCTTTCTGAGTAAAACAGTGACAGTGATTTTAGCTGATCCACATAGGACAGATACTGAAGACCTTGAACTTTCCTTGTGAGGAACTTTGCGGTCTCTCCAATTGCTGCAGATGCTTAGAAAAGTATATACCAAAAAGGGCATTGTATTCAATTATTGGCCTGATGAGGGAAGAGTACAGGGAGGTTATAACTACTTTTTTCTGGAGGCAGAGATGAGCAATATAAAATGCCCTTCTTACCACTGTGGGGACATGGTGATCAAAGGTAAGGTTGCTGAAAACCTGTGTGCCCAGGTCTCTCACCACTGAGTGCATACTTAGGGTGTTTCTATTGATGTGGTAGTTATCAAGAACATCGTGCTTACCAAAAGGGATGAAAATACATTTTTTTTTGCATTAAGTTTAAGGCACCAATCATTTCTTTGCATAAGACACTCTTGTAGGATGTTGACATTGTGTGGGGATTCTTTGACCGCTCCCAGTTTACAGTTGTCAACAAACTTTGTCAGCCACAGACCTTTAGTTTTTGCTTGTACTTCAGAGAAATAGAATCTGAACAGTAGAGGTCCCAGGACTGATCCCTGTAGAACACCACTGGTTACAGGTCTGTTGCTGGAGGTGGATTCCCCTATTTTGACTGTATGGGTTTTATCGGTGAGTCAGTTAGTGACCCATCTAATGATATAAGGGTTGACACCTAGCTGGATGAGTTTGTCAATAATGCCTGAGTGAGGAATAGTGTCAAAAGCTTGGCCAAGTCCAGGTATGCTGTATGCACAGTTTTCCCCTTGTCCAGGGCTCTAGTGACTGTCTAGAAGAAGTGCACCAGGTTTAACAGGCATGATCTCCCTTTGACAAATCCAGACTGAGTACATTCAAGAGTTTGGAGATTACCTATATCTTTGTTAATAAGGTCCATGATGAGTCGCTCCATGACCTTACAGTTAAGGCTAGGCAGGCTAATAGGTATATAGTTCCCAGGGTCAGTGGAAGCACCACCTTTGTGTAAGGGGATAATGATGGCCATTTTCCATTCAGCTGGGATGAAGCCAGTGCTTAGACTATGACTGAAAAGAGTACCCAATTGTGTACAGTTTAGGGCATGATTCCTCTTACTTTTGGACAAGTTCTTCCTCTTGTTGTAAAGCCTGTTAATGAAAGTTGTCCACCAGACAGGCTTGCTCTTCCTTGAAGAGCTTGTTTTGCTCCTATCAAGTATGGCCCTGTCAATGCTGTTATACAGGTGTTTGCAAAAAGCATAGGTGTAGGGGTCTGTATAGTTGCCAGTTCCATCTGAGGGGAAGGTGCAGTAAAGCTATTTACACCATCCCTGAGGAAAGATATAATTTGCTTTGGAGAAGTTTTTTTGTTTAGTTGCTGGTGGAGGGGGGGGGGTTCAGGTGTGATAGTTACTTTGAATGAGACTGATTTGTGGTCAGATCTGACAAAGGACGACCTCGCAGTGGGGATGCTACAGCAGTTCTTGATATTGGGAAGCACCAAATCCAGGATTTTGGTGCCCTTAGTTGGGGTGTCCACCAGCTGGTCCGGGGCATTGCAGTTACTGAACTCAAGGACCCTTTGGGCAACTAAATTTGAGCATGAGTAATTTACTCAGTCAATGGATGGGTAATTAAAATCACCCCAAACCATGGTGTTTGGATGTATATTGATGGATTCCAGTAGATCCAAGTAGGCAGAGTGGATGCCCTGATTCATGGAGGTGGTCTTTCAGCTTGTCTCCAGGGAATCATACTGTTTAACCAGTCTGGAAGTGTATTTACCTTTAATGAGTATTGATACACTGCCTTCTTTAGTTTTCATGGCTTCGATTCATGGTCTGAATGTATGGTAGGAGTTGTAACCCCATATCACTGGGGTGCTCTCCACAGCCTTGAACAAGTTCTCTGTCTGCACAGATGTCAGCATCTTCCAAGGTGAGGACGGCTTCCAGTGAGTGCAGTTTCATGCTAAGACTCCTAACATTTAGCAGCATAACCTTGAGGTTGTTTTTTGATGAAATTTGTAGGTCTGGAATTTTTTCCTTGTGACTAAAAAAGGTACTAAGGGGGTGGCAAGAGCATTTGCCAGTAGCCAAAATCCCAGTGATGACAGATGAAAACCATCTCTGGCAAAGCATTGAAGTCTATTGATCATGTCATCCCAGGCTGACAGAAACTGGAGCTCCTTAGAATGACACCAGAAACTAAGCCAACTATTGAAATTAATAATTTTATGTTTATATTATGGTATAATCACAGGCAAGGGTAATATGCTGTTCAAGGCTAGGGACATACCTGCCTGTGACACATAATCATTGAGCTCAATTACGTCTCTCTTCATGTACTCCAGGAAGGTATGTCTCAAGTCGTTCACACCAACATGTATTATGACCGAATCATAAGGGTACTTGTTGTTGAGAGACTTAAGTGCCTGCATGATCTGATGAATCCTGACACCAGAAAGTCAGCTGACTGTGACTTTCTCCTTGTTCAGCCTGGAGAGGGGAACATCTGTGTGTCTCACTATAGAGTCTCCTATGACTAAGATATTTGGAGTGGATGTGCATTGCCTTATGGGCTTTGATAGTGAGACACTTGTACTTGTGTCACTGTGTGTATTGTGTGTTTTGGGTGTTATGAGCAGTTTAGTATGTATGTGTTTTGGAGGTCTCTGGTGTTTAGGTAGAGTTTTATGAGTACCT